>NC_087484.1:28806064-29107525 GCF_036417665.1 Passer domesticus
GCCATGGTTCATGTCCAGTGCCCGGTGGCATGGAGTGGCCGGATGCCTGCTGAAATTCCGCACAGAAGAGGATACCACCTAGATGGAAATTGCCCCCACAGGCACCTGTGGCTGGTTTGACAGTGCCAAGTGCCTCCTGCAAACTGACATCAGGAACCTGGCATGGTGACTTTTGTTTCTCTGGGGAAAGGCCATGGTTCATGTCCAGGGCCTGGTGGCATGGAGTGGCCGGCTGCCTGCTGAAATTCCGCATGGATGAGGACGCCACCAGGATGCAAGATGCCTCCACAGGCACTTGTGGCTGGTTTGAAAGTGCCAAGTGCCTCCTGCAAACTGACATCAGGAACCTGGCCTGGTGACTTTTGTGTCTCTGGGGAAAGGCCATCGTTCCGGTCCTGGGCCCTGTAGCCCTGAGTGGCCGGATGCCACTCAGGGATCAGTATACCGCCTAGATGCAAGGTGCCCCCACAGGCAACAGTGGCTGGTTTGACAGTGCCAAGTGCCTCCGGCAAACTGACATCAGCAACCTGGCCGGCTGAGTTTTGTTTCTTAGGGGAAAGGCCATCGTTCCTATCCAGGGCCCGGTGGCCCGGAGTGGCCGGATGCCTGCTGAAATTCCGAACGGATCTGTATACCGCCTAGATGCAAGGTGCCCCCAAAGGCAACTGTGGCTGGTTTGACAGTGCCAAGTGCCTCCTGCAAACTGACATCAGGAACCTGGCCTGGTGACATTTGTTTCTCTGGGGAAACGCCATGATTCATGTCCAGTGCCCGGTGGCATGGAGTGGCCGGCTGCCTGCAGAAATTCCGAACGGATCAGGATGCCTCCCAGATGTAAGGGGCCCCCACAGGCAACTGTGGTGGGTTTGACAGTGCCAAGCGCCATCTGCAAACTGACATCAGGAACCTGGCATGGTGACTTTTTTTTCTCAGGGGAAAGGCTATGGCTCGTGTCCTGGGCCCGGTGGCCCGGAGTGGCTGGCTGCCTGCTGAAATTCCGAACGGATCAGGATACCACAAGGATGCAAGATGCCCCCACAGGCACCAGTGGCTCGTTTGACAGTGCCAAGTGCCTCCTGCAAACTGACATCAGGAACCTGACCTGGTGACTTTTTTTTCTCTGGGGAAAGGCCATGGTTCCTGTGCAGGGCCTGGTGGCGTGTAGAGGCCGGCCGCCAGCTGAAATTCCTCACGGTTGAGGATACCTCCCAGATTAAAGGAGTCCGCACAGTCACCTGTGGCTGGTTTGACAGTGCCAAGTGCCTCCTGCAAACTGACATCAGCAACCTGGCCTGGTGACTTTTGTTTCTCTGGGGAAAGGCCATTGTTCGTGTCCAGTGCCCGGTGGCCTGGAGTGGCCGGCTGCCTGCTGAAATTCCTCACGGTTGAGGATAGCTCCCAGATGCAAGGTGCCCGCACAGGCAACTGTGGCTGGTTTGACAGTGCCAAGTACCTCCTGCAAACTGACATTAGGAACCTGGCCTGCTGACTTTTGTTTCTCCGGGGAAAGGCCATGGTTCGTGTCCAGTGCCCGGTGGCATGGAGTGGCCGGCTGCCTGCTGAAATTCCGCACAGATGAGGATACCACCTAGAAGCAAATGCCCCCACAGGCACCAGTGGCTGGTTTGACAGTGCCAAGTGCCTCCTGCAAACTGACATCAGGAACCTGGCCTGGTGACTTTTTTTTCTCTGGGGAAAGGCCATGGTTCCTGTGCAGGGCCTGGTGGCGTGTAGAGGCCGGCCGCCAGCTGAAATTCCTCACGGTTGAGGATACCTCCCAGATTAAAGGAGTCCGCACAGTCACCTGTGGCTGGTTTGACAGTGCCAAGTGCCTCCTGCAAACTGACATCAGCAACCTGGCCTGGTGACTTTTGTTTCTCTGGGGAAAGGCCATCGTTCGTGTCCAGTGCCCCGTGGCAAGGAGTGGCCGGCTGCCTGCTGAAATTCCTCACGGTTGAGGATAGCTCCCAGATGCAAGGTGCCCCCACAGGCACCTGTGGCTGGTTTGACAGTGCCAAGTGCCTCCTGCAAACTGACATTAGGAACCTGGCCTGCTGACTTTTGTTTCTCTGGGGAAAGGCCATGGTTCATGTCCAGTGCCCGGTGGCATGGAGTGGCCGGATGCCTGCTGAAATTCCGCACAGAAGAGGATACCACCTAGATGGAAATTGCCCCCACAGGCACCTGTGGCTGGTTTGACAGTGCCAAGTGCCTCCTGCAAACTGAAATCAGGAACCTGGCCTGCTGACTTTTGTTTCTCTGGGGAAAGGCCATGGTATGTGTCCAGTGCCCGGTGGCTAGGAGTGGCTGGCTGCCTGCTGAAATTCCGCATGGATGATGACGCCACCAGGATGCAAGATGACTCCACAGGCACCTGTGGCTGGTTTGACAGTGCCAAGTGCCTCCTGCAAACTGACATCAGGAACCTGGCCTGGTAACTTTTGTTTCTCTGGGGAAAGGCCATCGTTCCGGTCCTGGTCCCTGTAGCCCTGAGTGGTCGGATGCCACTCAGGGATCA
The DNA here is from genome assembly GCF_036417665.1 of Passer domesticus. Classification (NCBI taxonomy): domain Eukaryota; kingdom Metazoa; phylum Chordata; class Aves; order Passeriformes; family Passeridae; genus Passer; species Passer domesticus. The sequence goes on from NC_087484.1 coordinate 28,808,583, forward strand.
GTATACCGCCTAGATGCAAGGTGCCCCCACAGGCAACAGTGGCTGGTTTGACAGTGCCAAGTGCCTCCGGCAAACTGACATCAGGAACCTGGCCTGTGAGAGCTCAGTACATCACTCCAGATGTCCAGAGCTACCGAGACAACCCTTGGGGGGCTCGAAAGCCCTAGAATGTTGCCAAAAGTCCCTGGTAGCTTAACTTTGATCCTTTTAAAGAAATGACACCTGAAGGTAAAGAGATGAGAGAATTTCATGTCTAAATGGTGAGAGAATGTTATTCACTTGTTAGAACTTAAGTTAGAATGCACTGTACAGGGGGGTTTTATGTATTGTACAGGGGGGTCTAGAATTCTGTACATAAATCAAAAGTCCCAAGATAGAAGAATTTGAGCGTGCCCTGTCCTTCTTCTTTCTTCTCCTTAGCATCCATGTTCAGGATGATGTTGGCATGTGTGGATTGGTTCATGGAAAGAAGACACTTGCCAACAAAGGCAGAAAGTATTGGGAAGTAAAGGTAAATATCGAATACGTAATTTTCATTATAAAAGAGACAACCACCTCGTGGGCGGGGGAGAGTGCCTTTGGCTGTCTTGCTGATCAGACCTCGGCTGGACAGACAGAAAATCTTTGTAGATAAAAAATAATAAACTCGACTGAAGACCGAAAGCAAAAGTCCAGACTCCTTCTTCGAGAGCGCGACCTACCCAGAAACACCTTTTCCCGTGCTGGGGCAGAGACAAGCAACAGCCGACCCCGGCATCTGGCGTCCCTGGGTGGGCACGAAGGGGGGCCCGAAGGTGGGCACGAGGAGCGACAGCTCAAGCGGAGAGCCGAAGAGTGAGCTGCAAAGAGAACACCCAGGTGGGCAGCACCCGAGCGGGCAGCTCCCAGGCGGGCAGTTCCCGGAGCTGGACTCATTCCCAGGAGAGCACTGATAACTCCTTGGGAAGGCAGCCAGAAGAGTCTGAAGAAGCAGCAGCCAAAGAGAGAACACCGCACTCCACTTCTCCCGAAGAAACCTCGTATCAGAACAGCCCGGATCGGAATCGGAAAGGCGCCTCCGAATCCATCTCCTGTGACCTGCTGGACGGGAACCGGGAGCCTCCAGACTGCTCTGACGACACAAATTCGGTGAGAAGGTCAAAATTAAGAAACATGGGGAACACACTCACACAGGAACAAATAGAAACATTGTCAGCCTTACAAGGCGTGACAGAAGCGTACGCAGAGGGGGTTTCTAAAAAGGAGCTCAAAGAGTTATTATTGTGGGTCAGATATAATTATCCGTTTGCAGAAACACATGTGTTGTTTGAGGTGGGCTTTTGGCAAGAAGTTAACAGACATTTATATTTTTTAGCTACCAGAAAGGAAGAGACGGCTTTCAAGCTGTTATCTCCAGCGAGAATTATGTTAGAGGCTATCTCTGCAAGGTGTCGGAGATCAGCCAGGGAATTAGGTTCCACAACTCCCACAAGGGCGGGGAAAACAGAGCATGGCTCGGTGCAGAGATTGGCTCTGGTTCCAATTGGCCCGGGGGGGACAGCTCCCGAGGGAGAGGAGCAAGGGAAAAAGGCACTGCTTTCAGCCCTGTCATCCCAAAGTCCCAAGAGACCTCCAAAACGCCCTGAAACCCCAGAAACTGAGGGGGGTTCAGGCTCCGATTCAGACGCGAATACAATCCCAACCCCAGAACAGCTAAGATCTTCACCCAGCGAGATCGAGGGGTCGGGGACGATTGTTCCTAAATTTCGGATCTCGGGGAACGAAGGGGCGGGGGAAGCGGAAGAATCGGGAAGGGGGGTCCGCGGGGGATTGAAGGGGGATGGGGAAACGCTTTCTCGCGGCGGCGCGGCGGCGACGGCGGCGGTCGCGACCGGCGGGGGGGGCGCGGAAGCGGTGGGGAACACGAGTTTTGGCACGGGTTTTGGGGGACCCACACCGGGGGTGGCGGCCTTGGCGGGCGCCGTGCCAAAGACGCACGCGGGGGGCGAGACACGCGGGACATCCGGGAAGGGCTCCCAAATCACAGCGTCCACGTCAGACGCGGGCAACAAGCTCGGAGCAGCCGCGGAATTCCGAGCAGCACCCGTAAGTAGACGTAGGGGACGCACGGCGGTGACGCAGGACCCGGAAGTCGAACCGCGGCGGTCAGCTCGCATCGCGGAGCAAACACGGGCACGGGCGAAGCAGAGATCACACACACGGGGACGGGGTGTGGACACAGCATCAGAGAGGGAGGAGTCGGGGACAGACACTGGGGAGGAGACATCAGAAGGGGAGCGGGGTGGAGACAGTGACGTCAGTCCAGGGGAGACGGGAAGCATTCCCGAAAAAGCGCACACGCGAAAAGTGCGAGCGGAGCGCGGTCGGGGGCGGGTCCGATCCTCCGTGACGTCTCGGGCGAGGAGGGGCCGATCTCGGGGCTCCGTATCCCGGGGCTCCACCCCTTCTCCGGTTCCAGGTTCCTCAATCCCAACCCCTGTGGTTCAGACCACTCCCATCTCAGGGCGGTGCTCAGGTGTTCAACCTCCATTGCTAGCTCAGTCAAAATCCGTGCAGGCTCAGGTTCCACAAACACAACTGCTGCAGCCAATCGATGTGGCTGAAGAGCCGATCGAACTCGTGACATCATCGCACCTGTCCAGGCAACCCAGTGGGGGGATAACCGAAATGCAGGGCAGAGCCACAACGTTATCTCGTGGCAGGACTGCAACCATGCAGCAGTTTTTTCCGACAACATATAAAGGGAAGGCAACGTTAAAGAAAACAGTACCACAGTTAGAACTTAAAGATACATTATACGAGGATCAAGGGCAAGAAGAAGACGTGATACGAATCGCAGCATCAGAGGGAATTCCAGCATGGATGTTTTCAACAGCAGAAGCAAAGAAAGGATATATGCCATCATTCGATGCGATGAAAAGGGTGCAGACACAAGAGTTTCAAATTCCTTATTTAAGTCCAGGAGCGAGGCCAAAGACCTCGAGTCAAAGACTGTTTGAAAAACAATCACTGTTGACTTCGAAGACTCCACTGTGCATGCAATTGCCAAAGGAATTTCTACAGGAAGAAGAGAAACAACCAATGAAAATGGTGGATTGGAAACAAGTCAAAAAGGAACTAACAGAAGAAGCTTTGCTGCAAGGATCAAGAGATCTGACAATGCCAGTGACATATGATGCGCAGGGGCAGAATCCAAGATGGGAAAGATTGAATCATGATGTGATCAAAGACTTAGCGAGAGCTGTTCAACGCAATGGACTAGATTCACCATACTTTAAACAGCTCCTGAGGGGGACATTTACTATGTATGACCTGACGCCATTTGATATTCGAAGCCTTGTGTCAATGCTCCTCACAGACACGCAGAATCTCATCTGGGAAAGAAGATGGCGAAGATATCTCACAGAGTTGAGGAACAATTATCAAGGCGGGCCAAACGCGAACCTCACTGAAGCACAGTTGGCAGGAGATCCTCCAAATGACAATCCAACAGAACAAGCGGTACGTCTTCCAAGGCGAGTGTTGAATGACATCAAGGAAGCGGCGCGGAAAGCGATCTTGCAGATCGCTCCAGCAGGAGTTCCAGATGTCCCATTTTCAACCATCAGACAAGGTCCCACAGAACCATATTCATCATTCATAGATCGACTCACGCAAGCAGTGGATCGACAGGTAACCATCAAAGCTGCGAAGCGACCACTCTTGGAAAGTCTCGCATTCGGCAATGCCAACCCGGATTGCCAACGAGTCATCACTGCAATGCCAGGAAGACCATCCTTAGTAGAGATGGTGGAAACATGCAGCAAGGTGGGAACGCCTCAACATGTTGCGTCGATCGTGAGAGATGAATTGAGAGGAGAGTGGGAAAACCAGCTAAAAGAACACTCGGGAAAACGATCAAAAGAAGAGATGCTGGACAAAATATTTCAACAGCAGAATGAAATTCTTGCAACCATCAAAAAGAAAAACAATCCACCAAGAGGACAGTGACACAGGCCTTCAAAAACAATTCTTACAGATCTAGAAATGATGGCGCAAATCATCATCAAGGGGAGAACAAAGTTGTTAACAATGGCAAGACGAGAATTTTCAATCATTCATTTACCATTGAAAAAAGATTATTTTAAATAAGCGATGCAGAAATCAAAAAATTTAATAATTGCATTGTTAACTTTCCCAAGAACTTGCACAATTCATTTTCCACAACACAGAGTGCTGCAGTCGCAAATATGTTACAGGGCAAAGCCAAGAATAAGTGAAGAACCTCTGGACGGGATCACAGTATTCACTGATAGCTCAGGGAAGACACACAAGTCAGTGATCACATAAGTGAACTCAGAGACAGGGAAATGGGACTCAGATGTAAGGATGATTCAGGGTTCTCCACAAATTGTGGAATTGGCAGCAGTCACTCAAGCATTTCAGTTGTTTGAACAACCTCTCAATCTGATTACGGATTCCACATATGTCGCGGGGGTAGTCAGACGCTTGAAAGGTTCACTCTTGAAAGAGGCCAACAATGAAATATTGTATTCATATTTGGTGAGCATAAAAACTTTGTTGGAAAATAGAGAACATGAATATTTTATCACACACATCAAAACTCACACAACACTTCCAGAATTTTTAGCAGAGGGGAATGCTCGAGCAGACAAGTTGACAATGCCCATTTCACATTGTATGTGTTGAATTTTCTAAATAGTTCATCCTCAAAACCCAATCCTCCAATCTTGAGACATTTCTCAAACAGTTCACAAGCAAGATTAAGGGAGAATCCTTTAGTTTTGGTCAGAAACCCAGAATCAAGACAGATAGAAGGTCCTTTCAAACTAATCACTTAGGGCAAAGGTTTCGCTTGTGTTTCCACAGAGCAAGGTCCGAAGTGGGTGTCAACACGACATGTGAAGCCGTTTCGAACGCAAGAACAAAAGAACACAGATCCCAAAAACAGAGAAACAAGTACTCAGACAGAGGAGGAGACTCAAACTACAAGCAATAATCTAGAAGAAACAGAAGAATAAAAGACTTTGAAGGTTTTCTGAAAAACTTTGGGTGGAAAATGGTGATATTTAGTCAGAAAGGTGGGGTGATGAACTTTGCAATGTTCATGTATTTTGTCTCATTGCCAATGGTTTTGAACAACAAAACAAATTTACCAGTCAATCAGCCAAAGAAAAATGTTTGGGAAACTTTAACCCAAGCAGCAGATTTAAATAGCATTTGCCTAACGCATTCCAGACCAGGGAGGCCATTTTCAGCATGCATGATTGGATTGCCAGTGAATGAATGGCCAATTCCAAAACACACTGCAATCGAGATCTCACAGATCGTTAAAGATCCTGTGAATGAATGGTATACTTGGACACATTCTCTTCCTGTAGCTTCTTCTGAACCTCAGGAATTGGAGATTTTCGGGTCCATAACAATGAATGTATGCATGAAATTGGAAGTTTCAGGTACAGCAAAGCCAAACAAAACTATTGATGTTACTCCCAGTCATGAATTCTACAGAAATGCGTCAGCCTGGTGCAACAACACCATGGTGACAGACAAAGGGTCACTCCAAGTCCCAGTGCAACTGCCAAGGGAATTCTTTTTGATTTGTGGAGACAGGATTTGGCATGTTATTCCTGCGAATGCCAAGGGAGGTCCATGCAGCATTGGAAAAATTTCAATGCTGACGCCAGATTTAAAGATGCAGAGAGAACAAAAACATAAAGAAAAAAGATCTTTACAATATTTCGATGAGAATTGTGATGACAGGGTTTACACTTGGAGCAAAGCAAGGAAAATTGCGATAGCAATTTTCTCACCTCAGGCAGCATCAAGAATTGCTTTGACTCAATTGGATCGTATGGGTTGTTGGCTGAGCAAGCATGCTCAATCAGTCTCTCTTGCACTGAGTGACATGTTACAAAACATAAACAGTGTAAGACAGGCAACTCTACAAAACAGAGCAGCAATCGATTATCTTTTGCTTGCTCACGGCCATGGGTGCAAAAAATTTGAAGGAATGTGCTGTATGAATCTCTCCGACCATTCCAAGTCAATTCATGAAAATATCGAAAAAATAGAGGAGAGTGTGAAGAAACTTGGCGAGATCACTGGATCTTAGATTGAAGACATAGCAAAGTTTTTTGAGCTTTCACCTTTGGGAAAAGAAATTTTAAAGATAGGGTTTCAAATTTTGGTGATTCTCATAGTTCTCTTAATTGTAATTCCATGCATTCTTTTATGTGTGCGGGGTGTCATGAGTCGAGTTGTAAAAAGGGTGCTTTTGGTGCAAACAGAAGGGGGAGATGTGAGAGCTCAGTACATCACTCCAGATGTCCAGAGCTACCGAGACAACCCTTGGGGGGCTCGAAAGCCCTAGAATGTTGCCAAAAGTACCTGGTAGCTTAACTTTGATCCTTTTAAAGAAATGACACCTGAAGGTAAAGAGATGAGAGAATTTCATGTCTAAATGGTGAGAGAATGTTATTCACTTGTTAGAACTTAAGTTAGAATGCACTGTACAGGGGGGTTTTATGTATTGTACAGGGGGGTCTAGAATTCTGTACATAAATCAAAAGTCCCAAGATAGAAGAATTTGAGCGTGCCCTGTCCTTCTTCTTTCTTCTCCTTAGCATCCATGTTCAGGATGATGTTGGCATGTGTGGATTGGTTCATGGAAAGAAGACACTTGCCAACAAAGGCAGAAAGTATTGGGAAGTAAAGGTAAATATCGAATACGTAATTTTCATTATAAAAGAGACAACCACCTCGTGGGCGGGGGAGAGTGCCTTTGGCTGTCTTGCTGATCAGACCTCGGCTGGACAGACAGAAAATCTTTGTAGATAAAAAATAATAAACTTGACTGAAGACCGAAAGCAAAAGTCCAGACTCCTTCTTCGAGAGCGCGACCTACCCAGAACCACCTTTTCCCGTGCTGGGGCAGAGACAAGCAACAGCCGACCCCGGCACTGGCCTGGTGACTTTTGTTTCTCTGGGGAAAGGCCATGGTTCAAGTCCAGTGCCCGGTGGCTAGGAGTGGCCGGCTGCCTGCTGAAATTCCGCACAGATGAGGATACCACCTAGAAGCAAATGCCCCCACAGGCACCAGTGGCTGGTTTGACAGTGCCAAGTGCCTCCTGCAAACTGACATCAGGAACCTGGCCTGCTGACTTTTGTTTCTCTGGGGAAAGGCCATGGTTCATGTCCAGTCCCCGGTGGCATGGAGTGGCCGGCTGCCTGCTGAAATTCCGCATGGATGAGGACGCCACCAGGATGCAAGATGCCCCCACATGCAACTGTGGCTGGTTTGACAGTGCCAAGTGCCTCCTGCAAACTGACATCAGCAACCTGGCCTGCTGACTTTTGTTTCTCTGGGGAACGGCCATGGTTCACATCGTGGAGCCGAACGCCTGGAGTGGCCGGCTGCCTGCTGAAATTCCGCACGGATCAGGATACCTCCCAGATGCAAGGTGCCCCCACAGGCAACAGTGGCTGGTTTGACAGTGCCAAGCGCCTCCTGCAAACTGACATCAGGAACCTGGCCGGCTGAGTTTTGTTTCTCAGGGGAAAGGCCATCGTTCGTGTCCAGGGCCTGGTGGCCTGGAGTGGCCGTCCGCCTGCTGAAATTCCGCACGCACCAGGATGCCTCCTGGCCGAAAGTACCATTATATGCACCTGTGGCTGGTTTGACAGTGCCAAGTGCCTCCTGCAAACTGACATCAGGAACCTAGCCTGGTGACATTTGTTTCTCCGGGGATAGGCCATGATTCATGTCCAGTGCCCGGTGGCATGGAGTGGGCGCCTGCCTGCTGAAATTCCGAACGGATCAGGATGCCTCCCAGATGTAATGGGCCCCCACAGGCAACAGTGGCTGGTTTGACAGTGCCAAGCGCCTCCTGCAAACTGACATCAGGAACCTGGCCTGGTGACTTTTGTTTCTCAGGGGAAAGGCTATGGCTCGTGTCCTGGGCCCGGTGCCCCGGAGTGGCCGGCTGCCTGCTGAAATTCCGAACGGATCAGGATACCTCCCAGATGCAAGGGGCCCGCACAGGCACCTGTGGCTGGTTTGACAGTGCCAAGTGCCTCCAGCGAACTGACATCAGGAACCTGGCCTGGTGACTTTTGTTTCTCTGGGGAAAGGCCATGTTTCGTGTCAAGTGCCCCGTGGCCTGGAGTGGCCGGCTGCCTGCTGAAATTCTGCACGGCTGAGGATACCTCCCAGATGCAAGGAGCCCCCACAGGCACCTGTGGCTGGTTTGACAGTGCCAAGTGTCGCCTGCTAACTGACTTCAGGAACCTGGCCTGGTGACTTTTGTTTCTCTGGGGAAAGGCCATCGTTGTTATCCAGGGCACGGTGGACCGGAGTGGACGGATGCCTGCGGAAATTCCAAATGGATCAGTATACCTTCTAGATGCAAGGTGCCTGCACAGGCAACTGTGGCTGGTTTGACAGTGCCAAGTGCCTCCTGCAAGCTGACATCAGGAACCTAGCCTGGTGAGTTTTGTTTCTCTGGGGAAAGGCCATCGTTCGTGTCCAGGGCCTGGTGGCCTGGAGTGGCCGTCCGCCTGCTGAAATTCCTCACGGTTGAGGATACCTCCCAGATTAAAGGAGTCCGCACAGTCACCTGTGGCTGGTTTGACAGTGCCAAGTGCCTCCTACAAACTGACATCAGCAACCTGGCAGGGGAGTTTTGTTTCTCTGGGGAAAGGCCATCGTTCGTGTCCAGTGCCGGGTGGCCTGGAGTGGCCGGCTGCCTGCTGAAATTCCTCACGGTTGAGGATAGCTCCCAGATGCAAGGTGCCCGCACAGGCACCTGTGGCTGGTTTGACAGTGCCAAGTGCCTCCTGCAAACTGACATTAGGAACCTGGCCTGCTGACTTTTGTTTCACTGGGGAAAGGCCATGGTTCATGTCCAGTGCCCGGTGGCTAGGAGTGGCCGGCTGCCTGCTGAAATTCCTCACAGATGAGGATACCTCCTAGATGGAAATTGCCCCCACAGGCACCTGTGGCTGGTTTGACAGTGCCAAGTGCCTCCTGCAAACTGACATCAGGAACCTGGCCTGGTGACTTTTGTTTCTCTGGGGAAAGGCCATGGTTCATGTGCAGTGCCCGGTGGCTAGGAGTGGCCGGCTGCCTGCTGAAATTCTGCACAGCTGAGGATACCTCTCAGATGCAAGGAGCCCCCACTGGCACCTGTGGCTGGTCTGACAGTGCCAAGTGCCTCCTGCAAACTGACATCAGGAACCTGGCCTGGTGACTTTTGTTTCTCTGGGGAAAGGCCATCGTTGTTATCCAGGGCACAGTGGACCGGAGTGGACGGATGCCTGCGGAAATTCCGAACGGATCAGTATACCTTCTAGATGCAAGGTGCCCCCACAGGCAACTGTGGCTGGTTTGACAGTGCCAAGTGCCTCCTGCAAACTGACATCAGGAACCTGGCCTGGTGAATTTGTTTCTCTGGGGAAAGGCCATCGTTCTTGTCCAGGGCCCGGTGGCCCAGAGTGGCCGGCCGCCTGCTGAAATTCCTCACAGTTGAGGATACCACCTAGATGCAAGTGCCCCCATAGGCAACTGTGGCTGGTTTGACAGTGCCAAGTGCCTCCTGCAAACTGACATCAGGAACCTGGCCTGCTGACTTTTGTTTCTCTGGGGAAAGGCCATGGTTCATGTCCAGTGCCCGGTGGCATGGAGTGGCCGGATGCCTGCTGAAATTCCGCACAGAAGAGGATACCACCTAGATGGAAATTGCCCCCACAGGCACCTGTGGCTGGTTTGACAGTGCCAAGTGCCTCCTGCAAACTGACATCAGGAACCTGGCATGGTGACTTTTGTTTCTCTGGGGAAAGGCCATGGTTCATGTCCAGGGCCTGGTGGCATGGAGTGGCCGGCTGCCTGCTGAAATTCCGCATGGATGAGGACGCCACCAGGATGCAAGATGCCTCCACAGGCACTTGTGGCTGGTTTGAAAGTGCCAAGTGCCTCCTGCAAACTGACATCAGGAACCTGGCCTGGTGACTTTTGTGTCTCTGGGGAAAGGCCATCGTTCCGGTCCTGGGCCCTGTAGCCCTGAGTGGCCGGATGCCACTCAGGGATCAGTATACCGCCTAGATGCAAGGTGCCCCCACAGGCAACAGTGGCTGGTTTGACAGTGCCAAGTGCCTCCGGCAAACTGACATCAGCAACCTGGCCGGCTGAGTTTTGTTTCTTAGGGGAAAGGCCATCGTTCCTATCCAGGGCCCGGTGGCCCGGAGTGGCCGGATGCCTGCTGAAATTCCGAACGGATCTGTATACCGCCTAGATGCAAGGTGCCCCCAAAGGCAACTGTGGCTGGTTTGACAGTGCCAAGTGCCTCCTGCAAACTGACATCAGGAACCTGGCCTGCTGACTTTTGTTTCTCTGGGGAAACGCCATGATTCATGTCCAGTGCCCGGTGGCATGGAGTGGCCGGCTGCCTGCTGAAATTCCGCACAGATGAGGATACCACCTAGAAGCAAATGCCCCCACAGGCACCAGTGGCTGGTTTGACAGTGCCAAGTGCCTCCTGCAAACTGACATCAGGAACCTGGCCTGGTGACTTTTTTTTCTCTGGGGAAAGGCCATGGTTCCTGTGCAGGGCCTGGTGGCGTGTAGAGGCCGGCCGCCAGCTGAAATTCCTCACGGTTGAGGATACCTCCCAGATTAAAGGAGTCCGCACAGTCACCTGTGGCTGGTTTGACAGTGCCAAGTGCCTCCTGCAAACTGACATCAGCAACCTGGCCTGGTGACTTTTGTTTCTCTGGGGAAAGGCCATCGTTCGTGTCCAGTGCCCGGTGGCCTGGAGTGGCCGGCTGCCTGCTGAAATTCCTCACGGTTGAGGATAGCTCCCAGATGCAAGGTGCCCGCACAGGCACCTGTGGCTGGTTTGACAGTGCCAAGTGCCTCCTGCAAACTGACATTAGGAACCTGGCCTGCTGACTTTTGTTTCACTGGGGAAAGGCCATGGTTCATGTCCAGTGCCCGGTGGCATGGAGTGGCCGGATGCCTGCTGAAATTCCGCACAGAAGAGGATACCACCTAGATGGGAATTGCCCCCACAGGCACCTGTGGCTGGTTTGACAGTGCCAAGTGCCTCCTGCAAACTGACATCAGGAACCTGGCCTGCTGACTTTTGTTTCTCTGGGGAAAGGCCATGGTATGTGTCCAGTGCCCGGTGGCATGGAGTGGCTGGCTGCCTGCTGAAATTCCGCATGGATGATGACGCCACCAGGATGCAAGATGACTCCACAGGCACCTGTGGCTGGTTTGACAGTGCCAAGTGCCTCCTGCAAACTGACATCAGGAACCTGGCCGGCTGAGTTTTGTTTCTCTGGGGAAAGGCCATCGTTCCGGTCCTGGTCCCTGTAGCCCTGAGTGGCCGGATGCCACTCAGGGATCAGTATACCGCCTAGATGCAAGGTGCCCCCACAGGCAACAGTGGCTGGTTTGACAGTGCCAAGTGCCTCCGGCAAACTGACATCAGGAACCTGGCCTGGTGACTTTTGTTTCTCTGGGGAAAGGCCATGGTTCAAGTCCAGTGCCCGGTGGCTAGGAGTGGCCGGCTGCCTGCTGAAATTCCGCACAGATGAGGATACCACCTAGAAGCAAATGCCCCCACAGGCACCAGTGGCTGGTTTGACAGTGCCAAGTGCCTCCTGCAAACTGACATCAGGAACCTGGCCTGCTGACTTTTGTTTCTCTGGGGAAAGGCCATGGTTCATGTCCAGTGCCCGGTGGCATGGAGTGGCCGGCTGCCTGCTGAAATTCCGCATGGATGAGGACGCCACCAGGATGCAAGATGCCTCCACAGGCACCTGTGGCTGGTTTGACAGTGCCAAGTGCCTCCTGCAAACTGACATCAGCAACCTGGCCTGCTGACTTTTGTTTCTCTGGGGAACGGCCATGGTTCACATCGTGGAGCCGAACGCCTGGAGTGGCCGGCTGCCTGCTGAAATTCCGCACGGATCAGGATACCTCCCAGATGCAAGGTGCCCCCAAAGGCATCTGTGGCTGGTTTGACAGTGCCAAGCGCCTCCTGCAAACTGACATCAGGAACCTGGCCGGCTGAGTTTTGTTTCTCAGGGGAAAGGCCATCGTTCGTGTCCAGGGCCTGGTGGCCTGGAGTGGCCGTCCGCCTGCTGAAATTCCGCACGCACCAGGATGCCTCCTGGCCGAAAGTACCATTATATGCACCTGTGGCTGGTTTGACAGTGCCAAGTGCCTCCTGCAAACTGACATCAGGAACCTAGCCTGGTGACATTTGTTTCTCCGGGGATAGGCCATGATTCATGTCCAGTGCCCGGTGGCATGGAGTGGGCGCCTGCCTGCTGAAATTCCGAACGGATCAGGATGCCTCCCAGATGTAATGGGCCCCCACAGGCAACAGTGGCTGGTTTGACAGTGCCAAGCGCCTCCTGCAAACTGACATCAGGAACCTGGCCTGGTGACTTTTGTTTCTCAGGGGAAAGGCTATGGCTCGTGTCCTGGGCCCGGTGCCCCGGAGTGGCTGGCTGCCTGCTGAAATTCCGAACGGATCAGGATACCTCCTAGATGCAAGGGGCCCGCACAGGCACCTGTGGCTGGTTTGACAGTGCCAAGTGCCTCCAGCGAACTGACATCAGGAACCTGGCCTGGTGACTTTTGTTTCTCTGGGGAAAGGCCATGTTTCGTGTCAAGTGCCCCGTGGCCTGGAGTGGCCGGCTGCCTGCTGAAATTCTGCACGGCTGAGGATATCTCCCAGATGCAAGGAGCCCCCACAGGCACCTGTGGCTGGTTTGACAGTGCCAAGTGTCGCCTGCTAACTGACTTCAGGAACCTGGCCTGGTGACTTTTGTTTCTCTGGGGAAAGGCCATCGTTGTTATCCAGGGCACGGTGGACCGGAGTGGACGGATGCCTGCGGAAATTCCGAATGGATCAGTATACCTTCTAGATGCAAGGTGCCTGCACAGGCAACTGTGGCTGGTTTGACAGTGCCAAGTGCCTCCTGCAAGCTGACATCAGGAACCTAGCCTGGTGACTTTTGTTTCTCTGGGGAAAGGCCATCGTTCGTGTCCAGGGCCTGGTGGCCTGGAGTGGCCGTCCGCCTGCTGAAATTCCTCACGGTTGAGGATACCTCCCAGATTAAAGGAGTCCGCACAGTCACCTGTGGCTGGTTTGACAGTGCCAAGTGCCTCCTACAAACTGACATCAGCAACCTGGCCGGGGAGTTTTGTTTCTCTGGGGAAAGGCCATCGTTCGTGTCCAGTGCCGGGTGGCCTGGAGTGGCCGGCTGCCTGCTGAAATTCCTCACGGTTGAGGATAGCTCCCAGATGCAAGGTGCCCGCACAGGCACCTGTGGCTGGTTTGACAGTGCCAAGTACCTCCTGCAAACTGACATTAGGAACCTGGCCTGCTGACTTTTGTTTCACTGGGGAAAGGCCATGGTTCATGTCCAGTGCCCGGTGGCTAGGAGTGGCCGGCTGCATGCTGAAATTCCTCACAGATGAGGATACCTCCTAGATGGAAATTGCCCCCACAGGCACCTGTGGCTGGTTTGACAGTGCCAAGTGCCTCCTGCAAACTGACATCAGGAACCTGGCCTGGTGACTTTTGTTTCTCTGGGGAAAGGCCATGGTTCATGTGCAGTGCCCGGTGGCTAGGAGTGGCCGGCTGCCTGCTGAAATTCTGCACAGCTGAGGATACCTCTCAGATGCAAGGAGCCCCCACTGGCACCTGTGGCTGGTCTGACAGTGCCAAGTGCCTCCTGCAAACTGACATCAGCAACCTGGCCTGGTGACTTTTGTTTCTCTGGGGAAAGGCCATCGTTGTTATCCAGGGCACAGTGGACCGGAGTGGACGGATGCCTGCGGAAATTCCGAATGGATCAGTATACCTTCTAGATGCAAGGTGCCCCCACAGGCAACTGTGGCTGGTTTGACAGTGCCAAGTGCCTCCTGCAAACTGACATCAGGAACCTGGCCTGGTGAATTTGTTTCTCTGGGGAAAGGCCATCGTTCTTGTCCAGGGCCCGGTGGCCCAGAGTGGCCGGCCGCCTGCTGAAATTCCTCACAGTTGAGGATACCACCTAGATGCAAGTGCCCCCATAGGCAACTGTGGCTGGTTTGACAGTGCCAAGTGCCTCCTGCAAACTGACATCAGGAACCTGGCCTGCTGACTTTTGTTTCTCTGGGGAAAGGCCATGGTTCATGTCCAGTGCCCGGTGGCATGGAGTGGCCGGATGCCTGCTGAAATTCCGCACAGAAGAGGATAAAACCTAGATGGAAATTGCCCCCACAGGCACCTGTGGCTGGTTTGACAGTGCCAAGTGCCTCCTGCAAACTGACATCAGGAACCTGGCATGGTGACTTTTGTTTCTCTGGGGAAAGGCCATGGTTCGTGTCCAGGGCCTGGTGGCCTGGAGTGCCCGGCTGCCTGCTTAAATTTCGCACGGACCAGGATGCCTCCTGACCGAAAGTGCCACTATATGCACCTGTGTCTGGTTTGACAGTGCCAAGTGCCTCCTGCAAACTGACATCAGGAACCTGGCCTGGTGACTTTTGTTTCTCTGGGGAATGGCCATGGTTCCTGTACAGGGCCTGGTGGCCAGTAGTGGCTGGCCGCCTGCTGAAATTCCTCACGGTTGAGAATACCTCCCAGATGCAAGGTGCCCCCACAGGCACCTGTGGCTGGTTTGACAGTGCCAAGTGCCTCCTGCAAACTGACATCAGGAACCTGGCCTGGTAACTTTTGTTTCTCTGGGGAAAGGCCATCCTTCGTGTCCAGGGCCTGGTGGCCTGGAGTGGCCGTCCGCCTGCTGAAATTCCGCACGCACCAGGATGCCTCCTGACCGAAAGTACCACTATATGCACCTGTGGCTGGTTCGACAGTGCCAAGTGCCTCCTGCAAACTGACATCAGGAACCTGGCCTGGTGACATTTGTTTCTCCGGGGATAGGCCATGATTCATGTCAAGTTCCCGGTGGCATGGAGTGGGCGCCTGCCTGCTGAAATTCCGAACGGATCAGGACTCCTCCCAGATGTAAGGGGCCTCCACAGGCAACTGTGGTGGGTTTGACAGTGCCAAGCGCCATCTGCAAACTGACATCAGGAACCTGGCATGGTGACTTTTGTTTCTCAGGGGAAAGGCTAAGGCTCGTGTCCTGGGCCCGGTGGCCCGGAGTGGCTGGCTGCCTGTTGAAATTCCGAACGGATCAGGATACCTCCCAGATGCAGGGGGCCCCCACAGGCACCTGTGGCTGGTTTGACAGTGCCAAGTGCCTCCTGCAAACTGACATCAGGAACCTGGCCTGGTGACTTTTGTTTCTCTGGGGAAAGGCCATCGTTCGTGTCCAGTGCCTGGTGGCCTGGAGTGCCCGGCTGCCTGCTGAAATTCCGCACGGATCAGGATACCACAAGGATGCAAGATGTCCCCACAGGCACCTGTGGCTGGTTTGACAGTGCCAAGTGCCTCCTGCAAACTGACATCAGGAACCTGGCCTGGTGACTTTTGTTTCTCAGGGGAAAGGCCATCGTTCCTATTCAGGGCCCGGTGGCCCGGAGTGGCCGGATGCCTGCTGAAATTCTGAATGGATCAGTATACCGCCTAGATGCATGGTGCCCCCACAGGCACCTGTGGCTGGTTTGACAGTGCCAAGTGCCTCCAGCGAACTGACATCAGCAACCTGGCCTGGTGACTTTTGTTTCTCAGGGGAAAGGCCATTGTTCCTATCCAGGGCCCGGTGGCCCGGAGTGGCCGGATGCCTGCTGAAATTCTGAATGGATCAGTATACCGCCTAGATGCATGGTGCCCGCACAGGCAAATGTGGCTGGTTTGACAGTGCCAAGTGCCTCCTGCAAACTGACATCAGGAACCTGGCCTGGTAACTTTTGTTTCTCTGGGGAAAGGCCATCGTTCGTGTCCAGGGCCTGGTGGCCTGGATTGGCCGTCCGCCTGCTGAAATTCCACACGGACCAGGATGCCTCCTGACCGAAAGTACCACTATATGCACCTGTCTCTGGTTTGACAGTGCCAAGTGCCTCCTGCAAACTGACATCAGGAACCTGGCCTGGTGACTTTTGTTTCTCTGGGGAATGGCCATGGCTCATGTCCAGTGCCCGGTGGCAAGGAGTGGCCGGCTGCCTGCTGAAATTCCGCATAGATGAGGATACCACCTAGAAGCAAATGCCCCCACAGGCAACAGTGGCTGGTTTGACAGTGCCAAGTGCCTCCTGCAAACTGACATCAGGAACCTGGCCTGCTGACTTTTGTTTCTCTGGGGAAAGGCCATGGTTCATGTTCAGTGCCCGGTGGCATGGAGTGGCCGGCTGCCTGCTGAAATTCCGCATGGATGAGGACGCCACCAGGATGAAAGATGCCTCCACAGGCACCTGTGGCTGGTTTGACAGTGCCTAGTGCCTCCTGCAAACTGACATCAGGAACCTGGCCGGCTGAGTTTTGTTTCTTTGGGGAAAGGCCATCGTTCCGGTCCTGGTCCCTGTAGCCCTGAGTGGCCTGATGCCACTCAGGGATCAGTATAGCGCCTAGATGCAAGGTGCCCCCACAGGCACCTGTGGCTGGTTTGACAGTGCCAAGTGCCTCCTGCAAACTGACATCAGGAACCTGGCCTGGTGACTTTTGTTTCTCTGGGGAAAGGCCATTGTTCGTTTCCAGGGCCCGGTGGCCCTGAGTGGCAGGATGCCTGCTGAAATTCCGAATGGATCAAGATGCCTCCCAGATGGAAAGTGCCCCCACAGGCAACTGTGGCTGGTTTGACAGTGCCAAGTGCCTCCTGCAAACTGACATCAGCATCCTGGCCGGCTGAGTTTTGTTTCTCAGGGGAAAGGCCATCGTTCCTCTCTAGGGCCCGGTGGCCCAGAGTGGCCGGATGCCTGCTGAAATTTCGAACGGATCAGTATACCGCCTAGATGCAAGGTGCCCGCACAGGCAAATGTGGCTGGTTTGACAGTGCCAAGTGCCTCCTGCAAACTGACATCAGCAACCTGGCCTGGTAACTTTTGTTTCTCTGGGGAATGGCCATGGTTTCTGTACAGGGCCTGGTGGCCAGTAGTGGCCGGCCGACTGCTGAAATTCCTCACGGTTGAGAATACCTCCCAGATGCAAGGTGCCCCCACAGGCACCTGTGGCTGGTTTGACAGTGCCAAGTGCCTCCTGCAAACTGACATCAGGAACCTGGCCTGGTAACTTTTGTTTCTCTGGGGAAAGGCCATCGTTCGTGTCCAGGACCTGGTGGCCTGGAGTGGCCGTCCGCCTCCTGAGATTCCGCACGCACCAGGATGCCTCCTGACAGAAAGTACCACTATATGCACCTGTGGCTGGTTTGACAGTGCCAAGTGCCTCCTGCAAACTGACATCAGGAACCTGGCCTGGTGAACATTTGTTTCTCTGGGGAAACGCCATGATTCATGTCCAGTGCCCGGTGGCATGGAGTGGCCGGCTGCCTGCTGAAATTCCGCATGGATGAGGAGGCCACGAGGATGCAAGATGCCTCCACAGGCACCTGTGGCTGGTTTGACAGTGCCTAGTGCCTCCTGCAAACTGATATCAGGAACCTGGCCGGCTGAGTTTTGTTTCTCTGGGGAAAGGCCATCGTTCCGGTCCTGGGCCCTGTAGCCCTGAGTGGCCGGATGCCACTCAGGGATCAGTATACCGCCTAGATGCAAGGTGCCCCCACAGGCAACAGTGGCTGGTTTGACAGTGCCAAGTGCCTCCTGCAAACTGACATCAGCATCCTGGCCGGGTGACTTTTGTTTCTCTGGGTAATGGCCATTGTTCGTTTCCAGGGCCTGGTAGCCCTGAGTGGCCGGATGCCTTCTGAAATTCCGAATGGATCAAGATGCCTCCCAGATGGAAAGTGCCCCCACAGGCAACTGTGGCTGGTTTGACAGTGCCAAGTGCCTCCTGCAAACTGACATCAGCAACCTGGCCGGCTGAGTTTTGTTTCTCTGGAGAAAGGCCATCGTTCGTGTCCAGGGCCTGGTGGCCTGGAGTGCCCGTCCGCCTGCTGAAATTCCACAAGGGCCAGGATGCCTCCTGACCGAAAGTAACACTATATGCACCTGTGTCTGGTTTGACAGTGCCAAGTGCCTCCTGCAAACTGACATCAGGAACCTGGCCTGGTGACTTTTGTTTCTCTGGGGAATGGCCATGGTTTCTGTACAGGGCCTGGTGGCCAGTAGAGGCCGTCCGACTGCTGAAATTCCTCACGGTTGAGAATACCTCCCAGATGCAAGGTGCCCCCACAGGCACCTGTGGCTGGTTTGACAGTGCCAAGTGCCTCCTGCAAACTGACATCAGGAACCTGGCCTGGTGACATTTGTTTCTCTGGGGAAACGCCATGATTCATGTCCAGTGCCCGGTGGCATGGAGTGGCCGGCTGCCTGCAGAAATTCCGAACGGATCAGGATGCCTCCCAGATGTAAGGGGCCCCCACAGGCAACTGTGGTGGGTTTGACAGTGCCAAGCGCCATCTGCAAACTGACATCAGGAACCTGGCATGGTGACTTTTGTTTCCCAGGGGAAAGGCTATGGCTCGTGTCCTGGGCCCGGTGGCCCGGAGTGGCTGGCTGCCTGCTGAAATTCCGAACGGATCAGGATACCACAAGGATGCAAGATGCCCCCACAGGCACCAGTGGCTCGTTTGACAGTGCCAAGTGCCTCCTGCAAACTGACATCAGGAACCTGGCCTGGTGACTTTTGTTTCTCTGGGGAAAGGCCCTGGTTCCTGTGCAGGGCCTGGTGGCGTGTAGTGGCCGGCCGCCAGCTGAAATTCCTCACGGTTGAGGATAGCTCCCAGATTAAAGGAGTCCGCACAGTCACCTGTGGCTGGTTTGACAGTGCCAAGTGCCTCCTGCAAACTGACATCAGCAACCTGGCCTGCTGACTTTTGTTTCTCTGGGGAAAGGCCATGGCTCATGTCCAGTGCCCGGTGGCATGGAGTGGCCGGCTGCCTGCTGAAATTCCGCACAGATGAGGATACCACCTAGAAGCAAATGCCCCCACAGGCACCAGTGGCTGGTTTGACAGTGCCAAGTGCCTCCTGCAAACTGACATCAGGAACCTGACCTGGTGACTTTTTTTTCTCTGGGGAAAGGCCATGGTTCCTGTGCAGGGCCTGGTGGCGTGTAGAGGCCGGCCGCCAGCTGAAATTCCTCACGGTTGAGGATACCTCCCAGATTAAAGGAGTCCGCACAGTCACCTGTGGCTGGTTTGACAGTGCCAAGTGCCTCCTGCAAACTGACATCAGCAACCTGGCCTGGTGACTTTTGTTTCTCTGGGGAAAGGCCATCGTTCCGGTCCTGGTCCCTGTAGCCCTGAGTGGCCGGATGCCACTCAGGGATCAGTATACCGCCTAGATGCAAGGTGCCCCCACAGGCAACAGTGGCTGGTTTGACAGTGCCAAGTGCCTCCGGCAAACTGACATCAGGAACCTGGCCTGGTGACTTTTGTTTCTCTGGGGAAAGGCCATGGTTCAAGTCCAGTGCCCGGTGGCTAGGAGTGGCCGGCTGCCTGCTGAAATTCCGCACAGATGAGGATACCACCTAGAAGCAAATGCCCCCACAGGCACCAGTGGCTGGTTTGACAGTGCCAAGTGCCTCCTGCAAACTGACATCAGGAACCTGGCCGGCTGAGTTTTGTTTCTCAGGGGAAAGGCCATCGTTCGTGTCCAGGGCCTGGTGGCCTGGAGTGGCCGTCCGCCTGCTGAAATTCCGCACGCACCAGGATGCCTCCTGGCCGAAAGTACCACTATATGCACCTGTGGCTGGTTTGACAGTGCCAAGTGCCTCCTGCAAACTGACATCAGGAACCTAGCCTGGTGACATTTGTTTCTCCGGGGATAGGCCATGATTCATGTCCAGTGCCCGGTGGCATGGAGTGGGCGCCTGCCTGCTGAAATTCCGAACGGATCAGGATGCCTCCCAGATGTAATGGGCCCCCACAGGCAACAGTGGCTGGTTTGACAGTGCCAAGCGCCTCCTGCAAACTGACATCAGGAACCTGGCCTGGTGACTTTTGTTTCTCAGGGGAAAGGCTATGGCTCGTGTCCTGGGCCCGGTGCCCCGGAGTGGCTGGCTGCCTGCTGAAATTCCGAACGGATCAGGATACCTCCCAGATGCAAGGGGCCCGCACAGGCACCTGTGGCTGGTTTGACAGTGCCAAGTGCCTCCAGCGAACTGACATCAGGAACCTGGCCTGGTGACTTTTGTTTCTCTGGGGAAAGGCCATGTTTCGTGTCAAGTGCCCCGTGGCCTGGAGTGGCCGGCTGCCTGCTGAAATTCTGCACGGCTGAGGATACCTCCCAGATGCAAGGAGCCCCCACAGGCACCTGTGGCTGGTTTGACAGTGCCAAGTGTCGCCTGCTAACTGACTTCAGGAACCTGGCCTGGTGACTTTTGTTTCTCTGGGGAAAGGCCATCGTTGTTATCCAGGGCACGGTGGACCGGAGTGGACGGATGCCTGCGGAAATTCCAAATGGATCAGTATACCTTCTAGATGCAAGGTGCCTGCACAGGCAACTGTGGCTGGTTTGACAGTGCCAAGTGCCTCCTGCAAGCTGACATCAGGAACCTAGCCTGGTGACTTTTGTTTCTCTGGGGAAAGGCCATCGTTCGTGTCCAGGGCCTGGTGGCCTGGAGTGGCCGTCCGCCTGCTGAAATTCCTCACGGTTGAGGATACCTCCCAGATTAAAGGAGTCCGCACAGTCACCTGTGGCTGGTTTGACAGTGCCAAGTGCCTCCTACAAACTGACATCAGCAACCTGGCCGGGGAGTTTTGTTTCTCTGGGGAAAGGCCATCGTTCGTGTCCAGTGCCGGGTGGCCTGGAGTGGCCGGCTGCCTGCTGAAATTCCTCACGGTTGAGGATAGCTCCCAGATGCAAGGTGCCCACACAGGCACCTGTGGCTGGTTTGACAGTGCCAAGTGCCTCCTGCAAACTGACATTAGGAACCTGGCCTGCTGACTTTTGTTTCACTGGGGAAAGGCCATGGTTCATGTCCAGTGCCCGGTGGCTAGGAGTGGCCGGCTGCCTGCTGAAATTCCTCACAGATGAGGATACCTCCTAGATGGAAATTGCCCCCACAGGCACCTGTGGCTGGTTTGACAGTGCCAAGTGCCTCCTGCAAACTGACATCAGGAACCTGGCCTGGTGACTTTTGTTTCTCTGGGGAAAGGCCATGGTTCATGTGCAGTGCCCGGTGGCTAGGAGTGGCCGGCTGCCTGCTGAAATTCTGCACAGCTGAGGATACCTCTCAGATGCAAGGAGCCCCCACTGGCACCTGTGGCTGGTCTGACAGTGCCAAGTGCCTCCTGCAAACTGACATCAGCAACCTGGCCTGGTGACTTTTGTTTCTCTGGGGAAAGGCCATCGTTGTTATCCAGGGCACAGTGGACCGGAGTGGACGGATGCCTGCGGAAATTCCGAATGGATCAGTATACCTTCTAGATGCAAGGTGCCCCCACAGGCAACTGTGGCTGGTTTGACAGTGCCAAGTGCCTCCTGCAAACTGACATCAGGAACCTGGCCTGGTGAATTTGTTTCTCTGGGGAAAGGCCATCGTTCTTGTCCAGGGCCCGGTGGCCCAGAGTGGCCGGCCGCCTGCTGAAATTCCTCACAGTTGAGGATACCACCTAGATGCAAGTGCCCCCATAGGCAACTGTGGCTGGTTTGACAGTGCCAAGTGCCTCCTGCAAACTGACATCAGGAACCTGGCCTGCTGACTTTTGTTTCTCTGGGGAAAGGCCATGGTTCATGTCCAGTGCCCGGTGGCATGGAGTGGCCGGCTGCCTGCTGAAATTCCGCATGGATGAGGACGCCACCAGGATGCAAGATGCCTCCACAGGCACTTGTGGCTGGTTTGAAAGTGCCAAGTGCCTCCTGCAAACTGACATCAGGAACCTGGCCTGGTGACTTTTGTGTCTCTGGGGAAAGGCCATCGTTCCGGTCCTGGGCCCTGTAGCCCTGAGTGGCCGGATGCCACTCAGGGATCAGTATACCGCCTAGATGCAAGGTGCCCCCACAGGTAACAGTGGCTGGTTTGACAGTGCCAAGTGCCTCCGGCAAACTGACATCAGCAACCTGGCCGGCTGAGTTTTGTTTCTTAGGGGAAAGGCCATCGTTCCTATCCAGGGCCCGGTGGCCCGGAATGGCCGGATGCCTGCTGAAATTCCGAACGGATCTGTATACCGCCTAGATGCAAGGTGCCCCAAAAGGCAACTGTGGCTGGTTTGACAGTGCCAAGTGCCTCCTGCAAACTGACATCAGGAACCTGGCCTGGTGACATTTGTTTCTCTGGGGAAACGCCATGATTCATGTCCAGTGCCCGGTGGCATGGAGTGGCCGGCTGCCTGCAGAAATTCCGAACGGATCAGGATGCCTCCCAGATGTAAGGGGCCCCCACAGGCAACTGTGGTGGGTTTGACAGTGCCAAGCGCCATCTGCAAACTGACATCAGGAACCTGGCATGGTGACTTTTGTTTCTCAGGGGAAAGGCTATGGCTCGTGTCCTGGGCCCGGTGGCCCGGAGTGGCTGGCTGCCTGCTGAAATTCCGAACGGATCAGGATACCACAAGGATGCAAGATGCCCCCACAGGCACCAGTGGCTCGTTTGACAGTGCCAAGTGCCTCCTGCAAACTGACATCAGGAACCTGGCCTGGTGACTTTTGTTTCTCTGGGGAAAGGCCCTGGCTCCTGTGCAGGGCCTGGTGGCGTGTAGTGGCCGGCCGCCAGCTGAAATTCCTCACGGTTGAGGATACCTCCCAGATTAAAGGAGTCCGCACAGTCACCTGTGGCTGGTTTGACAGTGCCAAGTGCCTCCTGCAAACTGACATCAGCAACCTGGCCTGGTGACTTTTGTTTCTCTGGGGAAAGGCCATCGTTCGTGTCCAGTGCCCGGTGGCCTGGAGTGGCCGGCTGCCTGCTGAAATTCCTCACGGTTGAGGATATCTCCCAGATGCAAGGTGCCCGCACAGGCAACTGTGGCTGGTTTGACAGTGCCAAGTGCCTCCTGCAAACTGACATTAGGAACCTGGCCTGCTGACTTTTGTTTCTCTGGGGAAAGGCCATGGTTCATGTCCAGTGCCCGGTGGCATGGAGTGGCCGGCTGCCTGCTGAAATTCCGCACAGATGAGGATACCACCTAGAAGCAAATGCCCCCACAGGCACCAGTGGCTGGTTTGACAGTGCCAAGTGCCTCCTGCAAACTGACATCAGGAACCTGGCCTGGTGACTTTTTTTTCTCTGGGGAAAGGCCATGGTTCCTGTGCAGGGCCTGGTGGCGTGTAGAGGCCGGCCGCCAGCTGAAATTCCTCATGGTTGAGGATACCTCCCAGATTAAAGGAGTCCGCACAGTCACCTGTGGCTGGTTTGACAGTGCCAAGTGCCTCCTGCAAACTGACATCAGCAACCTGGCCTGGTGACTTTTGTTTCTCTGGGGAAAGGCCATCGTTCGTGTCCAGTGCCCGGTGGCCTGGAGTGGCCGGCTGCCTGCTGAAATTCCTCACGGTTGAGGATAGCTCCCAGATGCAAGGTGCCCGCACAGGCACCTGTGGCTGGTTTGACAGTGCCAAGTGCCTCCTGCAAACTGACATTAGGAACCTGGCCTGCTGACTTTTGTTTCTCTGGGGAAAGGCCATGGTTCATGTCCAGTGCCCGGTGGCATGGAGTGGCCGGATGCCTGCTGAAATTCCGCACAGAAGAGGATACCACCTAGATGGAAATTGCCCCCACAGGCACCTGTGGCTGGTTTGACAGTGCCAAGTGCCTCCTGCAAACTGACATCAGGAACCTGGCATGGTGACTTTTGTTTCTCTGGGGAACGGCCATGGTTCACATCGTGGAGCCGAACGCCTGGAGTGGCCGGCTGCCTGCTGAAATTCCGCACGGATCAGGATACCTCCCAGATGCAAGGTGCCCCCAAAGGCATCTGTGGCTGGTTTGACAGTGCCAAGCGCCTCCTGCAAACTGACATCAGGAACCTGGCCGGCTGAGTTTTGTTTCTCAGGGGAAAGGCCATGATTCATGTCCAGTGCCCGGTGGCATGGAGTGGGCGCCTGCCTGCTGAAATTCCGAACGGATCAGGATGCCTCCCAGATGTAATGGGCCCCCACAGGCAACAGTGGCTGGTTTGACAGTGCCAAGCGCCTCCTGCAAACTGACATCAGGAACCTGGCCTGGTGACTTTTGTTTCTCAGGGGAAAAGCTATGGCTCGTGTCCTGGGCCCGGTGCCCCGGAGTGGCTGGCTGCCTGCTGAAATTCCGAACGGATCAGGATACCTCCCAGATGCAAGGGGCCCGCACAGGCACCTGTGGCTGGTTTGACAGTGCCAAGTGCCTCCAGCGAACTGACATCAGGAACCTGGCCTGGTGACTTTTGTTTCTCTGGGGAAAGGCCATGGTTCATATCCTGGACCAGTTGGACCGGAGTGGCCGGCTGTCTGCTGAAATTCCGAACGGATCAGGATGCCGCCCAGATGAAAAGTGCCCAGCAGGCACCTGCGGTTGGTTTGACAGTGCCAAGTGCCTCCTGCAAACTGACATCAGGAACCTGGCCTGGTGACTTTTGTTTCTCTGGGGAAAGGCCATGGCCCATGTCCAGCGACAGGTGGCCCGGAGTGGCCGGCTGCCTGCTGAAATTCCGCATGGATCAGGATGCCTCCCAGACCGAAAACACCACCACAGGCAACTGTGGCTGGTTTGAGAGTGCCAAGTGCCTCCTGCAAACTGACATCAGGAACCTGGCCTGGTGACTTTTGTTTCTCTGGGGAAAGGCCATCATTCTTGTCCAGTACCCGGTGGCCCGGAGTGGCTGGCTGCCTTCTGAAATTCCTCACAGTTGAGGATACCTCCCAGACGCAAGGCGCCCCCAGAGGAAACTGTGGCTGGTTTGAGAGTGCCAAGTGCCTCCTGCAAACTGACATCAGGAACCTGGCCTGGTGACTTTTGTTTCTCTGGGGAAAGGCCATGGTTCATATCCTGGACCAGTTGGACCGGAGTGGCCGGCTGTCTGCTGAAATTCCGAACGGATCAGGATGCCGCCCAAATGCAAGGTGCTCCAACAGGCACCTGTGGCTGGTATGACAGTGCCCAGTGCCTCCTGCAAACTGACATCAGGAACCTGGCCTGGTGACTTTTGTTTCTCTGGGGAAAGGCCATCATTCTTGTCCAGGGCCCGGTGGCCCGGCGTGGCCGGCAGCCTGCAGAAATTCTGAACGGATCAGGATACCTCCCAGACCGAAAGTACCACGACAGGCAACTGTGGCTGGTTTGACAGTGCCTAGTGCCTCCTGCAAACTGACATCAGGAACCTGGCCTGGTGAGTTTTGTTTCTCTGGGAAAGGGCCATCATTCTTGTCCAGGGCCCGGTGGCCCGGTGTGGCCGGCAGCCTGCAGAAATTCTGAACGGATCAGGATACCTCCCAGACCGAAAATACCACCGCAGGCAACTGTGGCTGGTTTGAGAGTGCCAAGTGCCTCCTGCAAACTGACATCAGGAACCTGGCCTGGTGACTTTTGTTTCTCTGGGGAAAGGCCATGGTTCATATCCTGGACCAGTTGGACCGGAGTGGCCGGCTGTCTGCTGAAATTCCGAACGGATCAGGATGCCGCCCAGATGAAAAGTGCCCAGCAGGCACCTGCGGTTCGTTTGACAGTGCCAAGTGCCTCCTGCAAACTGACATCAGGAACCTGGCCTGGTGACTTTTGTTTCTCTGGGGAAAGGCCATGGCCCATGTCCAGCGACAGGTGGCCCGGAGTGGCCGGCTGCCTGCTGAAATTCCGAATGGATCAGGATGCCTCCCAGACCGAAAACACCACCACAGGCAACTGTGGCTGGTTTGACAGTGCCAAGTGCCTCCTGCAAACTGACATCAGGAACGTGGCCTGGTGACTTTTGTTTCTCTGGGGAAAGGCCATCATTCTTGTCCAGTGCCCAGTGGACCGGAGTGGCCGGCTGCCTGCTGAAATTCCGCATGGATCAGGATACCTCCCAGACGCAAGGTGCCCCCAGAGGAAACTGTGGCTGGTTTGAGAGTGCCAAGTGCCTCCTGCAAACTGACATCAGGAACCTGGCCTGGTGACTTTTGTTTCTCTGGGGAAAGACCATGATTCATGTCCAGGACCTGGAGGCCCGGAGTGGCCGGCTGTCTGCTGAAATTCCGCACGGATCAGGATGCCGCCCAAATGCAAGGTGCCCCCACAGGCCCCTGCGATTGGTTTGACAGTGCCCAGTGCCGCCTGCAAACTGACATCAGGAACCGAGCCTAGTGACTTTTGTTTCTCTGGAGAAAGGCAATCGTTCCTCTCCAGGACTCGGTGGCCCAGAGTGGCCGGCTGCCTGCTGAAATTTCGCACGGATCAGGACCGCCCAGATGCAAGGGGCCCCCACAGGCAACTGTGGCTGGTTTGACAGTGCCAAGTGCCTCCTGCAAAATGACATCAGGAACCTGGCCTGGTGATTTTTGTTTCTCTGGGGAAAGGCCATGGTTCATGTCCAGGGCCAGGTGGCCAGGAGTGGCCGGCTGCCTGCTGAAATTCCACACGGATCAGGATGCCGCCCAGATGTAAGGTGCCCCCACAGGCACCTGCGGTTGGTTTGACAGTGCCAAGTGCCTCCTGCAAACTGACATCAGGAACCTGGCCTGGAGACTTTTGTTTCTCTGGGAAAGGGCCATCATTCTTGTCCAGGGCCCGGTGGTCCGTCGTGGCCGGCAGCCTGCAGAAATTCTGAATGGATGAGGATACCTCCCAGACCGAAAATACCACCACAGGCAACTGTGGCTGGTTTGACAGTGCCTAGTGCCTCCTGCAAACTGACATCAGGAACCTGGCCTGGTGACTTTTGTTTCTCTGGGGAAAGGCCATGGTTCATATCCTGGACCAGTTGGACCGGAGTGGCCGGCTGCCTGCTGAAATTTCGAACGGATCAGGATGCCGCCCAGATGCAAAGTGCCCAGCAGGCACCTGCGGTTGGTTTGACAGTGCCAAGTGCCTCCTGCAAACTGACATCAGGAACCTGGCCTGGTGACTTTTGTTTCTCTGGGGAAAGGCCATGGTTCATATCCTGGACCAGTTGGACCGGAGTGGCCGGCTGTCTGCTGAAATTCCGAAGGGATCAGGATGCCGCCCAAATGCAAGGTGCTCCAACAGGCACCTGTGGCTGGTATGACAGTGCCCAGTGCCTCCTGCAAACTGACATCAGGAACCTGGCCTGGTGACTTTTGTTTCTCTGGTGAAAGGGCCATCATTCTTGTCCAGGGCCGGGTAGCCCGTAGTGGCCTTCTGCCTGCTGAAATTCCACACGGATCAGGACCGCCCATATGCAAGGTGCCCCCACAGGCAACTGCGGCTGGTTTGACAGTGCCACGTGCCTCCTGCAAACTGACATGAGGAACCTGCCCTGGAGACTTTTGTTTCTCTGGGGAATGGCCATGGTTCATGTCCAGCGCCACGTGGCCCGCAGTGGCCTGCGGCCTGCTTAAATTCCGCACGGATCAGGATACCTCCCATACCGAAAATACCACCACAGGCAACTGTGGCTGGTTTGACAGTGCCAAGTGCCTCCTGCAAACTGACATCAGGAACGTGGCCTGGTGACTTTTGTTTCTCTGGGGAAAGGCCATCATTCTTGTCCAGTGCCCAGTGGACCGGAGTGGCCGGCTGCCTGCTGAAATTCCGCACGGATCAGGATACCTCCCAGACGCAAGGTGCCCCCAGAGGAAACTCTGGCTGGTTTGAGAGTGCCAAGTGCCTCCTGCAAACTGACATCAGGAACCTGGCCTGGTGACTTTTGTTTCTCTGGGGAAAGGCCATGATTCATGTCCAGGACCTGGGGGCCCGGAGTGGCCGGCTGCCTGCTGAAATTCCGCACGGATCAGGATGCCGCCCAAATGCAAGGTGGCCCCACAGGCCCCTGCGATTGGTTTGACAGTGCCCAGTGCCGCCTGCAAACTGACATCAGGAACCGAGCCTAGTGACTTTTGTTTCTCTGGAGAAAGGCAATCGTTCCTCTCCAGGACTCGGTGGCCCAGAGTGGCCGGCTGCCTGCTGAAATTTCGCACGGATCAGGACCGCCCAGATGCAAGGGGCCCCCACAGGCAACTGTGGCTGGTTTGACAGTGCCAAGTGCCTCCTGCAAAATGACATCAGGAACCTGGCCTGGTGATTTTTGTTTCTCTGGGGAAAGGCCATGGTTCATGTCCAGGGCCAGGTGGCCAGGAGTGGCCGGCTGCCTGCTGAAATTCCACACGGATCAGGATGCCGCCCAGATGTAAGGTGCCCCCACAGGCACCTGCGGTTGGTTTGACAGTGCCAAGTGCCTCCTGCAAACTGACATCAGGAACCTGGCCTGGTGACTTTTGTTTCTCTGGGGAAAGGCCATGGTTCATGTCCAGCGCCAGGTGGCCAGAAGTGGCCGGCTGCCTGCTGAAATTCCGCACGTATGAGGATACATCCCTGATGCAAGTGCCCCCAGAGGGACCTGCGATATGTTTGACAGTGCCAAGTGCCTCCTGCAAATTGACATCAGGAACCGGGCCTAGTGACTTTTGTTTCTCTGGGGAAAGGCCATAGATGATGTCCAGTGCCCGGTGGCCCGGAGTCGCCGGCTGCATGCTGAAATTCCGAACCGATCAGGATACGTCCCGGATGCAATGTGCCCACACAGGCAACTGTGGCTGGTTTGACAGTGCCAAGTGCCTCCGGCAAACTGACATCAGGAACCTGGCCTGGTGACTTTTGTTTCTCTGGGGAAAGGCCATAGATCATGTACAGTGCCCGGTGGCCCGGCGTGGCCGGCTGCCTGCTGAAATTCCGCACGGATCAGGATACCTCCCAGACCGAAAATACCACCACAGGCAACTGTGGCTGGTTTGACAGTGCCAAGTGCCTCCTGCAAACTGACATCAGGAACCTGGCCTGGTGACTTTTGTTTCTCTGGGGAAAGGCCATGGTTCATATCCTGGACCAGTTGGACCGGAGTGGCCGGCTGTCTGCTGAAATTCCAAACGAATCAGGATGCCGCCCAGATGCAAAGTGCCCAGCAGGCACCTGCGGTTGGTTTGACAGTGCCAAGTGCCTCCTGAAAACTGACATCAGGAACCTGGCCTGGTGACTTTTGTTTCTCTGGGGAAAGGCCATAGATCGTGTACAGTGCCCGGTGGTCCGGAGTGGCCTGCTTCCTGCTGAAATTCCGCATGGATCAGGATGCCTCCCAGACCGAAAACACCACCACAGGCAACTGTGGCTGGTATGACAGTGCCTAGTGCCTCCTGCAAACTGACATCAGGAACCTGGTCTGGTGAGTTTTGTTTCTCTGGTGAAAGGGCCTTCATTCTTGTCCAGGGCCGGGTGGCCCGGTGTGGCCGGCAGCCTGCAGAAATTCTGAACGGATCAGGATACCTCCCAGACCGAAAATACCACCACAGGCAACTGTGGCTGGTTTGACAGTGCCAAGTGCCTCCTGCAAACTGACATCAGGAACCTGGCCTGGTGACTTTTGTTTCTCTGGGGAAAGGCCATCATTCTTGTCCAGTGCCCAGTGGACCGGAATGGCCGGCTGCCTGCTGAAATTCCGCACGGATCAGGATACCTCCCAGACGCAAGGTGCCCCCAGAGGAAACTCTGGCTGGTTTGAGAGTGCCAAGTGCCTCCTGCAAACTGACATCAGGAACCTGGCCTGGTGACTTTTGTTTCTCTGGGGAAAGGCCATGGTTCATATCCTGGACCAGTTGGACCGGAGTGGCCGGCTGCCTGCTGAAATTTCGCACGGATCAGGACCGCCCAAATGCAAGGGGCCCCCACAGGCAACTGTGGCTGGTTTGACAGTGCCAAGTGCCTCCTGCAAAATGACATCAGGAACCTGGCCTGGTGATTTTTGTTTCTCTGGGGAAAGGCCATGGTTCATGTCCAGGGCCAGGTGGGCAGGAGTGACCGGCTGCCTGCTGAAATTCCACACGGATCAGGATACCTCCCAGATGTAAGGTGCCCCCACAGGCACCTGCGGTTGGTTTGACAGTGCCAAGTGCCTCCTGCAAACTGACATCAGGAACCTGGCCTGGTGACTTTTGTTTCTCTGGGGAAAGGCCATGGTTCATGTCCAGCGCCAGGTGGCCCGAAGTGGCCGGCTGCCAGCTGAAATTCCGCACGTATGAGGATACATCCCTGATGCAAGGTGCCCCCACAGGAAATTGTGGCTGGTTTGACAGTGCCTAGTGCCTCCTGCAAACTGACATGAGGAACCTGGCCTGGTGACTTTTGTTTCTCAGGGGAAAGGCCATGGTTCATATCCTGGACCAGTTGGACCAGAGAGGCCGGCTGCCTGCTGAAATTCCAAACGAATCAGAATACCTCCCAGATGCAAGTGCCCCCAGAGGGACCTGCGATTTGTTTGACAGTGCCAAGTGCCTCCTGCAAATTGACATCAGGAACCGGGCCTAGTGACTTTTGTTTCTCTGGGGAAAGGCCATAGATGATGTCCAGTGCCCGGTGGCCCGGAGTGGCCGGCTGCATGCTGAAATTCCGAACCGATCAGGATACGTCCCGGATGCAATGTGCCCACACAGGCAACTGTGGCTGGTTTGACAGTGCCAAGTGCCTCCTGCAAACTGACATCAGGAACCTGGCCTGGTGACTTTTGTTTCTCTGGGGAAAGGCCTTAGATCATGTACAGTGCCCGGTGGCCCGGAGTGGCCGGCTGCCTGCTGAAATTCCGCACGGATCAGGATACCTCCCAGACCGAAAGTACCACCACAAGCAACTGTGGCTGGTTTGACAGTGCCTAGTGCCTCCTGCAAACTGACATGAGGAACCTGGCCTGGTGACTTTTGTTTCTCTGGGGAAAGCTCATCGTTCGTGTCCAGGGCCCGGTAGCCCGTAGTGGCCTTCTGCCTGCTGAAATTCCGAACGGATCAGGACCGCCCATATGCAAGGTGCCCCCACAGGCAACTGCGGCTGGTTTGACAGTGCCAAGTGCCTCCTGCAAACTGACATCAGGAACCTGGCCTGGTGACTTTTGTCTCTCTGGGGAATGGCCATGGTTCATGTCCAGCGCCAGGTGGCCTGCAGTGGCCGGCTGCCTGCTGAAATTCCGCATGGATCAGGATACCTCCCATACCGAAAGTACCACCACAGGCAACTGTGGCTGGTTTGACAGTGCCAAGTGCCTCTTGAAAACTGACATCAGGAACCTGGCCTGGTGACTTTTGTTTCTCTGGGAAAGGGCCATCATTCTTGTCCAGTGCCCAGTGGACCGGCGTGGCCAGCTGCCTGCTGAAATTCCGCACGGATCAGGATACCTCCCAGATGCAAGGTGCCCCCATTAGGCAACTGTGGCTGGTTTGAGAGTGCCTAGTGCCTCCTGCCAACTGACATCAGGAACCTCTCCTGGTGACTTTTGTTTCTCTGGGGAAAGGCCATGGTTCATGTCCAGGGCCTAGTGGCCCGCAATGGCCGGCTGCCTGCTGAAATTCCGCATGGATCAGGATACCTCCCATACCGAAAGTACCACCACATGCAACTGTGGCTGGTTTGACAGTGCCTAGTGCCTCCTGCAAACTGACATCAGGAACCTGGCCTGGAGACTTTTGTTTCTCTGGGAAAGGGCCATCATTCTTGTCCAGGGCCCGGTGGTCCGTCGTGGCCGGCAGCCTGCAGAAATTCTGAATGGATGAGGATACCTCCCAGACCGAAAATACCACCACAGGCAACTGTGGCTGGTTTGACAGTGCCAAGTGCCTCCTGCAAACTGACATCAGGAACCTGGCCTGGTTACTTTTGTTTCTCTGGGGAAAGGCCATGGTTCATATCCTGGACCAGTTGGCCCGGAGTGGCCGGCTGTCTGCTGAAATTCCGAACGAATCAGGATGCCGCCCAGATGCAAAGTGCCCAGCAGGCACCTGCGGTTGGTTTGACAGTGCCAAGTGCCTCCTGCAAACTGACATCAGGAACCTGGCCTGGTGACTTTTGTTTCTCTGGGGAAAGGCCATGGCCCATGTCCAGCGACAGGTGGCCCGGAGTGGCCGGCTGCCTGCTGAAATTCCGCATGGATCAGGATGCCTCCCAGACCGAAAACACCACCACAGGCAACTGTGGCTGGTTTGAGAGTGCCAAGTGCCTCCTGCAAACTGACATCAGGAACCTGGCCTGGTGACTTTTGTTTCTCTGGGGAAAGGCCATCATTCTTGTCCAGTACCCGGTGGCCCGGAGTGGCTGGCTGCCTTCTGAAATTCCTCACAGTTGAGGATACCTCCCAGACGCAAGGCGCCCCCAGAGGAAACTGTGGCTGGTTTGACAGTGCCAAGTGCCTCCTGCAAACTGACATCAGGAACCTGGCCTGGTGACTTTTGTTTCTCTGGGGAAAGGCCATGGTTCATATCCTGGACCAGTTGGACCGGAGTGGCCGGCTGTCTGCTGAAATTCCGCATGGATCAGGATGCCGCCCAAATGCAAGGTGCTCCAACAGGCACCTGTGGCTGGTATGACAGTGCCCAGTGCCTCCTGCAAACTGACATCAGGAACCTGGCCTGGTGACTTTTGTTTCTCTGGGGAAAGGCCATCATTCTTGTCCAGGGCCCGGTGGCCCGGCGTGGCCGGCAGCCTGCAGAAATTCTGAACGGATCAGGATACCTCCCAGACCGAAAGTACCACCACAGGCAACTGTGGCTGGTTTGAGAGTGCCTAGTGCCTCCTGCAAACTGACATCAGGAACCTGGCCTGGTGACTTTTGTTTCTCTGGGGAAAGGCCATGGTTCATGTCCAGGGCCTAGTGGCCCGCAATGGCCGGCTGCCTGCTGAAATTCCGCATGGATCAGGATACCTCCCATACCGAAAATACCACCACATGCAACTGTGGCTGGTTTGACAGTGCCTAGTGCCTCCTGCAAACTGACATCAGGAACCTGGCCTGGAGACTTTTGTTTCTCTGGGAAAGGGCCATCATTCTTGTCCAGGGCCCGGTGGTCCGTCGTGGCCGGCAGCCTGCAGAAATTCTGAATGGATGAGGATACCTCCCAGACCGAAAATACCACCACAGGCAACTGTGGCTGGTTTGACAGTGCCTAGTGCCTCCTGCAAACTGACATCAGGAACCTGGCCTGGTGACTTTTGTTTCTCTGGGGAAAGGCCATGGTTCATATCCTGGACCAGTTGGACCGGAGTGGCCGGCTGTCTGCTGAAATTTCGAACGGATCAGGATGCCGCCCAGATGCAAAGTGCCCAGCAGGCACCTGCGGTTGGTTTGACAGTGCCAAGTGCCTCCTGCAAACTGACATCAGGAACCTGGCCTGGTGACTTTTGTTTCTCTGGGGAAAGGCCATGGTTCATATCCTGGACCAGTTGGACCGGAGTGGCCGGCTGTCTGCTGAAATTCCGAAGGGATCAGGATGCCGCCCAAATGCAAGGTGCTCCAACAGGCACCTGTGGCTGGTATGACAGTGCCCAGTGCCTCCTGCAAACTGACATCAGGAACCTGGCCTGGTGACTTTTGTTTCTCTGGTGAAAGGGCCATCATTCTTGTCCAGGGCCGGGTAGCCCGTAGTGGCCTTCTGCCTGCTGAAATTCCACACGGATCAGGACCGCCCATATGCAAGGTGCCCCCACAGGCAACTGCGGCTGGTTTGACAGTGCCACGTGCCTCCTGCAAACTGACATGAGGAACCTGCCCTGGAGACTTTTGTTTCTCTGGGGAATGGCCATGGTTCATGTCCAGCGCCACGTGGCCCGCAGTGGCCTGCGGCCTGCTTAAATTCCGCACGGATCAGGATACCTCCCATACCGAAAATACCACCACAGGCAACTGTGGCTGGTTTGACAGTGCCAAGTGCCTCCTGCAAACTGACATCAGGAACGTGGCCTGGTGACTTTTGTTTCTCTGGGGAAAGGCCATCATTCTTGTCCAGTGCCCAGTGGACCGGAGTGGCCGGCTGCCTGCTGAAATTCCGCACGGATCAGGATACCTCCCAGACGCAAGGTGCCCCCAGAGGAAACTCTGGCTGGTTTGAGAGTGCCAAGTGCCTCCTGCAAACTGACATCAGGAACCTGGCCTGGTGACTTTTGTTTCTCTGGGGAAAGGCCATGATTCATGTCCAGGACCTGGGGGCCCGGAGTGGCCGGCTGCCTGCTGAAATTCCGCACGGATCAGGATGCCGCCCAAATGCAAGGTGCCCCCACAGGCCCCTGCGATTGGTTTGACAGTGCCCAGTGCCGCCTGCAAACTGACATCAGGAACCGAGCCTAGTGACTTTTGTTTCTCTGGAGAAAGGCAATCGTTCCTCTCCAGGACTCGGTGGCCCAGAGTGGCCGGCTGCCTGCTGAAATTTCGCACGGATCAGGACCGCCCAGATGCAAGGGGCCCCCACAGGCAACTGTGGCTGGTTTGACAGTGCCAAGTGCCTCCTGCAAAATGACATCAGGAACCTGGCCTGGTGATTTTTGTTTCTCTGGGGAAAGGCCATGGTTCATGTCCAGGGCCAGGTGGCCAGGAGTGGCCGGCTGCCTGCTGAAATTCCACACGGATCAGGATGCCGCCCAGATGTAAGGTGCCCCCACAGGCACCTGCGGTTGGTTTGACAGTGCCAAGTGCCTCCTGCAAACTGACATCAGGAACCTGGCCTGGTGACTTTTGTTTCTCTGGGGAAAGGCCATGGTTCATGTCCAGCGCCAGGTGGCCAGAAGTGGCCGGCTGCCTGCTGAAATTCCGCACGTATGAGGATACATCCCTGATGCAAGTGCCCCCAGAGGGACCTGCGATATGTTTGACAGTGCCAAGTGCCTCCTGCAAATTGACATCAGGAACCGGGCCTAGTGACTTTTGTTTCTCTGGGGAAAGGCCATAGATGATGTCCAGTGCCCGGTGGCCCGGAGTCGCCGGCTGCATGCTGAAATTCCGAACCGATCAGGATACGTCCCGGATGCAATGTGCCCACACAGGCAACTGTGGCTGGTTTGACAGTGCCAAGTGCCTCCGGCAAACTGACATCAGGAACCTGGCCTGGTGACTTTTGTTTCTCTGGGGAAAGGCCATAGATCATGTACAGTGCCCGGTGGCCCGGCGTGGCCGGCTGCCTGCTGAAATTCCGCACGGATCAGGATACCTCCCAGACCGAAAATACCACCACAGGCAACTGTGGCTGGTTTGACAGTGCCAAGTGCCTCCTGCAAACTGACATCAGGAACCTGGCCTGGTGACTTTTGTTTCTCTGGGGAAAGGCCATGGTTCATATCCTGGACCAGTTGGACCGGAGTGGCCGGCTGTCTGCTGAAATTCCAAACGAATCAGGATGCCGCCCAGATGCAAAGTGCCCAGCAGGCACCTGCGGTTGGTTTGACAGTGCCAAGTGCCTCCTGAAAACTGACATCAGGAACCTGGCCTGGTGACTTTTGTTTCTCTGGGGAAAGGCCATAGATCGTGTACAGTGCCCGGTGGTCCGGAGTGGCCTGCTTCCTGCTGAAATTCCGCATGGATCAGGATGCCTCCCAGACCGAAAACACCACCACAGGCAACTGTGGCTGGTATGACAGTGCCTAGTGCCTCCTGCAAACTGACATCAGGAACCTGGCCTGGTGAGTTTTGTTTCTCTGGTGAAAGGGCCTTCATTCTTGTCCAGGGCCGGGTGGCCCGGTGTGGCCGGCAGCCTGCAGAAATTCTGAACGGATCAGGATACCTCCCAGACCGAAAATACCGCCACAGGCAACTGTGGCTGGTTTGACAGTGCCAAGTGCCTCCTGCAAACTGACATCAGGAACCTGGCCTGGTGACTTTTGTTTCTCTGGGGAAAGGCCATCATTCTTGTCCAGTGCCCAGTGGACCGGAATGGCCGGCTGCCTGCTGAAATTCCGCACGGATCAGGATACCTCCCAGACGCAAGGTGCCCCCAGAGGAAACTCTGGCTGGTTTGAGAGTGCCAAGTGCCTCCTGCAAACTGACATCAGGAACCTGGCCTGGTGACTTTTGTTTCTCTGCGGAAAGGCCATGGTTCATATCCTGGACCAGTTGGACCGGAGTGGCCGGCTGCCTGCTGAAATTTCGCACGGATCAGGACCGCCCAAATGCAAGGGGCCCCCACAGGCAACTGTGGCTGGTTTGACAGTGCCAAGTGCCTCCTGCAAAATGACATCAGGAACCTGGCCTGGTGATTTTTGTTTCTCTGGGGAAAGGCCATGGTTCATGTCCAGGGCCAGGTGGGCAGGAGTGACCGGCTGCCTGCTGAAATTCCACACGGATCAGGATACCTCCCAGATGTAAGGTGCCCCCACAGGCACCTGCGGTTGGTTTGACAGTGCCAAGTGCCTCCTGCAAACTGACATCAGGAACCTGGCCTGGTGACTTTTGTTTCTCTGGGGAAAGGCCATGGTTCATGTCCAGCGCCAGGTGGCCCGAAGTGGCCGGCTGCCAGCTGAAATTCCGCACGTATGAGGATACATCCCTGATGCAAGGTGCCCCCACAGGAAATTGTGGCTGGTTTGACAGTGCCTAGTGCCTCCTGCAAACTGACATCAGGAACCTGGCCTGGTGACTTTTGTTTCTCAGGGGAAAGGCCATGGTTCATATCCTGGACCAGTTGGACCAGAGAGGCCGGCTGCCTGCTGAAATTCCAAACGAATCAGAATACCTCCCTGATGCAAGTGCCCCCAGAGGGACCTGCGATTTGTTTGACAGTGCCAAGTGCCTCCTGCAAATTGACATCAGGAACCGGGCCTAGTGACTTTTGTTTCTCTGGGGAAAGGCCATAGATGATGTCCAGTGCCCGGTGGCCCGGAGTGGCCGGCTGCATGCTGAAATTCCGAACCGATCAGGATACGTCCCGGATGCAATGTGCCCACACAGGCAACTGTGGCTGGTTTGACAGTGCCAAGTGCCTCCTGCAAACTGACATCAGGAACCTGGCCTGGTGACTTTTGTTTCTCTGGGGAATGGCCATGGTTCATGTCCAGCGCCAGGTGGTCTGCAGTGGCCGGCTGCCTGCTGAAATTCCGCATGGATCAGGATACCTCCCATACCGAAAGTACCACCACAGGCAACTGTGGCTGGTTTGACAGTGCCAAGTGCCTCTTGAAAACTGACATCAGGAACCTGGCCTGGTGACTTTTGTTTCTCTGGGAAAGGGCCATCATTCTTGTCCAGTGCCCAGTGGACCGGCGTGGCCAGCTGCCTGCTGAAATTCCGCACGGATCAGGATACCTCCCAGATGCAAGGTGCCCCCACTAGGCAACTGTGGCTGGTTTGAGAGTGCCAAGTGCCTCCTGCAAACTGACATCAGGAACCTGGCCTGGTGACTTTTGTTTCTCTGGGGAAAGGCCATGGTTCATGTCCAGGGCCTAGTGGCCCGCAATGGCCGGCTGCCTGCTGAAATTCCGCATGGATCAGGATACCTCCCATACCGAAAGTACCACCACATGCAACTGTGGCTGGTTTGACAGTGCCTAGTGCCTCCTGCAAACTGACATCAGGAACCTGGCCTGGTGACTTTTGTTTCTCTGGGAAAGGGCCATCATTCTTGTCCAGGGCCCGGTGGTACGTCGTGGCTGGCAGCCTGCAGAAATTCTGAATGGATGAGGATACCTCCCAGACCGAAAATACCACCACAGGCAACTGTGGCTGGTTTGACAGTGCCAAGTGCCTCCTGCAAACTGACATCAGGAACCTGGCCTGGTGACTTTTGTTTCTCTGGGGAAAGGCCATGGTTCATATCCTGGACCAGCTGGACCGGAGTGGCCGGCTGTCTGCTGAAATTCCGAACGGATCAGGATGCCGCCCAGATGCAAGATGCCCCAACAGGCACCTGCGGTTGGTTTGACAGTGCCAAGTGCCTCCTGCAAACTGACATCAGGAACCTGGCCTGGAGACTTTTGTTTCTCTGGGAAAGGGCCATCATTCTTGTCCAGGGCCCGGTGGTCCGTCGTGGCCAGCAGCCTGCAGAAATTCTGAATGGATGAGGATACCTCCCAGACCGAAAATACCACCACAGGCAACTGTGGCTGGTTTGACAGTGCCAAGTGCCTCCTGCAAACTGACATCAGGAACCTGGCCTGGTTACTTTTGTTTCTCTGGGGAAAGGCCATGGTTCATATCATGGACCAGTTGGCCCGGAGTGGCCGGCTGTCTGCTGAAATTCCGAACGAATCAGGATGCCGCCCAGATGCAAAGTGCCCAGCAGGCACCTGCGGTTGGTTTGACAGTGCCAAGTGCCTCCTGCAAACTGACATCAGGAACCTGGCCTGGTGAGTTTTGTTTCTCTGGGGAAAGGCCATGGCCCATGTCCAGCGACAGGTGGCCCGGAGTGGCCGGCTGCCTGCTGAAATTCCGCATGGATCAGGATGCCTCCCAGACCGAA
Organism: Passer domesticus; assembly: GCF_036417665.1. Classification (NCBI taxonomy): domain Eukaryota; kingdom Metazoa; phylum Chordata; class Aves; order Passeriformes; family Passeridae; genus Passer; species Passer domesticus. Next base: position 28,846,911 of record NC_087484.1, read on the forward strand.
AACACCACCACAGGCAACTGTGGCTGGTTTGAGAGTGCCAAGTGCCTCCTGCAAACTGACATCAGGAACCTGGCCTGGTGACTTTTGTTTCTCTGGGGAAAGGCCATCATTCTTGTCCAGTACCCGGTGGCCCGGAGTGGCTGGCTGCCTTTTGAAATTCCTCACAGTTGAGGATACCTCCCAGACGCAAGGCGCCCCCAGAGGAAACTGTGGCTGGTTTGACAGTGCCAAGTGCCTCCTGCAAACTGACATCAGGAACCTGGCCTGGTGACTTTTGTTTCTCTGGGGAAAGGCCATGGTTCATATCCTGGACCAGTTGGACCGGAGTGGCCGGCTGTCTGCTGAAATTCCGAACGAATCAGGATGCCGCCCAAATGCAAGGTGCTCCAACAGGCACCTGTGGCTGGTATGACAGTGCCCAGTGCCTCCTGCAAACTGACATCAGGAACCTGGCCTGGTGACTTTTGTTTCTCTGGGGAAAGGCCATCATTCTTGTCCAGGGCCCGGTGGCCCGGCGTGGCCGGCAGCCTGCAGAAATTCTGAACGGATCAGGATACCTCCCAGACCGAAAGTACCACCACAGGCAACTGTGGCTGGTTTGAGAGTGCCTAGTGCCTCCTGCAAACTGACATCAGGAACCTGGCCTGGTGACTTTTGTTTCTCTGGGGAAAGGCCATGGTTCATGTCCAGGGCCTAGTGGCCCGGAGTGGCCGGCTGCCTGCTGAAATTCCGCATGGATCAGGATACCTCCCATACCGAAAATACCACCACATGCAACTGTGGCTGGTTTGACAGTGCCTAGTGCCTCCTGCAAACTGACATCAGGAACCTGGCCTGGAGACTTTTGTTTCTCTGGGAAAGGGCCATCATTCTTGTCCAGGGCCCGGTGGTCCGTCGTGGCCGGCAGCCTGCAGAAATTCTGAATGGATGAGGATACCTCCCAGACCGAAAATACCACCACAGGCAACTGTGGCTGGTTTGACAGTGCCTAGTGCCTCCTGCAAACTGACATCAGGAACCTGGCCTGGTGACTTTTGTTTCTCTGGGGAAAGGCCATGGTTCATATCCTGGACCAGTTGGACCGGAGTGGCCGGCTGTCTGCTGAAATTTCGAACGGATCAGGATGCCGCCCAGATGCAAAGTGCCCAGCAGGCACCTGCGGTTGGTTTGACAGTGCCAAGTGCCTCCTGCAAACTGACATCAGGAACCTGGCCTGGTGACTTTTGTTTCTCTGGGGAAAGGCCATGGTTCATATCCTGGACCAGTTGGACCGGAGTGGCCGGCTGTCTGCTGAAATTCCGAAGGGATCAGGATGCCGCCCAAATGCAAGGTGCTCCAACAGGCACCTGTGGCTGGTATGACAGTGCCAAGTGCCTCCTGCAAACTGACATCAGGAACGTGGCCTGGTGACTTTTGTTTCTCTGGGGAAAGGCCATCATTCTTGTCCAGTGCCCAGTGGACCGGAGTGGCCGGCTGCCTGCTGAAATTCCGCACGGATCAGGATACCTCCCAGACGCAAGGTGCCCCCAGAGGAAACTCTGGCTGGTTTGAGAGTGCCAAGTGCCTCCTGCAAACTGACATCAGGAACCTGGCCTGGTGACTTTTGTTTCTCTGGGGAAAGGCCATGATTCATGTCCAGGACCTGGGGGCCCGGAGTGGCCGGCTGCCTGCTGAAATTCCGCACGGATCAGGATGCCGCCCAAATGCAAGGTGCCCCCACAGGCCCCTGCGATTGGTTTGACAGTGCCCAGTGCCGCCTGCAAACTGACATCAGGAACCTTGCCTAGTGACTTTTGTTTCTCTGGAGAAAGGCAATCGTTCCTCTCCAGGACTCGGTGGCCCAGAGTGGGCGGCTGCCTGCTGAAATTTCGCACGGATCAGGACCGCCCAGATGCAAGGGGCCCCCACAGGCAACTGTGGCTGGTTTGACAGTGCCAAGTGCCTCCTGCAAAATGACATCAGGAACCTGGCCTGGTGATTTTTGTTTCTCTGGGGAAAGGCCATGGTTCATGTCCAGGGCCAGGTGGCCAGGAGTGGCCGGCTGCCTGCTGAAATTCCACACGGATCAGGATGCCGCCCAGATGTAAGGTGCCCCCACAGGCACCTGCGGTTGGTTTGACAGTGCCAAGTGCCTCCTGCAAACTGACATCAGGAACCTGGCCTGGTGACTTTTGTTTCTCTGGGGAAAGGCCATGGTTCATGTCCAGCGCCAGGTGGCCAGAAGTGGCCGGCTGCCTGCTGAAATTCCGCACGTATGAGGATACATCCCTGATGCAAGTGCCCCCAGAGGGACCTGCGATATGTTTGACAGTGCCAAGTGCCTCCTGCAAATTGACATCAGGAACCGGGCCTAGTGACTTTTGTTTCTCTGGGGAAAGGCCATAGATGATGTCCAGTGCCCGGTGGCCCGGAGTGGCCGGCTGCATGCTGAAATTCCGAACCGATCAGGATACGTCCCGGATGCAATGTGCCCACACATGCAACTGTGGCTGGTTTGACAGTGCCTAGTGCCTCCTGCAAACTGACATCAGGAACCTGGTCTGGTGAGTTTTGTTTCTCTGGTGAAAGGGCCTTCATTCTTGTCCAGGGCCGGGTGGCCCGGTGTGGCCGGCAGCCTGCAGAAATTCTGAACGGATCAGGATACCTCCCAGACCGAAAATACCACCACAGGCAACTGTGGCTGGTTTGACAGTGCCAAGTGCCTCCTGCAAACTGACATCAGGAACCTGGCCTGGTGACTTTTGTTTCTCTGGGGAAAGGCCATAGATGATGTCCAGTGCCCGGTGGCCCGGAGTGGCCGGCTGCATGCTGAAATTCCGAACCGATCAGGATACGTCCCGGATGCAATGTGCCCACACAGGCAACTGTGGCTGGTTTGACAGTGCCAAGTGCCTCCGGCAAACTGACATCAGGAACCTGGCCTGGTGACTTTTGTTTCTCTGGGGAAAGGCCTTAGATCATGTACAGTGCCCGGTGGCCCGGAGTGGCCGGCTGCCTGCTGAAATTCCGCACGGATCAGGATACCTCCCAGACCGAAAGTACCACCACAGGCAACTGTGGCTGGTTTGACAGTGCCAAGTGCCTCCTGCAAACTGACATCAGGAACCTGGCCTGGTGACTTTTGTTTCTCTGGGGAATGGCCATGGTTCATGTCCAGCGCCAGGTGGCCTGCAGTGGCCGGCTGCCTGCTGAAATTCCGCATGGATCAGGATACTTCCCATACCGAAAGTACCACCACAGGCAACTGTGGCTGGTTTGACAGTGCCAAGTGCCTCTTGAAAACTGACATCAGGAACCTGGCCTGGTGACTTTTGTTTCTCTGGGAAAGGGCCATCATTCTTGTCCAGTGCCCAGTGCACCGGCGTGGCCGGCTGCCTGCTGAAATTCCGCACGGATCAGGATACCTCCCAGATGCAAGGTGCCCCCACTAGGCAACTGTGGCTGGTTTGAGAGTGCCAAGTGCCTCCTGCAAACTGACATCAGGAACCTGGCCTGGTGACTTTTGTTTCTCTGGGGAAAGGCCATGGTTCATGTCCAGGGCCTAGTGGCCCGCAATGGCCGGCTGCCTGCTGAAATTCCACATGGATTAGGATACCTCCCATACCGAAAGTACCACCACATGCAACTGTGGCTGGTTTGACAGTGCCTAGTGCCTCCTGCAAACTGACATCAGGAACCTGGTCTGGTGAGTTTTGTTTCTCTGGTGAAAGGGCCTTCATTCTTGTCCAGGGCCGGGTGGCCCGGTGTGGCCGGCAGCCTGCAGAAATTCTGAACGGATCAGGATACCTCCCAGACCGAAAATACCACCACAGGCAACTGTGGCTGGTTTGACAGTGCCAAGTGCCTCCTGCAAACTGACATCAGGAACCTGGCCTGGTGACTTTTGTTTCTCTGGGGAAAGGCCATCATTCTTGTCCAGTGCCCAGTGGACCGGAATGGCCGGCTGCCTGCTGAAATTCCGCACGGATCAGGATACCTCCCAGACGCAAGGTGCCCCCAGAGGAAACTCTGGCTGGTTTGAGAGTGCCAAGTGCCTCCTGCAAACTGACATCAGGAACCTGGCCTGGTGACTTTTGTTTCTCTGGGGAAAGGCCATGGTTCATATCCTGGACCAGTTGGACCGGAGTGGCCGGCTGCCTGCTGAAATTTCGCACGGATCAGGACCGCCCAAATGCAAGGGGCCCCCACAGGCAACTGTGGCTGGTTTGACAGTGCCAAGTGCCTCCTGCAAACTGACATCAGGAACCTGGCCTGGTGACTTTTGTTTCTCTGGGGAAAGGCCATCATTCTTGTCCAGTGCCCGGTGGCCCGGAGTGGCCGGCTGCCTGCTGAAATTCCGCACGGATCAGGATACCTCCCAGACCGAAAGTACCACCACAGGCAACTGTGGCTGGTTTGACAGTGCCAAGTGCCTCCTGCAAACTGACATCAGGAACCTGGCCTGGTGACTTTTGTTTCTCTGGGGAATGGCCATGGTTCATGTCCAGCGCCAGGTGGCCTGCAGTGGCCGGCTGCCTGCTGAAATTCCGCATGGATCAGGATACTTCCCATACCGAAAGTACCACCACAGGCAACTGTGGCTGGTTTGACAGTGCCAAGTGCCTCTTGAAAACTGACATCAGGAACCTGGCCTGGTGACTTTTGTTTCTCTGGGAAAGGGCCATCATTCTTGTCCAGTGCCCAGTGCACCGGCGTGGCCGGCTGCCTGCTGAAATTCCGCACGGATCAGGATACCTCCCAGATGCAAGGTGCCCCCACTAGGCAACTGTGGCTGGTTTGAGAGTGCCAAGTGCCTCCTGCAAACTGACATCAGGAACCTGGCCTGGTGACTTTTGTTTCTCTGGGGAAAGGCCATGGTTCATGTCCAGGGCCTAGTGGCCCGCAATGGCCGGCTGCCTGCTGAAATTCCACATGGATCAGGATACCTCCCATACCGAAAGTACCACCACATGCAACTGTGGCTGGTTTGACAGTGCCTAGTGCCTCCTGCAAACTGACATCAGGAACCTGGTCTGGTGAGTTTTGTTTCTCTGGTGAAAGGGCCTTCATTCTTGTCCAGGGCCGGGTGGCCCGGTGTGGCCGGCAGCCTGCAGAAATTCTGAACGGATCAGGATACCTCCCAGACCGAAAATACCACCACAGGCAACTGTGGCTGGTTTGACAGTGCCAAGTGCCTCCTGCAAACTGACATCAGGAACCTGGCCTGGTGACTTTTGTTTCTCTGGGGAAAGGCCATAGATGATGTCCAGTGCCCGGTGGCCCGGAGTGGCCGGCTGCATGCTGAAATTCCGAACCGATCAGGATACGTCCCGGATGCAATGTGCCCACACAGGCAACTGTGGCTGGTTTGACAGTGCCAAGTGCCTCCGGCAAACTGACATCAGGAACCTGGCCTGGTGACTTTTGTTTCTCTGGGGAAAGGCCTTAGATCATGTACAGTGCCCGGTGGCCCGGAGTGGCCGGCTGCCTGCTGAAATTCCGCACGGATCAGGATACCTCCCAGACCGAAAGTACCACCACAGGCAACTGTGGCTGGTTTGACAGTGCCAAGTGCCTCCTGCAAACTGACATCAGGAACCTGGCCTGGTGACTTTTGTTTCTCTGGGGAATGGCCATGGTTCATGTCCAGCGCCAGGTGGCCTGCAGTGGCCGGCTGCCTGCTGAAATTCCGCATGGATCAGGATACTTCCCATACCGAAAGTACCACCACAGGCAACTGTGGCTGGTTTGACAGTGCCAAGTGCCTCTTGAAAACTGACATCAGGAACCTGGCCTGGTGACTTTTGTTTCTCTGGGAAAGGGCCATCATTCTTGTCCAGTGCCCAGTGCACCGGCGTGGCCGGCTGCCTGCTGAAATTCCGCACGGATCAGGATACCTCCCAGATGCAAGGTGCCCCCACTAGGCAACTGTGGCTGGTTTGAGAGTGCCAAGTGCCTCCTGCAAACTGACATCAGGAACCTGGCCTGGTGACTTTTGTTTCTCTGGGGAAAGGCCATGGTTCATGTCCAGGGCCTAGTGGCCCGCAATGGCCGGCTGCCTGCTGAAATTCCACATGGATCAGGATACCTCCCATACCGAAAGTACCACCACATGCAACTGTGGCTGGTTTGACAGTGCCTAGTGCCTCCTGCAAACTGACATCAGGAACCTGGTCTGGTGAGTTTTGTTTCTCTGGTGAAAGGGCCTTCATTCTTGTCCAGGGCCGGGTGGCCCGGTGTGGCCGGCAGCCTGCAGAAATTCTGAACGGATCAGGATACCTCCCAGACCGAAAATACCACCACAGGCAACTGTGGCTGGTTTGACAGTGCCAAGTGCCTCCTGCAAACTGACATCAGGAACCTGGCCTGGTGACTTTTGTTTCTCTGGGGAAAGGCCATCATTCTTGTCCAGTGCCCAGTGGACCGGAATGGCCGGCTGCCTGCTGAAATTCCGCACGGATCAGGATACCTCCCAGACGCAAGGTGCCCCCAGAGGAAACTCTGGCTGGTTTGAGAGTGCCAAGTGCCTCCTGCAAACTGACATCAGGAACCTGGCCTGGTGACTTTTGTTTCTCTGGGGAAAGGCCATGGTTCATATCCTGGACCAGTTGGACCGGAGTGGCCGGCTGCCTGCTGAAATTTCGCACGGATCAGGACCGCCCAAATGCAAGGGGCCCCCACAGGCAACTGTGGCTGGTTTGACAGTGCCAAGTGCCTCCTGCAAAATGACATCAGGAACCTGGCCTGGTGATTTTTGTTTCTCTGGGGAAAGGCCATGGTTCATGTCCAGGGCCAGGTGGGCAGGAGTGACCAGCTGCCTGCTGAAATTCCACACGGATCAGGATACCTCCCAGATGTAAGGTGCCCCCACAGGCACCTGCGGTTGGTTTGACAGTGCCAAGTGCCTCCTGCAAACTGACATCAGGAACCTGGCCTGGTGACTTTTGTTTCTCTGGGGAAAGGCCATGGTTCATGTCCAGCGCCAGGTGGCCCGAAGTGGCCGGCTGCCAGCTGAAATTCCGCACGTATGAGGATACATCCCTGATGCAAGGTGCCCCCACAGGAAATTGTGGCTGGTTTGACAGTGCCTAGTGCCTCCTGCAAACTGACATCAGGAACCTGGCCTGGTGACTTTTGTTTCTCAGGGGAAAGGCCATGGTTCATATCCTGGACCAGTTGGACCAGAGAGGCCGGCTGCCTGCTGAAATTCCAAACGAATCAGAATACCTCCCAGATGCAAGTGCCCCCAGAGGGACCTGCGATTTATTTGACAGTGCCAAGTGCCTCCTGCAAATTGACATCAGGAACCGGGCCTAGTGACTTTTGTTTCTCTGGGGAAAGGCCATAGATGATGTCCAGTGCCCGGTGGCCCGGAGTGGCCGGCTGCATGCTGAAATTCCGAACCGATCAGGATACGTCCCGGATGCAATGTGCCCACACAGGCAACTGTGGCTGGTTTGACAGTGCCAAGTGCCTCCGGCAAACTGACATCAGGAACCTGGCCTGGTGACTTTTGTTTCTCTGGGGAAAGGCCTTAGATCATGTACAGTGCCCGGTGGCCCGGAGTGGCCGGCTGCCTGCTGAAATTCCGCACGGATCAGGATACCTCCCAGACCGAAAGTACCACCACAGGCAACTGTGGCTGGTTTGACAGTGCCAAGTGCCTCCTGCAAACTGACATCAGGAACCTGGCCTGGTGACTTTTGTTTCTCTGGGGAATGGCCATGGTTCATGTCCAGCGCCAGGTGGCCTGCAGTGGCCGGCTGCCTGCTGAAATTCCGCATGGATCAGGATACTTCCCATACCGAAAGTACCACCACAGGCAACTGTGGCTGGTTTGACAGTGCCAAGTGCCTCTTGAAAACTGACATCAGGAACCTGGCCTGGTGACTTTTGTTTCTCTGGGAAAGGGCCATCATTCTTGTCCAGTGCCCAGTGCACCGGCGTGGCCGGCTGCCTGCTGAAATTCCGCACGGATCAGGATACCTCCCAGATGCAAGGTGCCCCCACTAGGCAACTGTGGCTGGTTTGAGAGTGCCAAGTGCCTCCTGCAAACTGACATCAGGAACCTGGCCTGGTGACTTTTGTTTCTCTGGGGAAAGGCCATGGTTCATGTCCAGGGCCTAGTGGCCCGCAATGGCCGGCTGCCTGCTGAAATTCCACATGGATCAGGATACCTCCCATACCGAAAGTACCACCACATGCAACTGTGGCTGGTTTGACAGTGCCTAGTGCCTCCTGCAAACTGACATCAGGAACCTGGCCTGGTGACTTTTGTTTCTCTGGGGAAAGGGCCATCATTCTTGTCCAGGGCCCGGTGGTCCGTCGTGGCTGGCAGCCTGCAGAAATTCTGAATGGATGAGGATACCTCCCAGACCGAAAATACCACCACAGGCAACTGTGGCTGGTTTGACAGTGCCAAGTGCCTCCTGCAAACTGACATCAGGAACCTGGCCTGGTTACTTTTGTTTCTCTGGGGAAAGGCCATGGTTCATATCCTGGACCAGCTGGACCGGAGTGGCCGGCTGTCTGCTGAAATTCCGAACGGATCAGGATGCCGCCCAGATGCAAGATGCCCCAACAGGCACCTGCGGTTGGTTTGACAGTGCCAAGTGCCTCCTGCAAACTGACATCAGGAACCTGGCCTGGAGACTTTTGTTTCTCTGGGAAAGGGCCATCATTCTTGTCCAGGGCCCGGTGGTCCGTCGTGGCCGGCAGCCTGCAGAAATTCTGAATGGATGAGGATACCTCCCAGACCGAAAATACCACCACAGGCAACTGTGGCTGGTTTGACAGTGCCAAGTGCCTCCTGCAAACTGACATCAGGAACCTGGCCTGGTTACTTTTGTTTCTCTGGGGAAAGGCCATGGTTCATATCCTGGACCAGTTGGCCCGGAGTGGCCGGCTGTCTGCTGAAATTCCGAACGAATCAGGATGCCGCCCAGATGCAAAGTGCCCAGCAGGCACCTGCGGTTGGTTTGACAGTGCCAAGTGCCTCCTGCAAACTGACATCAGGAACCTGGCCTGGTGACTTTTGTTTCTCTGGGGAAAGGCCATGGCCCATGTCCAGCGACAGGTGGCCCGGAGTGGAGGGCTGCCTGCTGAAATTCCGCATGGATCAGGATGCCTCCCAGACCGAAAACACCACCACAGGCAACTGTGGCTGGTTTGACAGTGCCAAGTGCCTCCTGCAAACTGACATCAGGAACCTGGCCTGGTGACTTTTGTTTCTCTGGGGATAGGCCATCATTCTTGTCCAGTACCCGGTGGCCCGGAGTGGCTGGCTGCCTTCTGAAATTCCTCACAGTTGAGGATACCTCCCAGACGCAAGGCGCCCCCAGAGGAAACTGTGGCTGGTTTGAGAGTGCCAAGTGCCTCCTGCAAACTGACATGAGGAACCTGGCCTGGTGACTTTTGTTTCTCTGGGGAAAGGCCATGGTTCATATCCTGGACCAGTTGGACCGGAGTGGCCGGCTGTCTGCTGAAATTCCGAACGGATCAGGATGCCGCCCAGATGCAAAGTGCCCAGCAGGCACCTGCGGTTGGTTTGACAGTGCCAAGTGCCTCCTGCAAACTGACATCAGGAACCTGTCCTGGTGACTTTTGTTTCTCTGGGGAAAGGCCATGGCCCATGTCCAGCGACAGGTGGCCCGGAGTGGCCGGCTGCCTGCTGAAATTCCGCATGGATCAGGATGCCTCCCAGACCGAAAACACCACCACAGGCAACTGTGGCTGGTATGACAGTGCCTAGTGCCTCCTGCAAACTGACATCAGGAACCTGGCCTGGTGAGTTTTGTCTCTCTGGTGAAAGGGCCATCATTCTTGTCCAGGGCCGGGTGGCCCGGCGTGGCCGGCAGCCTGCAGAAATTCTGAACGGATCAGGATACCTCCCAGACCGAAAATACCACCACAGGCAACTGTGGCTGGTGTGACAGTGCCAAGTGCCTCCTGCAAACTGACATCTGGAACCTGGCCTGGTGACTTTTGTTTCTCAGGGGAAAGGCCATGGTTCATATCCTGGACCAGTTGGACCAGAGAGGCCGGCTGCCTGCTGAAATTCCAAACGAATCAGAATACCTCCCAGATGCAAGTGCCCTCAGAGGGACCTGCGATTTGTTTGACAGTGCCAAGTGCCTCCTGCAAATTGACATCGGGAACCGGGCCTAGTGACTTTTGTTTCTCTGGGGAAAGGGCCATCATTTTTGTCCAGTGCCCAGTGGACCGGCGTGGACGGCTGCCTGCTGAAATTCCGCACGGATCAGGATACCTCCCAGATGCAAGGTGCCCCCACTAGGCAACTGTGGCTGGTTTGAGAGTGCCAAGTGCCTCCTGCAAACTGACATCAGGAACCTGGCCTGGTGACTTTTGTTTCTCTGGGGAAAGGCCATGGTTCATGTCCAGGGCCTAGTGGCCCGCAATGGCCGGCTGCCTGCTGAAATTCCGCATGGATCAGGATACCTCCCATACCGAAAATACCACCACATGCAACTGTGGCTGGTTTGACAGTGCCTAGTGCCTCCTGCAAACTGACATCAGGAACCTGGCCTGGTGACTTTTGTTTCTCTGGGGAAAGGCCATGGCCCATGTCCAGCGACAGGTGGCCCGGAGTGGAGGGCTGCCTGCTGAAATTCCGCATGGATCAGGATGCCTCCCAGACCGAAAACACCACCACAGGCAACTGTGGCTGGTTTGACAGTGCCAAGTGCCTCCTGCAAACTGACATCAGGAACCTGGCCTGGTGACTTTTGTTTCTCTGGGGATAGGCCATCATTCTTGTCCAGTACCCGGTGGCCCGGAGTGGCTGGCTGCCTTCTGAAATTCCTCACAGTTGAGGATACCTCCCAGACGCAAGGCGCCCCCAGAGGAAACTGTGGCTGGTTTGAGAGTGCCAAGTGCCTCCTGCAAACTGACATGAGGAACCTGGCCTGGTGACTTTTGTTTCTCTGGGGAAAGGCCATGGTTCATATCCTGGACCAGTTGGACCGGAGTGGCCGGCTGTCTGCTGAAATTCCGAACGGATCAGGATGCCGCCCAGATGCAAAGTGCCCAGCAGGCACCTGCGGTTGGTTTGACAGTGCCAAGTGCCTCCTGCAAACTGACATCAGGAACCTGGCCTGGTGACTTTTGTTTCTCTGGGGAAAGGCCATGGCCCATGTCCAGCGACAGGTGGCCCGGAGTGGCCGGCTGCCTGCTGAAATTCCGCATGGATCAGGATGCCTCCCAGACCGAAAACACCACCACAGGCAACTGTGGCTGGTATGACAGTGCCTAGTGCCTCCTGCAAACTGACATCAGGAACCTGGCCTGGTGAGTTTTGTCTCTCTGGTGAAAGGGCCATCATTCTTGTCCAGGGCCTGGTGGCCCGGCGTGGCCGGCAGCCTGCAGAAATTCTGAACGGATCAGGATACCTCCCAGACCGAAAATACCACCACAGGCAACTGTGGCTGGTGTGACAGTGCCAAGTGCCTCCTGCAAACTGACATCTGGAACCTGGCCTGGTGACTTTTGTTTCTCAGGGGAAAGGCCATGGTTCATATCCTGGACCAGTTGGACCAGAGAGGCCGGCTGCCTCCTGAAATTCCAAACGAATCAGAATACCTCCCAGATGCAAGTGCCCTCAGAGGGACCTGCGATTTGTTTGACAGTGCCAAGTGCCTCCTGCAAATTGACATCGGGAACCGGGCCTAGTGACTTTTGTTTCTCTGGGGAAACGGCCATCATTTTTGTCCAGTGCCCAGTGGACCGGCGTGGACGGCTGCCTGCTGAAATTCCGCACGGATCAGGATGCCGCCCAAATGCAAGGTTCCCCCAGAATCCCCTGCAATTGCTTTGACAGTGCCCAGTGCCTCCTGCAAATTGACATCAGGAACCGAGCCTAGTGACTTTTGTTTCTCTGGAGAAAGGCAATCGTTCCTCTCCAGGACTCGGTGGCCCAGAGTGGGCGGCTGCCTGCTGAAATTTCGCACGGATCAGGACCGCCCAGATGCAAGGGGCCCCCACAGGCAACTGTGGCTGGTTTGACAGTGCCAAGTGCCTCCTGCAAAATGACATCAGGAACCTGGCCTGGTGATTTTTGTTTCTCTGGGGAAAGGCCATGGTTCATGTCCAGCGCCAGGTGGCCCGGAGTGGCCGCCTGCCTGCAGAAATTCTGAACGGATCAGGATACCTCCCATACCGAAAGTACCACCACATGCAACTGTGGCTGGTTTGACAGTGCCAAGTGCCTCCTGCAAACTGACATCAGGAACCTGGCCTGGTGACTTTTGTTTCTCTGGGGATAGGCCATCATTCTTGTCCAGTGCCCGGTGGCCCGGAGTGGCTGGCTGCCTTCTGAAATTCCTCACGGTTGAGGATACCTCCCAGACGCAAGGTGCCCCCAGAGGAAACTGTGGCTGGTTTGAGAGTGCCAAGTGCCTCCTGCAAACTGACATCAGGAACCTGGCCTGGTGACTTTTGTTTCTCTGGGGAAAGGCCATGGTTCATATCCTGGACCAGTTAGACCGGAGTGGCCGGCTGCCTGCTGAAATTCCGAACGGATCAGGATGCCGCCGAAATGCAAGGGGCCCCCACAGGCCCCTGCGATTGGTTTGACAGTGCCCAGTGCCGCCTGCAAACTGACATCAGGAACCGGGCCTAGTGACTTTTGTTTCTCTGGAGAAAGGCAATCGTTCCTCTCCAGGACTCGGTGGCCCAGAGTGGCCGGCTGCCTGCTGAAATTTCGCACGGATCAGGACCACCCAGATGCAAGGGGCCCCCACAGGCAACTGTGGCTGGTTTGACAGTGCCAAGTGCCTCCTGCAAACTGACATCAGGAACCTGGCCGGGTGACTTTTGTTTCTCTGCGGAAAGGACAGGGTTCATGTCCTGGACCAGTTGGACCGGAGTGGCCGGCTGCCTGGTGAAATTCCTAACGGATCAGGATGCCGCCCAGATGCCAGGTGCCCCCACAGGCACCTGCAGTTGGTTGGACAGTGCCTAGTGCCTCCTGCAAATTGACATCAGGAACCGAGCCTAGTGACTTTTGTTTCTCTGGAGAAAGGCAATCGTTCCTCTCCAGGACTCGGTGGCCCAGAGTGGGCGGCTGCCTGCTGAAATTTCGCACGGATCAGGACCGCCCAGATGCAAGGGGCCCCCACAGGCAACTGTGGCTGGTTTGACAGTGCCAAGTGCCTCCTGCAAACTGACATCAGGAACCTGGCCTGGTGACTTTTGTTTCTCTGGGGATAGGCCATCATTCTTGTCCAGTGCCCGGTGGCCCGGAGTGGCTGGCTGCCTTCTGAAATTCCTCACGGTTGAGGATACCTCCCAGACGCAAGGTGCCCCCAGAGGAAACTGTGGCTGGTTTGAGAGTGCCAAGTGCCTCCTGCAAACTGACATCAGGAACCTGGCCTGGTGACTTTTGTTTCTCTGGGGAAAGGCCATGGTTCATATCCTGGACCAGCTGGACCGGAGGGGCCGGCTGCCTGCTGAAATTCCGAACGGATCAGGATGCCGCCGAAATGCAAGGTGCCCCCACAGGCCCCTGCGATTGGTTTGACAGTGCCCAGTGCCGCCTGCAAACTGACATCAGGAACCGAGCCTAGTGACTTTTGTTTCTCTGGAGAAAGGCAATCGTTCCTCTCCAGGACTCGGTGGCCCAGAGTGGCCGGCTGCCTGCTGAAATTTCGCACGGATCAGGACCACCCAGATGCAAGGGGCCCCCACAGGCAACTGTGGCTGGTTTGACAGTGCCAAGTGCCTCCTGCAAACTGACATCAGGAACCTGGCCGGGTGACTTTTGTTTCTCTGCGGAAAGGACAGGGTTCATGTCCTGGACCAGTTGGACCGGAGTGGCCGGCTGCCTGGTGAAATTCCTAACGGATCAGGATGCCGCCCAGATGCTAGGTGCCCCCACAGGCACCTGCGGTTGGTTGGACAGTGCCTAGTGCCTCCTGCAAACTGACATCAGGAACCCGGCCTGGTGACTTTTGTTTCTCAGGGGAAAGGCCATGGTTCATATCCTGGACCAGTTGGACCAGAGAGGCCGGCTGCCTGCTGAAATTCCGAACGAATCAGGATACCTCCCAGATTCAATTGCCGCCACAGGCACCTGCGATTTGTTTGACAGTGCCAAGTGCCTCCTGCAAATTGACATCAGGAACCGGGCCTAGTGACTTTTGTTTCTCTGGGGTAAGGCCATAGATGATGTCCAGTGCCCGGTGGCCCGGAGTGGCCGGCTGCATGCTGAAATGCTGAACCGATCGGGATAGGTCCCGGATGCAATGTGCCCACACAGGCAACTGTGGCTGGTTTGACAGTGCCTAGTGCCTCCTGCAAACTGACATGAGGAACCTGGCCTGGTGACTTTTGTTTCTCTGGGGAAAGCCCATCGTTCGTGTCCAGGACCCGGTAGCCCGTAGTGGCCTTCTGCCTGCTGAAATTCCGCACGGATCAGGACCGCCCATATGCAAGGTGCCCCCACTAGTCAACTGTGGCTGGTTTGACAGTGCCAAGTGCCTCCTGCAAGCTGACATCAGGAACCTGGCCTGGTGACTTTTGTTTCTCTGGGGAAAGGCCATAGATCATGCCCAGTGCCCGGTGGCCCGGAGTGGCCGGCTGCCTGCTGAAATTCCACACGGGTCACGATACCTCCCAGACCGAAAATACCACCACAGGCAACAGTGGCTGGTTTGAGAGTGCCAAGTGCCTCCTGCAAACTGACATCAGGAACCTGGCCTGGTGACTTTTGTTTCTCTGGGGAAAGGCCATGGTTCATGTCCAGGGCCTGGTGGCCCGCAATGGCCGGCTGCCTGCTGAAATTCCGCATGGGTCAAGATACCTCCCAGACGGAAAGTACCACCATAGGCAACTGTGGCTGGTTTGACAGTGGCTAGTGCCTCCTGCAAACTGACATCTGGAACCTGGCCTGGTGAGTTTTGTTTCTCTGGGGAAGGGCCATCATTTTTGGCCAGTGCCCAGTGGACCGGAGTGGCCGGCTGCCTGCTGAAATTCCGCACGGATCAGGATGCCGCCCAAATGCAAGGTTCCCCCAGAATCCCCTACAATTGCTTTGACAGTGCCCAGTGCCTCCTGCAAATTGACATCAGGAACCGAGCCTAGTGACTTTTGTTTCTCTGGAGAAAGGCAATCGTTCCTCTCCAGGACTCGGTGGCCCAGAGTGGCCGGCTGCCTGCTGAAATTTCGCACGGATCAGGACCGCCCAGATGCAAGGGGCCCCCACAGGCAACTGTGGCTGGTTTGACAGTGCCAAGTGCCTCCTGCAAACTGACATCAGGAACCTGGCCTGGTGACTTTTGTTTCTCTGGGGATAGGCCATCATTCTTGTCCAGTGCCCGGTGGCCCAGAGTGGCTGGCTGCCTTCTGAAATTCCTCACGGTTGAGGATACCTCCCAGACGCAAGGTGCCCCCAGAGGAAACTGTGGCTGGTTTGACAGTGCCCAGTGCCGCCTGCAAACTGACATCAGGAACCGAGCCTAGTGACTTTTGTTTCTCTGGAGAAAGGCAATCGTTCCTCTCCAGGACTCGGTGGCCCAGAGTGGCCGGCTGCCTGCTGAAATTTCGCACGGATCAGGACCGCCCAGATGCAAGGGGCCCCCACAGGCAACTGTGGCTGGTTTGACAGTGCCAAGTGCCTCCTGCAAACTGACATCAGGAACCTGGCCGGGTGACTTTTGTTTCTCTGCGGAAAGGACAGGGTTCATGTCCTGGACCAGTTGGACCGGAGTGGCCGGCTGCCTGCTGAAATTCCGCACGGATCAGGATGCCGCCCAGATGCTAGGTGCCCCCACAGGCACCTGCGGTTGGTTGGACAGTGCCTAGTGCCTCCTGCAAACTGACATCAGGAACCTGGCCTGGTGACTTTTGTTTCTCAGGGGAAAGGCCATGGTTCATATCCTGGACCAGTTGGACCAGAGAGGCCGGCTGCCTGCTGAAATTCCGAACGAATCAGGATACCTCCCAGATGCAAGTGCCCCCACAGGCACCTGTGGCTGGTTTGACAGTGCCAAGTCCCTCCTGCAAATTGACATTAGGAACCGGGCCTAGTGACTTTTGTTTCTCTGGGGAAAGGCCATAGATGATGTCCAGTGCCTGGTGGCCCGGAGTGGCCGGCTGCATGCTGAAATTCCGCACGGATCAGGACCGCCCATATGCAAGGTGCCCCCACAGGAAATTGTGGCTGGTTTGACAGTGCCTAGTGCCTCCTGCAAACTGACATTGGGAACCTGGCCTGGTGTCTTTTGTTTCTCTGGGGAAAGGCCATAGATCTTGTACAGTGCCCGGTGGCCAGGAGTGGCCGGCTGCCTGCTGAAATTCCGCACGGATCAGGATACCTCCCAGACCGAAAGTACCACCACAAGCAACTGTGGCTGGTTTGACAGTGCCTAGTGCCTCCTGCAAACTGACATCAGGAACCTGGCCTGGTGACTTTTGTTTCTCTGGGGAAAGCCCATCGTTCGTGTCCAGGACCCGGTAGCCCGTAGTGGCCTTCTGCCTGCTGAAATTCCGCACGGATCAGGACCGCCCATATGCAAGGTGCCCCCACTAGTCAACTGTGGCTGGTTTGACAGTGCCAAGTGCCTCCTGCAAGCTGACATCAGGAACCTGGCCTGGTGAGTTTTGTTTCTCTGGGGAAAGGCCATAGATGATGTCCAGTGCCCGGTGGCCCGGAGTGGCCGGCTGCCTGCTGAAATTCCACACGGGTCACGATACCTCCCAGACCGAAAGTACCACCACAGGCAACTGTGGCTGGTTTGAGAGTGCCAAGTGCCTCCTGCAAAGTGACATCAGGAACCTGGCCTGGTGACTTTTGTTTCTCTGGGGAAAGGCCATGGTTCATGTCCAGGGCCTGGTGGCCGGCAATGGCCGGCTGCCTGCTGAAATTCCGCATGGGTCAAGATACCTCCCAGACCGAAAGTACCACCATAGGCAACTGTGGCTGGTTTGACAGTGGCTAGTGCCTCCTGCAAACTGACATCTGGAACCTGGCCTGGTGAGTTTTGTTTCTCTGGGGAAGGGCCATCATTTTTGGCCAGTGCCCAGTGGACCGGAGTGGCCGGCTGCCTGCTGAAATTCCGCACGGATAAGGCTACCTCCCAGATGCAAGGTGCCCCCACTAGGCAACTGTGGCTGGTTTGACAGTGCCGAGTGCCTCCTGCAAACTGACATCAGGAACGTGGCCTGGTGACTTTTGTTTCTCTGGGGAATGGCCATCATACTTTTCCGGGGCCCGGTGTCCCGGAGTGTCTGGCTGCCTGCTGAAATTCCGAACGGTTGAGGATACCTCCCAGATGAAAGGAGCCCCAAAAGGGAACTTTGGCTTGTTTGACAGTGCCTAGTGCCTCCTGCAAACTGACATCAGGAACCTGGCCTGGTGACTTTTGTTTTTCTGGGGAAAGGACATGGTTCATGTCCGGGGCCCGGTGGCCCGGAGTGGCTGGCTGCCTTCTGAAATTCCTCACAGTTGTGGATACCTCCCAGATGCAAGGTGCCCCCACAGGCACCTGTGGCTGGTTTGACAGTGCCAAGTGCCTCCTGCAAACTGACATCAGGAACCTGGCCTGGTGACTTTTGTTTCTCTGGGGAAAGGCCATGGTTCATATCCTGGACCAGTTAGACCGGGGAGGCCGGCTGCCTACTGGAATTCAGAACGGCTGAGGATACCTACCAGGCCGAAAATATCACCACAGGCACCTGTGGCTGGTTTGACAGTGCCAAGTGCCTCCTGCAAACTGACATCAGGAACCTGGCCTGGTGACTTTTGTTTCTTTGGGGAAAGGCCATGGTTCATATCCTGGACCAGTTGGACCAGAGAGGCCGGCTGCCTGCTGAAATTCCGAACGGATCGGGATACATCCCAGATGCAAGTGCCCCCACAGGCACCTGCGATTTGTTTGACAGTGCCAAGTGCCTCCTGCAAATTGACATCAGGAACCTGGCCTGGTGACTTTTGTTTCTCTGGGGAAAGGCCATAGATGGTGTCCAGTGCCCGGTGGCCCGGAGTGTCTGGCTCACTGCTGAAATTCCACAAGGATCACGATACCTGCCAGACCGAAAGTACCACCGCAGGCAACAGTGGCTGGTTTGAGAGTGCCAAGTGCCTCCTGCAAACTGACGTCAGGAACCTGGCCTGGTGACTTTTGTTTCTCTGGGGAAAGGCCATGGTTCACATCCTGGACCAGTTGGACCGGAGTGGCCGGCTGTCTGCTGAAATTCCGAACGGATCGGGATGCCGCCCAGATGCAAGGTGCCCCCACAGGCACCTGCGGTTGGTTTGAGAGTGCCAAGTGCCTCCTGCAAACTGACATCAGGAACCTGGCCTGGTGACTTTTGTTTCTCTGGGGAAAGGCCATAGATGATGTCCAGTGCCCGGTGGCCCGGAGTGGCCGGCTGCATGCTGAAATTCCGCACGGATCAGGATAACTCCCAGATGCAAGGTGCCCCCACAGTGAATTGTGGCTGGTTTGACAGTGCCAAGTGCCTCCTGCAAACTGACATCAGGAACCTGGCCTGGTGACTTTTGTTTCTCTGGGGAAAGGCCATGGTTCCTATCCTGGACCAGTTGGACCAGAGAGGCCGGCTGCCTGCTGAAATTCCAAACGAATCAGGATACCTCCCAGATGCAAAGTGCCCCCACAGGCACCTGCGATTTGTTTGACAGTGTCAAGTGCCTCCTGCAAATTGACATCAGGAACCGGGCCTAGTGACTTTTGTTTCTCTGGGGAAAGGCCATAGATGGTGTCCACTGCCCGCTGGCCCGGAGTGGCCGGCTGCCTGCTGAAATTCCGAACCGATCAGAATACGTCCCGGATGCAATGTGCCCACACAAGCAACTGTGGTTGGTTTGACAGTGCCTAGTGCCTCCGGCAAACTGATATCAGGAACCTGGCCTGGTGACTTTTGTTTCTCTGGGGAAAGGCCATAGATCGTGTCCAGTGCCCGGTGGCCCGGAGTGGTCGGCTGCCTGCGGAAATTCCGCACGGATCAGGATACCTCCCAGACCGAAAGTACCACCACAAGCAACTGTGGCTGGTTTGAGAGTGCCTAGTGCCTCCTGCAAACTGACATGAGGAACCTGGCCTGGTGACTTTTGTTTCTCTGGGGAAAGCCCATCGTTCGTATCCAGGGCCGGGTAGCCCGTAGTGGCCTTCTGCCTGCTGAAATTCCACACGGATCAGGACCGCCCATATGCAAGGTGCCCCCACAGGCAACTGCGGCTGGTTTGACAGTGCCACGTGCCTCCTGCAAACTGACATGAGGAACCTGCCCTGGAGACTTTTGTTTCGCTGGGGAATGTCCATGGTTCATCTCCAGCGCCACGTGGCCCGCAGTGGCCTGCGGCCTGCTTAAATTCCGCACGGATCAGGATACCTCCCAGATGCAAGGTGCCCCCACTAGGCAACTGTGGCTGGTTTGAGAGTGCCAAGTGCCTCCTGCAAACTGACATCAGGAACCTGGCCTGGTGACTTTTATTTCTCAGGGGAAAGGTCATCATTCTTGTCCGGGGCCCGCTGGCCCGGAGTGGCCGGCTGACTGCTGAAATTCCTCACGGTGGAGGATACCTCCCAGATGAAAGGAGCCCCAAAAGGGAACTTTGGCTGGTTTGACAGTGCCTAGTGCCTCCTCCAAACTGACATCAGGAACCTGGCCTGGTGACTTTTGTTTCTCTGGGGAAAGGCCATAGATGGTGTCCAGTGCCCGGTGTCCCGGAGTGGCTGGCTGCCTGCAGAAATTCCACAAGGATCACGATACCTCCCAGACCGAAAGTACCACCGCAGGCAACTGTGGCTGGTTTGAGAGTGCCAAGTGCCTCCTGCAAACTGACATCAGGAACCTGGCCTGGTGACTTTTGTTTCTCTGGGGAAAGGCCATGGTTCATGTCCAGGGCCTAGTGGCCCGCAATGGCCGGCTGCCTGCTGAAATTCCGCATGGGTCAGGATACCTCCCAGACCGAAAGTACCACCATAGGCAACTGTGGCTGGTTTGACAGTGCCAAGTGCCTCCTGCAAACTGACATCAGGAACGTGGCCTGGTGACTTTTGTTTCTCTGGGGAAAGGCCATCATACTTTTCCGGGGCCCGGTGTCCCGGAGTGGCCGGCAGCCTGCTGAAATTCACATGGATCAGGATACCTCCCATCTGGAAAAGTGCCCCCACAGGCACCTGTGGCTGGTTTGACAGTGCCTAGTGCCTCCTCCAAACTGACATCAGGAACCTGGCCTGGTGACTTTTGTTTCTCTGGGGAAAGGCCATGGTTCATATCCTGGACCAGTTAGACCGGGGGGGCCGGCTGCCTACTGGCATTCAGAACGGATCAGGATACCTACCAGGCCGAAAATATCACCACAGGCACCTGTGGCTGGTTTGACAGTGCCATGTGCCTCCTGCAAACTGACATCAGGAACCTGGCCTGGTGACTTTTGTTTCTTTGGGGAAAGGCCATGGTTCATATCCTGGACCAGTTGGACCAGAGAGGCCGGCTGCCTGCTGAAATTCTGAACGGATCAGGATACATCCCAGATGCAAGTGCCCCCACAGGCACCTGCGATTTGTTTGACAGTGCCAAGTGCCTCCTGCAAATTGACATCAGGAACCTGGCCTGGTGACTTTTGTTTCTCTGGGGAAAGGCCATAGATGGTGTCCAGTGCCCGGTGGCCCGGAGTGGCTGGCTGCCTGCTGAAATTCCACAAGGATCACGATACCTGCCAGACCGAAAGTACCACCGCAGGCAACTGTGGCTGGTTTGACAGTGCCAAGTGCCTCCTGCAAACTGACATCAGGAACCTGGCCTGGTGACTTTTGTTTCTCTGGGGAAAGGTCATCATTCTTGTCCGGGGCCCACTGGCCCGGAGTGGCCGGCTGCCTGCTGAAATTCCTCACGGTTGAGGATACCTCCCAGACGCAAGGTGCTCCCACAGGCAACTGTGGCTGGTTTGACAGTGCCAAGTGCCTCCTGCAAATTGACATCAGGAACCTGGCCTGGTGACTTTTGTTTCTCTGGGGAAAGGCCATGGTTCATATCCTGGACCAGTTGGACCGGAGTGGCCGGCTGTCTGCTGAAATTCCGAACGGATCGGGATGCCGCCCAGATGCAAGGTGCCCCCACAGGCACCTGCGGTTGGTTTGAGAGTGCCAAGTGCCTCCTGCAAACTGACATCAGGAACCTGGCCTGGTGACTTTTGTTTCTCTGGGGAAAGGCCATAGATGATGTCCAGTGCCCGGTGGCCCGGAGTGGCCGGCTGCATGCTGAAATTCCGCACGGATGAGGATACCTCCCAGATGCAAGGTGCCCCCACAGGGAATTGTGGCTGGTTTGACAGTGCCAAGTGCCTCCTGCGAATTGACATCAGGAACCTGGCCTGGTGACTTTTGTTTCTCTGGGGAAAGGCCATGGTTCATATCCTGGACCAGTTGGACCGGAGTGGCCGGCTGTCTGCTGAAATTCCGAACGGATCGGGATGCCGCCCAGATGCAAGGTGCCCCCACAGGCACCTGCGGTTGGTTTGAGAGTGCCAAGTGCCTCCTGCAAACTGACATCAGGAACCTGGCCTGGTGACTTTTGTTTCTCTGGGGAAAGGCCATAGATGATGTCCAGTGCCCGGTGGCCCGGAGTGGCCGGCTGCATGCTGAAATTCCGCACGGATCAGGATACCTCCCAGATGCAAGGTGCCCCCACAGGAAATTGTGGCTGGTTTGACAGTGCCAAGTGCCTCCTGCAAACTGACATCAGGAACCTGGCCTGGTGACTTTTGTTTCTCTGGGGAAAGGCCATGGTTCCTATCCTGGACCAGTTGGACCAGAGAGGCCGGCTGCCTGCTGAAATTCCGAACGAATCAGGATACCTCCCAGATGCAAAGTGCCCCCACAGGCACCTGCGATTTGTTTGACAGTGTCAAGTGCCTCCTGCAAATTGACATCAGGAACCGGGCCAAGTGACTTTTGTTTCTCTGGGGAAAGGCCATAGATGATGTCCAGTGCCCGGTGGCCCGGAGTGGCCGGCTGCCTGCTGAAATTCCGAACCGATCAGAATACGTCCCGGATGCAATGTGCCCACACAAGCAACTGTGGTTGGTTTGACAGTGCCTAGTGCCTCCGGCAAACTGACATCAGGAACCTGGCCTGGTGACTTTTGTTTCTCTGGGGAAAGGCCATAGATCGTGTCCAGTGCCCGGTGGCCCGGAGTGGTCGGCTGCCTGCGGAAATTCCGCACGGATCAGGATACCTCCCAGACCGAAAGTACCACCACAAGGAACTGTGGCTGGTTTGACAGTGCCTAGTGCCTCCTGCAAACTGACATGAGGAACCTGGCCTGGTGACTTTTGTTTCTCTGGGGAAAGCCCATCATTCTTATCCAGGGCCGGGTAGCCCGTAGTGGCCTTCTGCCTGCTGAAATTCCACACGGATCAGGACCGCCCATATGCAAGGTGCCCCCACAGGCAACTGCGGCTGGTTTGACAGTGCCACGTGCCTCCTGCAAACTGACATGAGGAACCTGCCCTGGTGACTTTTGTTTCTCTGGGGAATGGCCATGGTTCATGTCCAGCGCCACGTGGCCCGCAGTGGCCTGCGGCCTGCTGAAATTCCGCACGGATCAGGATACCTCCCATACCGAAAGTACCACCACAGGCAACTGTGGCTGGTTTGACAGTGCCAAGTGCCTCTTGCAAACTGACATCAGGAACCTGGCCTGGTGACTTTTGCTTCTCTGGGAAAGGGCCATCATTCTTGTCCAGTGCCCAGTGGACCGGAGTGGCCGGCTGCCTGCTGAAATTCCGCACGGATCAGGATACTTCCCAGATGCATGGTGGCCCCACTAGGCAACTGTGGCTGGTTTGAGAGTGCCAAGTGCCTCCTGCAAACTGACATCAGGAACCTGGCCTGGTGACTTTTGTTTTTCAGGGGAAAGGACATGGTTCATGTCCGGGGCCCGCTGGCCCGGAGTGGCCGGCTGACTGCTGAAATTCCTCACGGTGGAGGATACCTCCCAGATGAAAGGAGCCCCAAAAGGGAACTGTGGCTAGTTTGACAGTGCCAAGTGCCTCCTGCAAACTGACATCAGGAACCTTGCCTAGTGACTACTGTTTTTCTGGGGAAAGGCCATCATTCTTGTCCGGGGCCCGGTGGCCCGGCGTGGCCGGCAGTCTGCAGAAATTCCGAACCGATCAGGATACCTCCCAGACCGAAAATACTACCACAGGCACCTGTGGCTGGTTTGACAGTGCCAAGTGCCTCCTGCAAACTGACATCAGGAACCTGGCCTGGTGACTTTTGTTTCTTTGGGGAAAGGCCATCATTCTTGTCCGGGGCCCGGTGACCCGGAGGTGCTGGCTTCCTGGTGAAATTCCGAACGGATCAGGGTACATCCCAGATGCAAGTGCCCCCACAGGCACCTGCGATTTGTTTGACAGTGCCAAGTGCCTCCTGCAAATTGACATCAGGAACCTGGCCTGGTGACTTTTGTTTCTCTGGGGAAAGGCCATAGATGGTGTCCAGTGCCCGGTGGCCCGGAGTGGCTGGCTGCCTGCAGAAATTCCACAAGGATCACGATACCTCCCAGACCGAAAGTACCACCGCAGGCAACTGTGGCTGGTTTGAGAGTGCCAAGTGCCTCCTGCAAACTGACATCAGGAACCTGGCCTGGTGACTTTTGTTTCTCTGGGGAAAGGCCATGGTTCATGTCCAGGGCCTAGTGGCCCGCAATGGCCGGCTGCCTGCTGAAATTCCGCATGGGTCAGGATACCTCCCAGACTGAAAGTACCACCATAGGCAACTGTGGCTGGTTTGACAGTGCCAAGTGCCTCCTGCAAACTGACATCAGGAACGTGGCCTGGTGACTTTTGTTTCTCTGGGGAAAGGCCATCATACTTTTCCGGGGCCCGGTGTCCCGGAGTGGCCGGCAGCCTGCTGAAATTCACATGGATCAGGATACCTCCCATCTGGAAAAGTGCCCCCACAGGCACCTGTGGCTGGTTTGACAGTGCCTAGTGCCTCCTCCAAACTGACATCAGGAACCTGGCCTGGTGACTTTTGTTTCTCTGGGGAAAGGCCATGGTTCATATCCTGGACCAGTTAGACCGGGGAGGCCGGCTGCCTACTGGAATTCAGAACGGATCAGGATACCTACCAGGCCGAAAATATCACCACAGGCACCTGTGGCTGGTTTGACAGTGCCATGTGCCTCCTGCAAACTGACATCAGGAACCTGGCCTGGTGACTTTTGTTTCTTTGGGGAAAGGCCATGGTTCATATCCTGGACCAGTTGGACCAGAGAGGCCGGCTGCCTGCTGAAATTCTGAACGGATCAGGATACATCCCAGATGCAAGTGCCCCCACAGGCACCTGCGATTTGTTTGACAGTGCCAAGTGCCTCCTGCAAATTGACATCAGGAACCTGGCCTGGTGACTTTTGTTTCTCTGGGGAAAGGCCATAGATGGTGTCCAGTGCCCGGTGGCCCGGAGTGGCTGGCTGCCTGCTGAAATTCCACAAGGATCACGATACCTGCCAGACCGAAAGTACCACCGCAGGCAACTGTGGCTGGTTTGACAGTGCCAAGTGCCTCCTGCAAACTGACATCAGGAACCTGGCCTGGTGACTTTTGTTTCTCTGGGGAAAGGCCATGGTTCATATCCTGGACCAGTTGGACCGGAGTGGCCGGCTGTCTGCTGAAATTCCGAACGGATCGGGATGCCGCCCAGATGCAAGGTGCCCCCACAGGCACCTGCGGTTGGTTTGAGAGTGCCAAGTGCCTCCTGCAAACTGACATCAGGAACCTGGCCTGGTGACTTTTGTTTCTCTGGGGAAAGGCCATAGATGATGTCCAGTGCCCGGTGGCCCGGAGTGGCCGGCTGCGTGCTGAAATTCCGCACGGATCAGGATACCTCCCAGATGCAAGGTGCCCCCACAGGGAATTGTGGCTGGTTTGACAGTGCCAAGTGCCTCCTGCGAATTGACATCAGGAACCTGGCCTGGTGACTTTTGTTTCTCTGGGGAAAGGCCATGGTTCATATCCTGGACCAGTTGGACCGGAGTGGCCGGCTGTCTGCTGAAATTCCGAACGGATCGGGATGCCGCCCAGATGCAAGGTGCCCCCACAGGCACCTGCGGTTGGTTTGAGAGTGCCAAGTGCCTCCTGCAAACTGACATCAGGAACCTGGCCTGGTGACTTTTGTTTCTCTGGGGAAAGGCCATAGATGATGTCCAGTGCCCGGTGGCCCGGAGTGGCCGGCTGCATGCTGAAATTCCACACGGATCAGGATACCTCCCAGATGCAAGGTGCCCCCACAGGAAATTGTGGCTGGTTTGACAGTGCCAAGTGCCTCCTGCAAACTGACATCAGGAACCTGGCCTGGTGACTTTTGTTTCTCTGGGGAAAGGCCATGGTTCCTATCCTGGACCAGTTGGACCAGAGAGGCCGGCTGCCTGCTGAAATTCCGAACGAATCAGGATACCTCCCAGATGCAAAGTGCCCCCACAGGCACCTGCGATTTGTTTGACAGTGTCAAGTGCCTCCTGCAAATTGACATCAGGAACCGGGCCTAGTGACTTTTGTTTCTCTGGGGAAAGGCCATAGATGAAGTCCAGTGCCCGGTGGCCCGGAGTGGCCGGCTGCCTGCTGAAATTCCGAACCGATCAGAATACGTCCCGGATGCAATGTGCCCACACAAGCAACTGTGGTTGGTTTGACAGTGCCTAGTGCCTCCGGCAAACTGATATCAGGAACCTGGCCTGGTGACTTTTGTTTCTCTGGGGAAAGGCCATAGATCGTGTCCAGTGCCCGGTGGCCCGGAGTGGTCGGCTGCCTGCGGAAATTCCGCACGGATCAGGATACCTCCCAGACCGAAAGTACCACCACAAGCAACTGTGGCTGGTTTGACAGTGCCTAGTGCCTCCTGCAAACTGACATGAGGAACCTGGCCTGGTGACTTTTGTTTCTCTGGGGAAAGCCCATCGTTCGTATCCAGGGCCGGGTAGCCCGTAGTGGCCTTCTGCCTGCTGAAATTCCACACGGATCAGGACCGCCCATATGCAAGGTGCCCCCACAGGCAACTGCGGCTGGTTTGACAGTGCCAAGTGCCTCCTGCAAACTGACATGAGGAACCTGCCCTGGTGACTTTTGTTTCTCTGCGGAATGGCCATGGTTCATGTCCAGCGCCACGTGGCCCGCAGTGGCCTGCGGCCTGCTGAAATTCCGCACGGATCAGGATACCTCCCATACCGAAAGTACCACCACAGGCAACTGTGGCTGGTTTGACAGTGCCAAGTGCCTCCTGCAAACTGACATCAGGAACCTGGCCTGGTGACTTTTGCTTCTCTGGGAAAGGGCCATCATTCTTGTCCAGTGCCCAGTGGACCGGAGTGGCCGGCTGCCTGCTGAAATTCCGCACGGATCAGGATACCTCCCAGATGCAAGGTGCCCCCACTAGGCAACTGTGGCTGGTTTGAGAGTGCCAAGTGCCTCCTGCAAACTGACATCAGGAACCTGGCCTGGTGACTTTCGTTTTTCTGGGGAAAGGACATGGTTCATGTCCAGGGCCCGCTGGCCCGGAGTGGCCGGCTGACTGCTGAAATTCCTCACGGTGGAGGATACCTCCCAGATGAAAGGAGCCCCAAAAGGGAACTGTGGCTAGTTTGACAGTGCCAAGTGCCTCCTGCAAACTGACATCAGGAACCTTGCCTAGTGACTACTGTTTTTCTGGGGAAAGGCCATCATTCTTGTCCGGGGCCCGGTGGCCCGGCGTGGCCGGCAGTCTGCAGAAATTCCGAACCGATCAGGATACCTCCCAGACCGAAAATACTACCACAGGCACCTGTGGCTGGTTTGACAGTGCCAAGTGCCTCCTGCAAACTGACATCAGGAACCTGGCCTGGGGACTTTTGTTTCTTTGGGGAAAGGCCATCATTCTTTTCCGGGGCCCGGTGACCCGGAGGTGCTGGCTTCCTGGTGAAATTCCGAACGGATCAGGATACATCCCAGATGGAAGTGCCCCCACAGGCACCTGCGATTTGTTTGACAGTGCCAAGTGCCTCCTGCAAATTGACATCAGGAACCTGGCCTGGTGACTTTTGTTTCTCTGGGGAAAGGCCATAGATGGTGTCCAGTGCCCGGTGGCCCGGAGTGGCTGGCTGCCTGCTGAAATTCCACAAGGATCACGATACCTCCCAGACCGAAAGTACCACCATAGGCAACTGTGGCTGGTTTGACAGTGGCTAGTGCCTCCTGCAAACTGACATCTGGAACCTGGCCTGGTGAGTTTTGTTTCTCTGGGGAAGGGCCATCATTCTTGGCCAGTGCCCAGTGGACCGGAGTGGCCGGCTGCCTGCTGAAATTCCGCACGGATAAGGATACCTCCCAGATGCAAGGTGCCCCCACTAGGCAACTGTGGCTGGTTTGACAGTGCCAAGTGCCTCCTGCAAACTGACATCAGGAACGTGGCCTGGTGACTTTTGTTTCTCTGGGGAATGGCCATCATACTTTTCCGGGGCCCGGTGTCCCGGAGTGGCTGGCTGCCTGCTGAAATTCCGAACGTTTGAGGATACCTCCCAGATGAAAGGAGCCCCAAAAGGGAACTTTGGCTGGTTTGACAGTGCCTAGTGCCTCCTCCAAACTGACATCAGGAACCTGGCCTGGTGACTTTTGTTTCTCTGGGGAAAGGCCATTGTTCCTCTCCTGGACCCGTAGGCCCAGAGTGGCCGGCCGCCTGCTGAAATTCCGCATGGATCAGGATACCTCCCAGATGGAAGGTGCCCCCACAGGCAACTGTGGCTGGTTTGACAGTGCCAAGTGCCTCCTGCAAACTGACATCAGGAACCTGGCCTGGTGACTTTTGTTTTTCTAGGGAAAGGACATGGTTCATGTCCGGGGCCCGGTGGCCCGGAGTGGCTGGCTGCCTTCTGAAATTCCTCACAGTTGAGGATACCTCCCAGATGGAAGGTGCCCCCACAGGCAACTGTGGCTGGTTTGACAGTGCCTAGTGCCTCCTGCAAACTGACATCAGGAACCTGGCCTGGTGACTTTTGTTTTTCTGGGGAAAGGCCATCGTTCCTCTCCTGGACCTGTAGGCCCGGAGTGGCCGGCAGCCTGCTGAAATTCACATGGATCAGGATACCTCCCATCTGGAAAAGTGCCCCCACAGGCACCTGTGGCTGGTTTGACAGTGCCTAGTGCCTCCTCCAAACTGACATCAGGAACCTGGCCTGGTGACTTTTGTTTCTCTGGGGAAAGGCCATGGTTCATATCCTGGACCAGTTAGACCGGGGAGGCCGGCTGCCTACTGGAATTCAGAACGGATCAGGATACCTACCAGGCCGAAAATATCACCACAGGCACCTGTGGCTGGTTTGACAGTGCCATGTGCCTCCTGCAAACTGACATCAGGAACCTGGCCTGGTGACTTTTGTTTCTTTGGGGAAAGGCCATGGTTCATATCCTGGACCAGTTGGACCAGAGAGGCCGGCTGCCTGCTGAAATTCTGAACGGATCAGGATACATCCCAGATGCAAATGCCCCCACAGGCACCTGCGATTTGTTTGACAGTGCCAAGTGCCTCCTGCAAATTGACATCAGGAACCTGGCCTGGTGACTTTTGTTTCTCTGGGGAAAGGCCATAGATGGTGTCCAGTGCCCGGTGGCCCGGAGTGGCTGGCTGCCTGCTGAAATTCCACAAGGATCACGATACCTGCCAGACCGAAAGTACCACCACAGGCAACTGTGGCTGGTTTGACAGTGCCAAGTGCCTCCGGCAAACTGACATCAGGAACCTGGCCTGGTGACTTTTGTTTCTCTGGGGAAAGGTCATCATTCTTGTCCAGGGCCCACTGGCCCGGAGTGGCCGGCTGCCTGCTGAAATTCCTCACGGTTGAGGATACCTCCCAGACGCAAGGTGCTCCCACAGGCAACTGTGGCTGGTTTGACAGTGCCAAGTGCCTCCTGCAAATTGACATCAGGAACCTGGCCTGGTGACTTTTGTTTCTCTGGGGAAAGGCCATGGTTCATATCCTGGACCAGTTGGACCGGAGTGGCCGGCTGCCTGCTGAAATTCCGAACGGATCGGGATGCCGCCCAGATGCAAGGTGCCCCCACAGGCACCTGCGGTTGGTTTGAGAGTGCCAAGTGCCTCCTGCAAACTGACATCAGGAACCTGGCCTGGTGACTTTTGTTTCTCTGGGGAAAGGCCATAGATCGTGTCCAGTGCCCGGTGGCCCGGAGTGGCCGGCTGCATGCTGAAATTCCGCACGGATCAGGATACCTCCCAGATGCAAGGTGCCCCCACAGGGAATTGTGGCTGGTTTGACAGTGCCAAGTGCCTCCTGCGAATTGACATCAGGAACCTGGCCTGGTGACTTTTGTTTCTCTGGGGAAAGGCCATGGTTCATATCCTGGACCAGTTGGACCGGAGTGGCCGGCTGTCTGCTGAAATTCCGAACGGATCGGGATGCCGCCCAGATGCAAGGTGCCCCCACAGGCACCTGCGGTTGGTTTGAGAGTGCCAAGTGCCTCCTGCAAACTGACATCAGGAACCTGGCCTGGTGACTTTTGTTTCTCTGGGGAAAGGCCATAAATGATGTCCAGTGCCCGGTGGCCCGGAGTGGCCGGCTGCATGCTGAAATTCCGCACGGATCAGGATACCTCCCAGATGCAAGGTGCCCCCACAGGAAATTGTGGCTGGTTTGACAGTGCCAAGTGCCTCCTGCAAACTGACATCAGGAACCTGGCCTGGTGACTTTTGTTTCTCTGGGGAAAGGCCATGGTTCCTATCCTGGACCAGTTGGACCAGAGAGGCCGGCTGCCTGCTGAAATTCCGAACGAATCAGGATACCTCCCAGATGCAAAGTGCCCCCACAGGCACCTGCGATTTGTTTGAGAGTGTCAAGTGCCTCCTGCAAATTGACATCAGGAACCGGGCCTAGTGACTTTTGTTTCTCTGGGGAAAGGCCATAGATGATGTCCAGTGCCCGGTGGCCCGGAGTGGCCGGCTGCCTGCTGAAATTCCGAACCGATCAGAATACGTCCCGGATGCAATGTGCCCACACAAGCAACTGTGGTTGGTTTGACAGTGCCTAGTGCCTCCGGCAAACTGATATCAGGAACCTGGCCTGGTGACTTTTGTTTCTCTGGGGAAAGGCCATAGATCGTGTCCAGTGCCCGGTGGCCCGGAGTGGTCGGCTGCCTGCGGAAATTCCGCACGGATCAGGATACCTCCCAGACCGAAAGTACCACCACAAGCAACTGTGGCTGGTTTGACAGTGCCTAGTGCCTCCTGCAAACTGACATGAGGAACCTGGCCTGGTGACTTTTGTTTCTCTGGGGAAAGCCCATCGTTCGTATCCAGGGCCGGGTAGCCCGTAGAGGCCTTCTGCCTGCTGAAATTCCACACGGATCAGGACCGCCCATATGCATGGTGCCCCCACAGGCAACTGCGGCTGGTTTGACAGTGCCACGTGCCTCCTGCAAACTGACATGAGGAACCTGCCCTGGTGACTTTTGTTTCTCTGGGGAATGGCCATGGTTCATGTCCAGCGCCACGTGGCCCGCAGTGGCCTGCGGCCTGCTGAAATTCCGCACGGATCAGGATACCTCCCATACCGAAAGTACCACCACAGGCAACTGTGGCTGGTTTGACAGTGCCAAGTGCCTCTTGCAAACTGACATCAGGAACCTGGCCTGGTGACTTTTGCTTCTCTGGGAAAGGGCCATCATTCTTGTCCAGTGCCCAGTGGACCGGAGTGGCCGGCTGCCTGCTGAAATTCCGCACGGATCAGGATACCTCCCAGATGCAAGGTGCCCCCACTAGGCAACTGTGGCTGGTTTGAGAGTGCCAAGTGCCTCCTGCAAACTGACATCAGGAACCTGGCCTGGTGACTTTTGTTTTTCTGGGGAAAGGACATGGTTCATGTCCGGGGCCCGCTGGCCCGGAGTGGCCGGCTGACTGCTGAAATTCCTCACGGTGGAGGATACCTCCCAGATGAAAGGTGAGCCAAAAGGAAACTGTGGCTAGTTTGACAGTGCCAAGTGCCTCCTGCAAACTGACATCAGGAACCTTGCCTAGTGACTACTGTTTTTCTGGGGAAAGGCCATCATTCTTGTCCGGGGCCCGGTGGCCCGGCGTGGCCGGCAGTCTGCAGAAATTCCGAACCGATCAGGATACCTCCCAGACCGAAAATACTACCACAGGCACCTGTGGCTGGTTTGACAGTGCCAAGTGCCTCCTGCAAACTGACATCAGGAACCTGGCCTGGTGGCTTTTGTTTCTTTGGGGAAAGGCCATCATTCTTGTCCGGGGCCCGGTGACCCGGAGGTGCTGGCTTCCTGGTGAAATTCCGAACCGATCAGGATACATCCCAGATGCAAGTGCCCCCACAGGCACCTGCGATTTGTTTGACAGTGCCAAGTGCCTCCTGCAAATTGACATCAGGAACCTGGCCTGGTGACTTTTGTTTCTCTGGGGAAAGGCCATAGATGGTGTCCAGTGCCCGGTGGCCCGGAGTGGCTGGCTGCCTACTGAAATTCCACAAGGATCACGATACCTCCCAGACCGAAAGTACCACCGCAGGCAACTGTGGCTGGTTTGAGAGTGCCAAGTGCCTCCTGCAAACTGACATCAGGAACCTGGCCTGGTGACTTTTGTTTCTCTGGGGAAAGGCCATGGTTCATGTCCAGGGCCTAGTGGCCCGCAATGGCCGGCTGCCTGCTGAAATTCCGAACGAATCAGGATACCTCCCAGACCGAAAGTACCACCATAGGCAACTGTGGCTGGTTTGACAGTGCCTAGTGCCTCCTGCAAACTGACATCTGGAACCTGGCCTGGTGAGTTTTGTTTCTCTGGGGAAGGGCCATCATTCTTGGCCAGTGCCCAGTGGACCGGAGTGGCCGGCTGCCTGCTGAAATTCCGCACGGATAAGGATACCTCCCAGATGCAAGGTGCCCCCACTAGGCAACTGTGGCTGGTTTGACAGTGCCAAGTGCCTCCTGCAAACTGACATCAGGAACGTGGCCTGGTGACTTTTGTTTCTCTGGGGAATGGCCATCATACTTTTCCGGGGCCCGGTGTCCCGGAGTGGCTGGCTGCCTGCTGAAATTCCGAACGGTTGAGGATACCTCCCAGATGAAAGGAGCCCCAAAAGGGAACTTTGGCTGTTTTGACAGTGCCTAGTGCCTCCTCCAAACTGACATCAGGAACCTGGCCTGGTGACTTTTGTTTCTCTGGGGAAAGGCCATTGTTCCTCTCCTGGACCCGTAGGCCCAGAGTGGCCGGCCGCCTGCTGAAATTCCGCATGGATCAGGATACCTCCCAGATGGAAGGTGCCCCCACAGGCAACTGTGGCTGGTTTGACAGTGCCAAGTGCCTCCTGCAAACTGACATCAGGAACCTGGCCTGGTGACTTTTGTTTTTCTGGGGAAAGGACATGGTTCATGTCCGGGGCCCGGTGGCCCGGAGTGGCTGGCTGCCTTCTGAAATTCCTCACAGTTGAGGATACCTCCCAGATGGAAGGTGCCCCCACAGGCAACTGTGGCTGGTTTGACAGTGCCTAGTGCCTCCTGCAAACTGACATCAGGAACCTGGCCTGGTGACTTTTGTTTTTCTGGGGAAAGGCCATCGTTCCTCTCCTGGACCAGTAGGCCCGGAGTGGCCGGCAGCCTGCTGAAATTCACATGGATCAGGATACCTCCCATCTGGAAAAGTGCCCCCACAGGCACCTGTGGCTGGTTTGACAGTGCCTAGTGCCTCCTCCAAACTGACATCAGGAACCTGGCCTGGTGACTTTTGCTTCTCTGGGAAAGGGCCATCATTCTTGTCCAGTGCCCAGTGGACCGGAGTGGCCGGCTGCCTGCTGAAATTCCGCACGGATCAGGATACCTCCCAGATGCAAGGTGCCCCCACTAGGCAACTGTGGCTGGTTTGAGAGTGCCAAGTGCCTCCTGCAAACTGCCATCAGGAACCTGGCCTGGTGACTTTTGTTTTTCTGGGGAAAGGACATGGTTCATGTCCGGGGGCCGCTGGCCCGGAGTGGCCGGCTGACTGCTGAAATTCCTCACGGTGGAGGATACCTCCCAGATGAAAGGTGAGCCAAAAGGAAACTGTGGCTAGTTTGACAGTGCCAAGTGCCTCCTGCAAACTGACATCAGGAACCTTGCCTAGTGACTACTGTTTTTCTGGGGAAAGGCCATCATTCTTGTCCGGGGCCCGGTGGCCCGGCGTGGCCGGCAGTCTGCAGAAATTCCGAACCGATCAGGATACCTCCCAGACCGAAAATACTACCACAGGCACCTGTGGCTGGTTTGACAGTGCCAAGTGCCTCCTGCAAACTGACATCAGGAACCTGGCCTGGTGACTTTTGTTTCTTTGGGGAAAGGCCATCATTCTTGTCCGGGGCCCGGTGACCCGGAGGTGCTGGCTTCCTGGTGAAATTCCGAACCGATCAGGATACATCCCAGATGCAAGTGCCCCCACAGGCACCTGCGATTTGTTTGACAGTGCCAAGTGCCTCCTGCAAATTGACATCAGGAACCTGGCCTGGTGACTTTTGTTTCTCTGGGGAAAGGCCATAGATGGTGTCCAGTGCCCGGTGGCCCGGAGTGGCTGGCTGCCTGCTGAAATTCCACAAGGATCACGATACCTCCCAGACCGAAAGTACCACCGCAGGCAACTGTGGCTGGTTTGAGAGTGCCAAGTGCCTCCTGCAAACTGACATCAGGAACCTGGCCTGGTGACTTTTGTTTCTCTGGGGAAAGGCCATGGTTCATGTCCAGGGCCTAGTGGCCCGCAATGGCCGGCTGCCTGCTGAAATTCCGCATGGGTCAGGATACCTCCCAGACCGAAAGTACCACCATAGGCAACTGTGGCTGGTTTGACAGTGCCTAGTGCCTCCTGCAAACTGACATCTGGAACCTGGCCTGGTGAGTTTTGTTTCTCTGGGGAAGGGCCATCATTCTTGGCCAGTGCCCAGTGGACCGGAGTGGCCGGCTGCCTGCTGAAATTCCGCACGGATAAGGATACCTCCCAGATGCAAGGTGCCCCCACTAGGCAACTGTGGCTGGTTTGACAGTGCCAAGTGCCTCCTGCAAACTGACATCAGGAACGTGGCCTGGTGACTTTTGTTTCTCTGGGGAATGGCCATCATACTTTTCCGGGGCCCGGTGTCCCGGAGTGGCTGGCTGCCTGCTGAAATTCCGAACGGTTGAGGATACCTCCCAGATGAAAGGAGCCCCAAAAGGGAACTTTGGCTGGTTTGACAGTGCCTAGTGCCTCCTCCAAACTGACATCAGGAACCTGGCCTGGTGACTTTTGTTTCTCTGGGGAAAGGCCATTGTTCCTCTCCTGGACCCGTAGGCCCAGAGTGGCCGGCCGCCTGCTGAAATTCCGCATGGATCAGGATACCTCCCAGATGGAAGGTGCCCCCACAGGCAACTGTGGCTGGTTTGACAGTGCCAAGTGCCTCCTGCAAACTGACATCAGGAACCTGGCCTGGTGACTTTTGTTTTTCTGGGGAAAGGACATGGTTCATGTCCGGGGCCCGGTGGCCCGGAGTGGCTGGCTGCCTTCTGAAATTCCTCACAGTTGAGGATACCTCCCAGATGGAAGGTGCCCCCACAGGCAACTGTGGCTGGTTTGACAGTGCCTAGTGCCTCCTGCAAACTGACATCAGGAACCTGGCCTGGTGACTTTTGTTTTTCTGGGGAAAGGCCATCGTTCCTCTCCTGGACCTGTAGGCCCGGAGTGGCCGGCAGCCTGCTGAAATTCACATGGATCAGGATACCTCCCATCTGGAAAAGTGCCCCCACAGGCACCTGTGGCTGGTTTGACAGTGCCTAGTGCCTCCTCCAAACTGACATCAGGAACCTGGCCTGGTGACTTTTGTTTCTCTGGGGAAAGGCCATGGTTCATATCCCGGACCAGTTAGACCGGGGAGGCCGGCTGCCTACTGGAATTCAGAACGGATCAGGATACCTACCAGGCCGAAAATATCACCACAGGCACCTGTGGCTGGTTTGACAGTGCCATGTGCCTCCTGCAAACTGACATCAGGAACCTGGCCTGGTGACTTTTGCTTCTTTGGGGAAAGGCCATGGTTCCTATCCTGGACCAGTTGGACCAGAGAGGCCGGCTGCCTGCTGAAATTCTGAACGGATCAGGATACATCCCAGATGCAAGTGCCCCCACAGGCACCTGCGATTTGTTTGACAGTGCCAAGTGCCTCCTGCAAATTGACATCAGGAACCTGGCCTGGTGACTTTTGTTTCTCTGGGGAAAGGCCATAGATGGTGTCCAGTGCCCGGTGGCCCGGAGTGGCTGGCTGCCTGCTGAAATTCCACAAGGATCACGATACCTGCCAGACCGAAAGTACCACCGCAGGCAACTGTGGCTGGTTTGAGAGTGCCAAGTGCCTCCTGCAAACTGACATCAGGAACCTGGCCTGGAGACTTTTGTTTCTCTGGGGAAAGGTCATCATTCTTGTCCGGGGCCCACTGGCCCGGAGTGGCCGGCTGCCTGCTGAAATTCCTCACGGTTGAGGATACCTCCCAGACGCAAGGTGCTCCCACAGGCAACTGTGGCTGGTTTGACAGTGCCAAGTGCCTCCTGCAAATTGACATCAGGAACCTGGCCTGGTAACTTTTGTTTCTCTGGGGAAAGGCCATAGATGATGTCCAGTGCCCGGTGGCCCGGAGTGGCCGGCTGCATGCTGAAATTCCGCACGGATCAGGATACCTCCCAGATGCAAGGTGCCCCCACAGGGAATTGTGGCTGGTTTGACAGTGCCAAGTGCCTCCTGCAAACTGACATCAGGAACCTGGCCTGGTGACTTTTGTTTCTCTGGGGAAAGGCCATGGTTCCTATCCTGGACCAGTTGGACCAGAGAGGCCGGCTGCCTGCTGAAATTCCGAACGAATCAGGATACCTCCCAGATGCAAAGTGCCCCCACAGGCACCTGCGATTTGTTTGACAGTGTCAAGTGCCTCCTGCAAATTGACATCAGGAACCGGGCCTAGTGACTTTTGTTTCTCTGGGGAAAGGCCATAGATGATGTCCAGTGCCCGGTGGCCCGGAGTGGCCGGCTGCCTGCTGAAATTCCGAACCGATCAGAATACGTCCCGGATGCAATGTGCCCACACAAGCAACTGTGGTTGGTTTGACAGTGCCTAGTGCCTCCGGCAAACTGATATCAGGAACCTGGCCTGGTGACTTTTGTTTCTCTGGGGAAAGGCCATAGATCGTGTCCAGTGCCCGGTGGCCCGGAGTGGTCGGCTGCCTGCGGAAATTCCGCACGGATCAGGATACGTCCCAGACCGAAAGTACCACCACAAGCAACTGTGGCTGGTTTGAGAGTGCCAAGTGCCTCCTGCAAACTGACATGAGGAACCTGGCCTGGTGACTTTTGTTTCTCTGGGGAAAGCCCATCGTTCGTATCCAGGGCCGGGTAGCCCGTAGTGGCCTTCTGCCTGCTGAAATTCCACACGGATCAGGACCGCCCATATGCAAGGTGCCCCCACAGGCAACTGCGGCTGGTTTGACAGTGCCACGTGCCTCCTGCAAACTGACATGAGGAACCTGCCCTGGAGACTTTTGTTTCTCTGGGGAATGGCCATGGTTCATGTCCAGCGCCACGTGGCCCGCAGTGGCCTGCGGCCTGCTGAAATTCCGCACGGATCAGGATACCTCCCATACCGAAAGTACCACCACAGGCAACTGTGGCTGGTTTGACAGTGCCAAGTGCCTCTTGCAAACTGACATCAGGAACCTGGCCTGGTGACTTTTGCTTCTCTGGGAAAGGGCCATCATTCTTGTCCAGTGCCCAGTGGACCGGAGTGGCCGGCTGCCTGCTGAAATTCCACACGGATCAGGATACCTCCCAGATGCAAGATGCCCCCACTAGGCAACTGTGGCTGGTTTGAGAGTGCCAAGTGCCTCCTGCAAACTGACATCAGGAACCTGGCCTGGTGACTTTTGTTTTTCTGGGGAAAGGTGATCATTCTTGTCCGGGGCCCGCTGGCCCGGAGTGGCCGGCTGACTGCTGAAATTCCTCACGGTGCAGGATACCTCCCAGATGACAGGAGCCCCAAAAGGGAACTGTGGCTAGTTTGACAGTGCCAAGTGCCTCCTGCAAACTGACATCAGGAACCTTGCCTAGTGACTATTGTTTTTCTGGGGAAAGGCCATCATTCTTGTCCGGGGCCCGGTGGCCCGGCGTGGCCGACAGTCTGCAGAAATTCTGAACCGATCAGGATACCTCCCAGACCGAAAATACTACCACAGGCACCTGTGGCTGGTTTGACAGTGCCAAGTGCCTCCTGCAAACTGACATCAGGAACCTGGCCTGGTGACTTTTGTTTCTCTGGGGAAAGGCCATCATTCTTGTCCGGGGCCCGGTGGTCCGGCATGGCCGGCAGCCTGCAGAAATTCCGAAACGATCAGGATACCTCCCAGACCAACAATACTACCACAGGCACCTGTGGCTGGTTTGACAGTACAAAGTGCCTCCTGCAAACTGACATCAGGAACCTGGCCTGGTGACTTTTGTTTCTCGAGGGAAAGGCCATCATTCTTGTCCGGGGCCCGGTGCCCCGGAGTGGCTGGCTGCCTTGTGAAATTCCTCACGGTTGAGGATACCTCCCAGACGCAAGGAGCCCCCAGAGGAAACTGTGGCTGGTTTGACAGTGCCAAGTGCCTCCTGCAAACTGACATCAGGAACCTGGCCTGGTGACTTTTGTTTCTCTGGGGAAAGGCCATGGTTCATATCCTGGACCAGTTGGACCGGAGTGGCCGGCTGCCTGCTGAAATTCCGAACGGATCAGGATGCCGCCCAGATGCAAGGTGTCCCCACAGGCACCTACGGTTGGTTTGACAGTGCCCAGTGCCTCCTGCAAACTGACATCAAGAACCTGGCCTGGTGACTTTTGTTTCTCTGGGGAAAGGCCATAGATGATGTCCAGTGCCCGGTGGCCCGGAGTGGCCGGCTGCCTGCTGAAATTCCGCACGGGTCAGGACACCTCCCACATGCAAGGTACCCCCACAGGCAACTGTGGCTGGTTTGACAGTGCCAAGTGCCTCCTGCAAACTGACATCAGGAACCTGGCCTGGTGACTTTCGTTTCTCTGGGGAATGGCCAGGGTTCGTGTCAAGTACCCGTAGGCCCGGAATGGCCGGCAGCCTGCTGAAATTCCAAACCGATCAGTATACCTCCCAGACCGAAAATACCACCACAGGCAACTGTGGCTGGTTTGACAGTGCCAAGTGCCTCCTGCAAACAGACATTAGGAACCTGGCCTGGTGACTTTTGTTTCTCTGGGGAAAGGCCATGGTTCACGTCCAGGTCCGGGTGGCCCGGAGTGGCCGGCTGCCTGCTGAAATTCCGCGCGTATGAGGATACCGCCCAGATGCATGGTGCCCGCGCAGGCAATAGTGGCTGGTTTGAGAGTGCCAAGTGCCTCCTGCAAACTGACATCAGGAACCTGGCCTGGTGACTTTTGTTTCTCTGGGGAAAGGCCATCATCCCTATCCAGGGCCCCGCGGCCCGGAGTGGCCGACTGCCTGCTGAAATTCCGCATGGATCAGGATACCTCCCAGATGCAAGGTGCTCCCACAGGCAACAGTGGCTGGATTGACAGTGCCAAGTGCCTCCTGCAAACTGACATCAGGAACCTGGCCTGGTGCTTTTGTTTCTCTGGGGAAAGGCCATTGTACATTTCCTGGGCCTGGTGGCCCCTAGTGGCCGGCCGCCTGCTGAAATTCCGCATGGATCAGGATACCTCCCAGACCGAAAGTACCACCACAGCAACTGTGCCTGGTTTGACAGTGCCAGGTGCCTCCTGCAAACTGACATCAGGACCCTGGCCTGGGGAGTTGTCTTTCTCAGAGGAAAAACCAGTGTTCTTGTCCCACGTCCTGTAACCCGGAGTGGCCGGCTGCCTGCCGAAATTCTCAACGTCTCAATATACATCCTAGAAGCAAGGCGCCACAATAGGCAATTGTGGCGGATTGGACAGTGCCAAATGCCTCCTGCAAATTGACATCAGGAACATGGCATGCTGAGTTTTGCTTCTGTCAGAAAAAGTTCATGGTTCATGTCCAGGTTGAGGTGACCCGGCGTGGCAGGGTGTCTCTTAAAATTCCAAACATCTCAGGATGGCTCCCAGAATCAAGGCGCCACCACAGGCACCTGTGGGTGGTTGGACAGTGCCAAGTGCCTCCTGCAAACTGACGTCAGGAACTTGGCCTGGTGACTTTTGTTTCTCACAGAAAAGGCCATCGTTGGTGTCCAGGGTCCGGTGGCCAGGAGAGGACTGGTGCCTGCTGAAATTGCGAACATCCCAATATACCAGCCTGAAGCAAGGTGCCACCAGAGGCAACTGTGGCTGGTTGGACAGTGCGAAGTTCCTTCAGAATATGGACATCAGGGACCTGGCCTGGTGACTTTTGTTTCTCTGGGGAAAGGCCATAGTTCCTGGGCAGGTTCCGGTGGACCGTAGCGGCACGGTGCTTCTTAAAATTCCGAACATCTCAAGACATCTCCCAGAAGCAAGGCACCACCATAGGCAAGTGTGGCTGGTTCGACAGGGCCAAGTGCCTCCTGCAAATCGACATCAGGAACCTGGCCTGGTGACTTTTGTTTCTCTGGGGAAAGGTCATCATTCTTGTCCGGGGCCCGCTGGCCCGGAGTAGCCGGCGTACTGCTGAAATTCCTCACGGTTGAGGATACCTCCCAGATGAAAGGAGGCCGCAGAGGAAACTGTGGCTGGTTTGACAGTGCCAAGTGCCTCCTGCAAACTGACATCAGGAACCTGGCCTGGTGACTTTTGTTTCTCAGGGGAAAGGCCATGGTTCATATCCTGGACCAGTTGGACCTGAGAGGCCAGCTGCCTGCTGAAATTCCGAACGGATCAGGATGCCGCCCAGATGCAAGGTGCCCCCAAAGGCACCTGCAGTTGGTTTGACAGTGCCAAGTGCCTCTTGCAAACTGACATCAGGAACCTGGCCTGGTGAGTTTTGTTTCTCTGGGGAAAGGCCATAGATGATGTGCAGTGCCCGGTGGCCCGGAGTGGCCGGCTGCCTGCTGAAATTCCGCACGGATGAGGATACGTCCCAGATGCAAGGTGCCCCCACAGGCAACTGTGGCTGGTTTGACAGTGCCAAGTGCCTCCTGCAAACTGACATCAGGAACCTGGCCTGGTGACTTTTGTTTCTCTGGGGAAAGGCCATGGTTCATTTCCAGGGCCGGGTGGCCCGGAGTGGCTGGCTGCCAGCTGAAATTCCTCACAGTTGAGGATACCTCCCAGATGGAAGGTGCCCCCACAGGCAACTGTGGCTGGTTTGACAGTGCCTAGTGCCTCCTGCAAACTGACATCAGGAACCTGGCCTGGTGACTTTTGTTTCTCTGGGGAAAGGCCATTGTACGTGTCCAGGGCCTGATGGCCCGGAGTGGCCGGCTGCCTGCTGAAATTCCGCACGGATCAGGATACCTCCCAGACCGAAACTACCACCACAGGCAACTGTGGCTGGTTTGACAGTGCCAAGTGCCTCCTGCAAACTGACATCAGGAACCTGGCTTGGGGAGTTTTCTTTCTCTGGTGAAAGGCCAATGTACGTGTCCAGGGCCTGATGGCCCGGAGTGGCCGGCAGCCTGCTGAAATTCCGCACGTATGAGGATACATCCCAGATGCAAGGTGCCCCCACAGGCGACTGTGGCTGGTTTGACAGTGCCAAGTGCCTCCTGCAAACTGACATCAGGAACCTGGCCTGGTGACTTTTGTTTCTCTGGGGAAAGGCCATGGTTCATATACTGGGCACGTAGGACCGGAGAGACAGGCTG
This sequence comes from Passer domesticus, assembly GCF_036417665.1. Classification (NCBI taxonomy): domain Eukaryota; kingdom Metazoa; phylum Chordata; class Aves; order Passeriformes; family Passeridae; genus Passer; species Passer domesticus. The sequence continues at coordinate 28,887,690 of NC_087484.1, forward strand.
CCTACTGAAATTCCGAACGGATCTGGATGCCGCCCAGATGCAAGGTGCCCCCACAGGCACCTGCGGTTGGTTTGAGAGTGCCAAGTGCCTCCTGCAAACTGACATCAGGAACCTGGCCTGGTGATTTTGTTTCTCTGGTGAAAGGCCATGGTTCGTGTCCAGTGCCCGGTGGCCTGGAGTGGCCAGCTGCCTGCTGAAATTCCGCACGTATGAGGATACGTCCCAGATGCAAGGTGCCCCCACAGGCAACAGTGGCTGGATTGACAGTGCCAAGTGCCTCCTGCAAACTGACATCAGGAACCTGGCCTGGTGCTTTTGTTTCTCTGGGGAAAGGCCATTGTACGTTTCCTGGGCCTGGTGGCCCCTAGTGGCCGGCCGCCTGCTGAAATTCCGCATGGATCAGGATACCTCCCAGACCGAAAGTACCACGACAGGCAACTGTGGCTGGTTTGACAGTGCCAGGTGCCTCCTGCAAACTGACATCAGGACCCTGGCCTGGGGAGTTGTCTTTCTCAGAGGAAAAACCAGTGTTCTTGTCCCACGTCCTGTAGCCCGGAGTGGCCGGCTGCCTGCCGAAATTCTCAACGTCTCAATATACATCCTAGAAGCAAGGCGCCACAATAGGCAATTGTGGCGGATTGGACAATGCCAAATGCCTCCTGCAAATTGACATCAGGAACATGGCATGCTGAGTTTTGCTTCTGTCAGAAAAAGTTCATGGTTCATGTCCAGGTTGAGGTGACCCGGCGTGGCAGGGTGTCTCTTAAAATTCCAAACATCTCAGGATGGCTCCCAGAATCAAGGCGCCACCACAGGCACCTGTGGGTGGTTGGACAGTGCCAAGTGCCTCCTGCAAACTGACGTCAGGAACTTGGCCTGGTGAGTTTTGTTTCTCACAGAAAAGGCCATCGTTGGTGTCCAGGGTCCGGTGGCCAGGAGAGGACTGGTGCCTGCTGAAATTGCGAACATCCCAATATACCAGCCTGAAGCAAGGTGCCACCAGAGGCAACTGTGGCTGGTTGGACAGTGCGAAGTTCCTTCAGAATATGGACATCAGGGACCTGGCCTGGTGACTTTTGTTTCTCTGGGGAAAGGCCATAGTTCCTGGGCAGGTTCCGGTGGACCGTAGCGGCACGGTGCTTCTTAAAATTCCGAACATCTCAAGACATCTCCCAGAAGCAAGGCACCACCATAGGCAAGTGTGGCTGGTTCGACAGGGCCAAGTGCCTCCTGCAAATCGACATCAGGAACCTGGCCTGGTGACTTTTGTTTCTCTGGGGAAAGGTCATCATTCTTGTCCGGGGCCCGCTGGCCCGGAGTAGCCGGCGTACTGCTGAAATTCCTCACGGTTGAGGATACCTCCCAGATGAAAGGAGGCCGCAGAGGAAACTGTGGCTGGTTTGACAGTGCCAAGTGCCTCCTGCAAACTGACATCAGAAACCTGGCCTGGTGACTTTTGTTTCTCAGGGGAAAGGCCATAGATGATGTGCAGTGCCCGGTGGCCCGGAGTGGCCGGCTGCCTGCTGAAATTCCGCACGGATGAGGATACGTCCCAGATGCAAGGTGCCCCCACAGGCAACTGTGGCTGGTTTGACAGTGCCTAGTGCCTCCTGCAAACTGACATCAGGAACCTGGCCTGGTGACTTTTGTTTCTCTGGGGAAAGGCCATGGTTCATTTCCAGGCCCGGGTGGCCCGGAGTGGCCAGCTGCCAGCTGAAATTCCGCACGGATCAGGATACCTCCCAGACGCAAGGAGCCCCCAGAGGAGACTGTGGCTGGTTTGACAGTGCCAAGTGCCTCCTGCAAACTGACATCAGGAACCTGGCCTGGTGACTTTTGTTTCTCTGGGGAAAAGCCATGGTTCATATCCTCGACCTGTATGCCCGGAGTGGCCGGCTGCCTGCTGAAATTCCACACGGATCAGGATACCTCCCAAATGGAAGGTGCTTCCACAGGCACCTGTGGCTGGTTTGACAGTGCCAAGTGCCTCCTTCAAACTGACATCAGGAACCTGGCCTGGTGACTTTTGTTTCTCTGGGCAAGCGCCATCATCCTTGTCCGGGGCCCGGTGGCCCGGCGTGGCCGGCAGCCTGCTGAAATTCCGAACCGATCTGGATACCTCCCAGACCGAAAACACCACCACAGGCAACTGTGGCTGGTTTGACAGCGCCAAGTGCCTCCTGCAAACTGACATCAGGAACCTGGCCTGGTGACTTTTGTTTCTCTGGGGAAAGGCCATGGTTCATATCCTGGACCAGTTAGACCGGGGAGGCCGGCTGCCTACTGGAATTCAGAACGGATCAGGATACCTACCAGGCCGAAAATATCACCACAGGCACCTGTGGCTGGTTTGACAGTGCCATGTGCCTCCTGTAAACTGACATCAGGAACCTGGCCTGGTGACTTTTGTTTCTCTGGGGAAAGTCCATGCTTCATATCCTGGACCTGTAGGCCCGGAGTGGCCGGCTCCCTGCTGAAATTCCGAATGGATCAGGATACATCCCAGATGCAATGTGCCCCCACTAGGCAACTGTGGCTGGTTTGACAGTGCCAAGTGCCTCCTGCAAACTGACATCAGGAACCTGGCCTGGTGACTTTCGTTTCTCTGGGGAAAGGCCATAGATGATGTGCAGTGCCCGGTGGCCCGGAGTGGCCGGCTGTCTGCTGAAATTCCTCACGTATGAGGATACATCCCAGATGCATGGTGCCCGCGCAGGCAACAGTGGCTGGTTTGAGAGTGCCAAGTGCCTCCTGCAAACTGACATCAGGAACCTGGCCTGGTGACTTTTGTTTCTCTGGGGAAAGGCCATCGTCCCTATCCCGGGCCCCGCGGCCCGGAGTGGCCGGCTGCCTGCTGAAGTTCCGCACGGATCAGGATACCTCCCAGAATGAAAATACCACCACAGGCAACTGTGGCTGGTTTGACAGTGCCAAGTGCCTCCTGCAAACTGACATCAAGAACCTGGCCTGGTGACTTTTGTTTCCTGGTGAAAGGCCATTGTACGTGTCCAGGGCCTGATGGCCCGGAGTGGCCGGCTGCCTGCTGAAATTCCGCACGGATCAGGATACCTCCCAGACCGAAACTACCACCACAGGCAACTGTGGCTGGTTTGACAGTGCCAAGTGCCTCCTGCAAACTGACATCAGGAACCTGGCTTGGGGAGTTTTCTTTCTCTGGTGAAAGGCCAATGTACGTGTCCAGGGCCTGATGGCCCGGAGTGGCCGGCAGCCTGCTGAAATTCCTCACGGTTGAGGATACCTCCCAGATGAAAGGTGCCCCCACAGGCAACTGTGGCTGGTTTGACAGTGCCAAGTGCCTCCTGCAAACTGACATCAGGACCCTGGCCTGGTGAGTTGTCTTTCTCAGAGGAAAAGCCAGTGTTCTTGTCCCACGTCCTGTAGCCCGGAGTGGCCGGCTGCCTGCCGAAATACTCAACGTCTCAATATACATCCTAGAAGCAAGGCGCCACAATAGGCAATTGTGGCGGATTGGACAGTGCCAAATGCCTCCTGCAAATTGACATCAGGAACATGGCCTGCTGAGTTTTGCTTCTGTCAGAAAAAGTTCATGGTTCATGTCCAGGTTGAGGTGACCCGGCGTGGCAGGGTGTCTCTTAAAATTCCAAACATCTCAGGATGGCTCCCAGAATCAAGGCGCCACCACAGGCACCTGTGGGTGGTTGGACAGTGCCAAGTGCCTCCTGCAAACTGACGTCAGGAACTTGGCCTGGTGACTTTTGTTTCTCACAAGAAAGGCCATCGTTGGTGTCCAGGGTCCGGTGGCCAGGAGAGGACTGGTGCCTGCTGAAATTGCGAACATCCCAATATACCAGCCTGAAGCAAGGTGCCACCAGAGGCAACTGTGGCTGGTTGGACAGTGCGAAGTTCCTTCAGAATATGGACATCAAGGACCTGGCCTGGTGACTTTTGTTTCTCTGGGGAACGGCCATAGTTCCTGGGCAGGTTCCGGTGGACCGTAGCGGCACGGTGCTTCTTAAAATTCCGAACATCTCAAGACATCTCACAGAAGAAAGGCACATCCATAGGCAAGAGTGGCTGGTTCGACAGGGCCAAGTGCCTCCTGCAAATCGACATCAGGAACCTGGCCTGGTGACTTTTGTTTCTCTGGGGAAAGGTCATCATTCTTGTCCAGGGCCCGGTGGCCCGGAGTGTCCGGCGTACTGCTGAAATTCCTCACGGTTGAGGATACCTCCCAGACGCAAGGTGCTCCCACAGGCAACTGTGGCTGGTTTGACAGTGCCAAGTGCCTCCTGCAAACTGACATCAGGAACCTGGCCTGGTGACTTTTGTTTCTCTGGGGAAAGGCCATGGTTCATGTCCAGGGCCCAGTGGCCCGGAGTGGCTGGCTGCCTGCTGAAATTCCTCACGGTTGAGGATACCTCCCAGATGAAAGGAGCCCGCAGAGGAAACTGTGGCTGGTTTGACAGTGCCAAGTGCCTCCTGCAAACTGACATCAGGAACCTGGCCTGGTGACTTTTGTTTCTCTGGGGAAAGGCCATGGTTCATATCCTGGACCAGTTGGACCGGAGTGGCCGGCTGTCTGCTGAAATTCCGAACGGATCGGGATGCCGCCCAGATGCAAGGTGCCCCCACAGGCACCTGCGGTTGGTTTGAGAGTGCCAAGTGCCTCCTGCAAACTGACATCAGGAAACTGGCCTGGTGACTTTTGTTTCTCTGGGGAAAGGCCATAGATGATGTCCAGTGCCCGGTGGCCCGGAGTGGCCGGCTGCATGCTGAAATTCCGCACGGATCAGGATACCTCCCAGATGCAAGGTGCCCCCACAGGGAATTGTGGCTGGTTTGACAGTGCCAAGTGCCTCCTGCAAACTGACATCAGGAACCTGGCCTGGTGACTTTTGTTTCTCTGGGGAAAGGCCATCGTTCCTATCCTGGACCAGTTGGACCAGAGAGGCCGGCTGCCTGCTGAAATTCCGAACGAATCAGGATACCTCCCAGATGCAAAGTGCCCCCACAGGCACCTGCGATTTGTTTGACAGTGTCAAGTGCCTCCTGCAAACTGACATCAGGAACCTGGCCTGGTGACTTTTGCTTCTCTGGGAAAGGGCCATCATTCTTGTCCAGTGCCCAGTGGACCGGAGTGGCCGGCTGCCTGCTGAAATTCCGCACGGATCAGGATACCTCCCAGATGCAAGGTGCCCCCACTAGGCAACTGTGGCTGGTTTGAGAGTGCCAAGTGGCTCCTGCAAACTGACATCAGGAACCTGGCCTGGTGACTTTTGTTTCTCAGGGGAACGGTCATCATTCTTGTCCGGGGCCCGCTGGCCCGGAGTGGCCGGCTGACTGCTGAAATTCCTCACGGTGGAGGATACCTCCCAGATGAAAGGAGCCCCAAAAGGGAACTGTGGCTAGTTTGACAGTGCCAAGTGCCTCCTGCAAACTGACATCAGGAACCTTGCCTAGTGACTACTGTTTTTCTGGGGAAAGGCCATCATTCTTGTCCGGGGCCCGGTGGCCCGGCGTGGCCGGCAGTCTGCAGAAATTCCGAACCGATCAGGATACCTCCCAGACCGAAAATACTACCACAGGCACCTGTGGCTGGTTTGACAGTGCCAAGTGCCTCCTGCAAACTGACATCAGGAACCTGGCCTGGTGACTTTTGTTTCTTTGGGGAAAGGCCATCATTCTTGTACGGGGCCCGGTGACCCGGAGGTGCTGGCTTCCTGGTGAAATTCCGAACGGATCAGGATACATCCCAGATGCAAGTGCCCCCACAGGCACCTGCGATTTGTTTGAGAGTGCCAAGTGCCTCCTGCAAATTGACATCAGGAACCTGGCCTGGTGACTTTTGTTTCTCTGGGGAAAGGCCATCTTTCCTATCCAGGGCCCCGCGGCCCGGAGTGGCCGGCTGCCTGCTGAAGTTCCGCACGGATCAGGATACCTCCCAGAGTGAAAGTACCACCACAGGCAACTGTGGCTGGTTTGACAGTGCCAAGTGCCTCCTGCAAACTGACATCAGGAACCTGGCCTGGTGACTTTTGTTTCTCTGGGGAAAGGCCATGGTTCATGTCCAGGGCCTAGTGGCCCGCAATGGCCGGCTGCCTGCTGAAATTCCGCATGGGTCAGGATACCTCCCAGACCGAAAGTACCACCATAGGCAACTGTGGCTGGTTTGACAGTGCCTAGTGCCTCCTGCAAACTGACATCTGGAACCTGGCCTGGTGAGTTTTGTTTCTCTGGGGAAGGGCCATCATTCTTGGCCAGTGCCCAGTGGACCGGAGTGGCCGGCTGCCTGCTGAAATTCCGCACGGATAAGGATACCTCCCAGATGCAAGGTGCCCCCACTAGGCAACTGTGGCTGGTTTGACAGTGCCAAGTGCCTCCTGCAAACTGACATCAGGAACGTGGCCTGGTGACTTTTGTTTCTCTGGGGAAAGGCCATCATACTTTTCCGGGGCCCGGTGTCCCGGAGTGGCTGGCTGCCTGCTGAAATTCCGAACGGATCAGGATACCTCCCAGATGAAAGGAGCCCCAAAAGGGAACTTTGGCTGGTTTGACAGTGCCTAGTGCCTCCTCCAAACTGACATCAGGAACCTGGCCTGGTGACTTTTGTTTCTCTGGGGAAAGGACATTGTTCCTCTCCTGGACCCGTAGGCCCAGAGTGGCCGGCCGCCTGCTGAAATTCCGCATGGATCAGGTTGCCTCCCAGATAGAAAGTGCCCCCACAGGCAACTGTGGCTGGTTTGACAGTGCCAAGTGCCTCCTGCAAACTGACATCAGGAACCTGGCCTGGTGACTTTTGTTTTTCTGGGGAAAGGACATGGTTCATGTCCGGGGCCCGGTGGCCCGGAGTGGCTGGCTGCCTGCTGAAATTCCTCACAGTTGAGGATACCTCCCAGATGCATGGTGCCCCCACAGGCAACTGTGGCTGGTTTGAGAGTGCCAAGTGCCTCCTGCAAACTGACATCAGGAACCTGGCCTGGTGACTTTTGTTTTTCTGGGGAAAGGCCATCGTTCCTCTCCTGGACCTGTAGGCCCGGAGTGGCCGGCAGCCTGCTGAAATTCACATGGATCAGGATACCTCCCATCTGGAAAAGTGCCCCCACAGGCACCTGTGGCTGGTTTGACAGTGCCAAGTGCCTCTTGAAAATTGACATCAGGAACCTGGCCTGGTGACTTTTGTTTCTCTGGGGAAAGGCCATGGTTCATATCCTGGACCAGTTAGACCGGGGAGGCCGGCTGCCTACTGGAATTCAGAACGGATCAGGATACCTACCAGGCCGAAAATATCACCACAGGCACCTGTGGCTGGTTTGACAGTGCCATGTGCCTCCTGCAAACTGACATCAGGAACCTGGCCTGGTGACTTTTGTTTCTTTGGGGAAAGGCCATGGTTCATATCCTGGACCAGTTGGACCAGAGAGGCCGGCTGCCTGCTGAAATTCTGAACGGATCAGGATACATCCCAGATGCAAGTGCCCCCACAGGCACCTGCGATTTGTTTGACAGTGCCAAGTGCCTCCTGCAAATTGACATCAGGAACCTGGCCTGGTGACTTTTGTTTCTCTGGGGAAAGGCCATAGATGGTGTCCAGTGCCCGGTGGCCCGGAGTGGCTGGCTGCCTGCTGAAATTCCACAAGGATCACGATACCTGCCAGACCGAAAGTACCACCGCAGGCAACTGTGGCTGGTTTGAGAGTGCCAAGTGCCTCCTGCAAACTGACATCAGGAACCTGGCCTGGTGACTTTTGTTTCTCTGGGGAAAGGTCATCATTCTTGTCCGGGGCCCACTGGCCCGGAGTGGCCGGCTGCCTGCTGAAATTCCTCACGGTTGAGGATACCTCCCAGACGCAAGGTGCTCCCACAGGCAACTGTGGCTGGTTTGACAGTGCCAAGTGCCTCCTGCAAATTGACATCAGGAACCAGGCCTGGTGACTTTTGTTTCTCTGGGGAAAGGCCATGGTTCATATCCTGGACCAGTTGGACCGGAGTGGCCGGCTGTCTGCTGAAATTCCGAACGGATCGGGATGCCGCCCAGATGCAAGGTGCCCCCACAGGCACCTGCGGTTGGTTTGAGAGTGCCAAGTGCCTCCTGCAAACTGACATCAGGAACCTGGCCTGGTGACTTTTGTTTCTCTGGGGAAAGGCCATAGATGATGTCCAGTGCCCGGTGGCCCGGAGTGGCCGGCTGCATGCTGAAATTCTGAACCGATCAGAATACGTCCCGGATGCAATGTGCCCACACAAGCAACTGTGGTTGGTTTGACAGTGCCTAGTGCCTCCGGCAAACTGACATCAGGAACCTGGCCTGGTGACTTTTGTTTCTCTGGGGAAAGGCCATAGATCGTGTCCAGTGCCCGGTGGCCCGGAGTGGTCGGCTGCCTGCGGAAATTCCGCACGGATCAGGATACCTCCCAGACCGAAAATACCACCACAGGCAACTGTGGCTGGTTTGACAGTGCCTAGTGCCTCCTGCAAACTGACATGAGGAACCTGGCCTGGTGAGTTTTGTTTCTCTGGGGAAAGCCCATCGTTCGTATCCAGGGCCGGGTAGCCCGTAGTGGCCTTCTGCCTGCTGAAATTCCACACGGATCAGGACCGCCCATATGCAAGGTGCCCCCACAGGCAACTGCTACTGGTTTGACAGTGCCACGTGCCTCCTGCAAACTGACATGAGGAACCTGCCCTGGAGACTTTTGTTTCTCTGGGGAATGGCCATGGTTCATGTCCAGCGCCACGTGGCCCGCAGTGGCCTGCGGCCTGCTGAAATTCCGCACGGATCAGGATACCTCCCATACCGAAAGTACCACCACAGGCAACTGTGGCTGGTTTGACAGTGCCAAGTGCCTCTTGCAAACTGACATCAGGAACCTGGCCTGGTGACTTTTGCTTCTCTGGGAAAGGGCCATCATTCTTGTCCAGTGCCCAGTGGACCGGAGTGGCCGGCTGCCTGCTGAAATTCCGCACGGATCAGGATACCTCCCAGATGCAAGGTGCCCCCACTAGGCAACTGTGGCTGGTTTGAGAGTGCCAAGTGCCTCCTGCAAATTGACATCAGGAACCTGGCCTGGTGACTTTTGTTTCTCAGGGGAAAGGTCATCATTCTTGTCCGGGGCCTGCTGGCCCGGAGTGGCCGGCAGTCTGCTGAAATTCCTCACGGTGGAGGATACCTCCCAGATGAAAGGAGCCCCAAAAGGGAACTGTGGCTAGTTTGACAGTGCCAAGTGCCTCCTGCAAACTGACATCAGGAACCTTGCCTAGTGACTACTGTTTTTCTGGGGAAAGGCCATCATTCTTGTCCAGGGCCCGCTGGCCCGGCGTGGCCGGCAGTCTGCAGAAATTCCGAACCGATCAGGATAACTCCCAGACCGAAAATACTACCACAGGCACCTGTGGCTGGTTTGACAGTGCCAAGTGCCTCCTGCAAACTGACATCAGGAACCTGGCCTGGTGACTTTTGTTTCTTTGGGGAAAGGCCATCATTCTTGTCCGGGGCCCGGTGACCCGGAGGTGCTGGCTTCCTGGTGAAATTCCGAACGGATCAGGATACATCCCAGACGCAAGGAGCCCCCAGAGGATACTGTGGCTGGTTTGACAGTGCCAAGTGCCTCCTGCAAACTGACATCAGGAACCTAGCCTGGTGACATTTGTTTCTCCGGGGATAGGCCATGATTCATGTCCAGTGCCCGGTGGCATGGAGTGGGCGCCTGCCTGCTGAAATTCCGAACGGATCAGGATGCCGCCCAGATGCAAGGTGTCGCCACAGGCACCTGTGGTTGGTTTGACAGTGCCCAGTGCCTCCTGCAAACTGACATCAGGAACCTGGCCTGGTGATTTTCGTTTCTCTGGGGAATGGCCATGGTTCATGTCCAGCGCCAGGTGGCCCGCAGAGGCCGGCTGCCTGCTGAAATTCCACATGGATCAGGATACCTCCCATACCGAAAGTAACACCACAGGCAACTGTGGCTGGTTTGACAGTGCCAAGTGCCTCCTGCAAACTGACATCAGGAACCTGGCCTGGTGACTTTTGTTTCTCTGGGGAAAGGCCATCATTCTTGTCCGGGGCCCGGTGGTCCGGCGTGACCGGCAGCCTGCAGAAATTCCGAAACGATCAGGATACCTCCCAGACCGACAATACTACCACAGGCACCTGTGGCTGGTTTGACAGTACCAAGTGCCTCCTGCAAACTGACATCAGGAACCTGGCCTGGTGACTTTTGTTTCTCGAGGGAAAGGCCATCATTCTTGTCCGGGGCCCGGTGCCCCGGAGTGGCTGGCTGCCTTGTGAAATTCCTCACGGTTGAGGATACCTCCCAGACGCAAGGAGCCCCCAGAGGAAACTGTGGCTGGTTTGACAGTGCCAAGTGCCTCCTGCAAACTGACATCAGGAACCTGGCCTGGTGACTTTTGTTTCTCTGGGGAAAGGCCATGGTTCATATCCTGGACCAGTTGGACCGGAGTGGCCGGCTGCCTGCTGAAATTCCGAACGGATCAGGATGCCGCCCAGATGCAAGGTGTCCCCACAGGCACCTACGGTTGGTTTGACAGTGCCCAGTGCCTCCTGCAAACTGACATCAAGAACCTGGCCTGGTGACTTTTGTTTCTCTGGGGAAAGGCCATAGATGATGTCCAGTGCCCGGTGGCCCGGAGTGGCCGGCTGCCTGCTGAAATTCCGCGCGTATGAGGATACCGCCCAGATGCATGGTGCCCGCGCAGGCAATAGTGGCTGGTTTGAGACTGCCAAGTGCCTCCTGCAAACTGACATCAGGAACCTGGCCTGGTGACTTTTGTTTCTCTGGGGAAAGGCCATCGTCCCAATCCAGGGCCCCGCGGCACGGAGTGGCCGGCTACCTGCTGAAGTTCCGCACGGATCAGGATACCTCCCAGAGTGAAAGTACCACCACAGGCAACTGTGGCTGGTTTGACAGTGCCAAGTGCCTCCTGCAAACTGACATCAGGAACCTGGCCTGGTGACTTTTGTTTCTCTGGTGAAAGGCCATTGTACGTTTCCAGGGCCTGATGGCCCGGGGTGGCCGGCTGCCTGCTGAAATTCCGCACGGATCAGGATACCTCCCAGACGGAACGTACCACCACAGGCAACAGTGGCTGGTTTGACAGTGCCTAGTGCCTCCTGCAAACTGACATCAGGAACCTGGCCTGGTGACTTTTGCTTCTCTGGGAAAGGGCCATCATTCTTGTCCAGTGCCTAGTGGACCGGAGTGGCCGGCTGCCTGCTGAAATTCCGCACGTATGAGGATACGTCCCAGATGCAAGGTGCCCCCACAGGCAACAGTGGCTGGATTGACAGTGCCAAGTGCCTCCTGCAAACTGACATCAGGAACCTGGCCTGGTGCTTTTGTTTCTCTGGGGAAAGGCCATTGTACGTTTCCAGGGCCTGGTGGCCCCTAGTGGCCGGCCGCCTGCTGAAATTCCCCATGGATCAGGATACCTCCCAGACCGAAAGTACCACCACAGGCAACTGTGGCTGGTTTGACAGTGCCAGGTGCCTCCTGCAAACTGACATCAGGACCCTGGCCTGGGGAGTTGTCTTTCTCAGAGGAAAAACCAGTGTTCTTGTCCCACGTCCTGTAGCCCGGAGTGGCCGGCTGCCTGCCAAAATTCTCAACGTCTCAATATACATCCTAGAAGCAAGGCGCCACAATAGGCAATTGTGGCGGATTGGACAGTGCCAAATGCCTCCTGCAAATTGACATCAGGAACATGGCATGCTGAGTTTTGCTTCTGTCAGAAAAAGTTCATGGTTCATGTCCAGGTTGAGGTGACCCGGCGTGGCAGGGTGTCTCTTAAAATTCCAAACATCTCAGGATGGCTCCCAGAATCAAGGCGCCACCACAGGCACCTGTGGGTGGTTGGACAGTGCCAAGTGCCTCCTGCAAACTGACGTCAGGAACTTGGCCTGGTGACTTTTGTTTCTCACAGAAAAGGCCATCGTTGGTGTCCAGGGTCCGGTGGCCAGGAGAGGACTGGTGCCTGCTGAAATTGCGAACATCCCAATATACCAGCCTGAAGCAAGGTGCCACCAGAGGCAACTGTGGCTGGTTGGACAGTGCGAAGTTCCTTCAGAATATGGACATCAGGGACCTGGCCTGGTGACTTTTGTTTCTCTGGGGAAAGGCCATAGTTCCTGGGCAGGTTCCGGTGGACCGTAGCGGCACGGTGCTTCTTAAAATTCCGAACATCTCAAGACATCTCCCAGAAGCAAGGCACCACCATAGGCAAGTGTGGCTGGTTCGACAGGGCCAAGCGCCTCCTGCAAATCGAAATCAGGAACCTGGCCTGGTGACTTTTGTTTCTCTGGGGAAAGGTCATCATTCTTGTCCGGGGCCCGCTGGCCCGGAGTAGCCGGCGTACTGCTGAAATTCCTCACGGTTGAGGATACCTCCCAGATGAAAGGAGGCCGCAGAGGAAACTGTGGCTGGTTTGACAGTGCCAAGTGCCTCCTGCAAACTGACATCAGGAACCTGGCCTGGTGACTTTTGTTTCTCAGGGGAAAGGCCATGGTTCATATCCTGGACCAGTTGGACCTGAGAGGCCAGCTGCCTGCTGAAATTCCGAACCGATCAGGATGCCGCCCAGATGCAAGGTGCCCCCAAAGGCACCTGCAGTTGGTTTGACAGTGCCAAGTGCCTCCTGCAAACTGACATCAGGAACCTGACCTGGTGACTTTTGTTTCTCTGGGGAAAGGCCATAGATGATGTGCAGTGCCCGGTGGCCCGGAGTGGCCGGCTGCCTGCTGAAATTCCGCACGGATGAGGATACGTCCCAGATGCAAGGTGCCCCCACAGGCAACTGTGGCTGGTTTGACAGTGCCAAGTGCCTCCTGCAAACTGACATCAGGAACCTGGCCTGGTGACTCTTCTTTCTCTGGAGAAAGGCCATGGTTCATTTCCAGGGCCGGGTGGCCCGGAGTGGCCAGCTGCCAGCTGAAATTCGTCACGGCTGAGGATACCTCCCAGACGCAAGGAGCCCCCAGAGGAGACTGTGGCTGGTTTGACAGTGCCAAGTGCCTCCTGCAAACTGACATCAGGAACCTGGCCTGGTGACTTTTGTTTCTCTGGGGAAAGGCCATTGTACGTGTCCAGGGCCTGATGGCCCGGAGTGGCCGGCTGCCTGCTGAAATTCCGCACGGATCAGGATACCTCCCAGACCGAAACTACCACCACAGGCAACTGTGGCTGGTTTGACAGTGCCAAGTGCCTCCTGCAAACTGACATCAGGAACCTGGCTTGGGGAGTTTTCTTTCTCTGGTGAAAGGCCAATGTACGTGTCCAGGGCCTGATGGCCCGGAGTGGCCGGCAGCCTGCTGAAATTCCGCACGTATGAGGATACATCCCAGATGCAAGGTGCCCCCACAGGCGACTGTGGCTGGTTTGACAGTGCCAAGTGCCTCCTGCAAACTGACATCAGGAACCTGGCCTGGTGACTTTTGTTTCTCTGGGGAAAGGCCATGGTTCATATACTGGGCACGTAGGACCGGAGAGACAGGCTGCCTACTGAAATTCCGAACGGATCTGGATGCCGCCCAGATGCAAGGTGCCCCCACAGGCACCTGCGGTTGGTTTGAGAGTGCCAAGTGCCTCCTGCAAACTGACATCAGGAACCTGGCCTGGTGATTTTGTTTCTCTGGTGAAAGGCCATGGTTCGTGTCCAGTGCCCGGTGGCCTGGAGTGGCCAGCTGCCTGCTGAAATTCCGCACGTATGAGGATACGTCCCAGATGCAAGGTGCCCCCACAGGCAACAGTGGCTGGATTGACAGTGCCAAGTGCCTCCTGCAAACTGACATCAGGAACCTGGCCTGGTGCTTTTGTTTCTCTGGGGAAAGGCCATTGTACGTTTCCTGGGCCTGGTGGCCCCTAGTGGCCGGCCGCCTGCTGAAATTCCGCATGGATCAGGATACCTCCCAGACCGAAAGTACCACGACAGGCAACTGTGGCTGGTTTGACAGTGCCAGGTGCCTCCTGCAAACTGACATCAGGACCCTGGCCTGGGGAGTTGTCTTTCTCAGAGGAAAAACCAGTGTTCTTGTCCCACGTCCTGTAGCCCGGAGTGGCCGGCTGCCTGCCGAAATTCTCAACGTCTCAATATACATCCTAGAAGCAAGGCGCCACAATAGGCAATTGTGGCGGATTGGACAGTGCCAAATGCCTCCTGCAAATTGACATCAGGAACATGGCATGCTGAGTTTTGCTTCTGTCAGAAAAAGTTCATGGTTCATGTCCAGGTTGAGGTGACCCGGCGTGGCAGGGTGTCTCTTAAAATTCCAAACATCTCAGGATGGCTCCCAGAATCAAGGCGCCACCACAGGCACCTGTGGGTGGTTGGACAGTGCCAAGTGCCTCCTGCAAACTGACGTCAGGAACTTGGCCTGGTGAGTTTTGTTTCTCACAGAAAAGGCCATCGTTGGTGTCCAGGGTCCGGTGGCCAGGAGAGGACTGGTGCCTGCTGAAATTGCGAACATCCCAATATACCAGCCTGAAGCAAGGTGCCACCAGAGGCAACTGTGGCTGGTTGGACAGTGCGAAGTTCCTTCAGAATATGGACATCAGGGACCTGGCCTGGTGACTTTTGTTTCTCTGGGGAAAGGCCATAGTTCCTGGGCAGGTTCCGGTGGACTGTAGCGGCACGGTGCTTCTTAAAATTCCGAACATCTCAAGACATCTCCCAGAAGCAAGGCACAACCATAGGCAAGTGTGGCTGGTTTGACAGGGCCAAGTGCCTCCTGCAAATCGACATCAGGAACCTGGCCTGGTGACTTTTGTTTCTCTGGGGAAAGGTCATCATTCTTGTCCAGGGCCCGCTGGCCCGGAGTGGCCGGCGTAGTGCTGAAATTCCTCACGGTTGAGGATACCTCCCAGATGAAAGGAGGCCGCAGAGGAAACTGTGGCTGGTTTGACAGTGCCAAGTGCCTCCTGCAAACTGACATCAGGAACCTGGCCTGGTGACTTTTGTTTCTCAGGGGAAAGGCCATAGATGATGTGCAGTGCCCGGTGGCCCGGAGTGGCCGGCTGCCTGCTGAAATTCCGCACGGATGAGGATACCTCCCAGATGCAAGGTGCCCCCACAGGCAACTGTGGCTGGTTTGACAGTGCCAAGTGCCTCCTGCAAACTGACATCAGGAACCTGGCCTGGTGACTTTTCTTTCTCTGGGGAAAGGCCATGGTTCATGTCCAGGGCCGGGTGGCCCGGAGTGGCCAGCTGCCAGCTGAAATTCGTCACGGCTGAGGATACCTCCCAGACGCAAGGAGCCCCCAGAGGAGACTGTGGCTAGTTTGACAGTGCCAAGTGCCTCCTGCAAACTGACATCAGGAACCTGGCCTGGTGACTTTTGTTTCTCTGGGGAAAGGCCATTGTTCATGTCCAGGCCCGGGTGGCCCGGAGTGGCCAGCTGCCAGCTGAAATTCGTCACGGCTGAGGATACCTCCCAGACGCAAGGAGCCCCCAGAGGAGACTGTGGCTGGTTTGACAGTGCCAAGTGCCTCCTGCAAACTGACATCAGGAACCTGGCTTGGGGAGTTTTCTTTCTCTGGTGAAAGGCCAATGTACGTGTCCAGGGCCTGATGGCCCGGAGTGGCCGGCAGCCTGCTGAAATTCCGCACGTATGAGGATACATCCCAGATGCAAGGTGCCCCCACAGGCGACTGTGGCTGGTTTGACAGTGCCAAGTGCCTCCTGCAAACTGACATCAGGAACCTGGCCTGGTGACTTTTGTTTCTCTGGGGAAAGGCCATGGTTCATATACTGGGCACGTAGGACCGGAGAGGCCGGCTGCCTACTGAAATTCCGAACGGATCTGGATGCCGCCCAGATGCAAGGAGCCCCCACAGGCACCTGCGGTTGGTTTGAGAGTGCCAAGTGCCTCCTGCAAACTGACATCAGGAACCTGGCCTGGTGATTTTGTTTCTCTGGTGAAAGGCCATGGTTCGTGTCCAGTGCCCGGTGGCCTGGAGTGGCCAGCTGCCTGCTGAAATTCCGCACGTATGAGGATACGTCCCAAATGCAAGGTGCCCCCACAGGCAACAGTGGCTGGATTGACAGTGCCAAGTGCCTCCTGCAAACTGACATCAGGAACCTGGCCTGGTGCTTTTGTTTCTCTGGGGAAAGGCCATTGTACGTTTCCTGGGCCTGGTGGCCCCTAGTGGCCGGCCGCCTGCTGAAATTCCGCATGGATCAGGATACCTCCCAGACCGAAAGTACCACCACAGGCAACTGTGGCTGGTTTGACAGTGCCAGGTGCCTCCTGCAAACTGACATCAGGACCCTGGCCTGGGGAGTTGTCTTTCTCAGAGGAAAAACCAGTGTTCTTGTCCCACGTCCTGTAGCCCGGAGTGGCCGGCTGCCTGCCGAAATTCTCAACGTCTCAATATACATCCTAGAAGCAAGGCGCCACAATAGGCAATTGTGGCGGATTGGACAGTGCCAAATGCCTCCTGCAAATTGACATCAGGAACATGGCATGCTGAGTTTTGCTTCTGTCAGAAAAAGTTCATGGTTCATGTCCAGGTTGAGGTGACCCGGCGTGGCAGGGTGTCTCTTAAAATTCCAAACATCTCAGGATGGCTCCCAGAATCAAGGCGCCACCACAGGCACCTGTGGGTGGTTGGACAGTGCCAAGTGCCTCCTGCAAACTGACGTCAGGAACTTGGCCTGGTGAGTTTTGTTTCTCACAGAAAAGGCCATCGTTGGTGTCCAGGGTCCGGTGGCCAGGAGAGGACTGGTGCCTGCTGAAATTGCGAACATCCCAATATACCAGCCTGAAGCAAGGTGCCACCAGAGGCAACTGTGGCTGGTTGGACAGTGCGAAGTTCCTTCAGAATATGGACATCAGGGACCTGGCCTGGTGACTTTTGTTTCTCTGGGGAAAGGCCATAGTTCCTGGGCAGGTTCCGGTGGACCGTAGCGGCACGGTGCTTCTTAAAATTCCGAACATCTCAAGACATCTCCCAGAAGCAAGGCACAACCATAGGCAAGTGTGGCTGGTTTGACAGGGCCAAGTGCCTCCTGCAAATCGACATCAGGAACCTGGCCTGGTGACTTTTGTTTCTCTGGGGAAAGGTCATCATTCTTGTCCAGGGCCCGCTGGCCCGGAGTGGCCGGCGTAGTGCTGAAATTCCTCACGGTTGAGGATACCTCCCAGATGAAAGGAGGCCGCAGAGGAAACTGTGGCTGGTTTGACAGTGCCAAGTGCCTCCTGCAAACTGACATCAGGAACCTGGCCTGGTGACTTTTGTTTCTCAGGGGAAAGGCCATAGATGATGTGCAGTGCCCGGTGGCCCGGAGTGGCCGGCTGCCTGCTGAAATTCCGCACGGATGAGGATACCTCCCAGATGCAAGGTGCCCCCACAGGCAACTGTGGCTGGTTTGACAGTGCCAAGTGCCTCCTGCAAACTGACATCAGGAACCTGGCCTGGTGACTTTTCTTTCTCTGGGGAAAGGCCATGGTTCATGTCCAGGGCCGGGTGGCCCCGAGTGGCCAGCTGCCAGCTGAAATTCGTCACGGCTGAGGATACCTCCCAGACGCAAGGAGCCCCCAGAGGAGACTGTGGCTAGTTTGACAGTGCCAAGTGCCTCCTGCAAACTGACATCAGGAACCTGGCCTGGTGACTTTTGTTTCTCTGGGGAAAGGCCATTGTTCATGTCCAGGCCCGGGTGGCCCGGAGTGGCCAGCTGCCAGCTGAAATTCGTCACGGCTGAGGATACCTCCCAGACGCAAGGAGCCCCCAGAGGAGACTGTGGCTGGTTTGACAGTGCCAAGTGCCTCCTGCAAACTGACATCAGGAACCTGGCCTGGTGACTTTTGTTTCTCTGGGGAAAAGCCATGGTTCATATCCTCGACCTGTACGCCCGGAGTGGCCGGCTGCCTGCTGAAATTCCGCACGGATCAGGATACCTCCCAAATGGAAGGTGCTTCCACAGGCACCTGTGGCTGGTTTGACAGTGCCAAGTGCCTCCTTCAAACTGACATCAGGAACCTGGCCTGGTGACTTTTGTTTCTCTGGGCAAGCGCCATCATCCTTGTCCGGGGCCCGGTGGCCCGGCGTGGCCGGCAGCCTGCTGAAATTCCGAACCGATCAGGATACCTCCCAGACCGAAAACACCACCACAGGCAACAGTGGCTGGATTGACAGTGCCAAGTGCCTCCTGCAAACTGACATCAGGAACCTGGCCTGGTGCTTTTGTTTCTCTGGGGAAAGGCCATTGTACGTTTCCTGGGCCTGGTGGCCCCTAGTGGCCGGCCGCCTGCTGAAATTCCCCATGGATCAGGATACCTCCCAGACCGAAAGTACCACCACAGGCAACTGTGGCTGGTTTGACAGTGCCAGGTGCCTCCTGCAAACTGACATCAGGACCCTGGCCTGGGGAGTTGTCTTTCTCAGAGGAAAAACCAGTGTTCTTGTCCCACGTCCTGTAGCCCGGAGTGGCCGGCTGCCTGCCGAAATTCTCAACGTCTCAATATACATCCTAGAAGCAAGGCGCCACAATAGGCAATTGTGGCGGATTGGACAGTGCCAAATGCCTCCTGCAAATTGACATCAGGAACATGGCATGCTGAGTTTTGCTTCTGTCAGAAAAAGTTCATGGTTCATGTCCAGGTTGAGGTGACCCGGCGTGGCAGGGTGTCTCTTAAAATTCCAAACATCTCAGGATGGCTCCCAGAATCAAGGCGCCACCACAGGCACCTGTGGGTGGTTGGACAGTGCCAAGTGCCTCCTGCAAACTGACGTCAGGAACTTGGCCTGGTGACTTTTGTTTCTCACAGAAAAGGCCATCGTTGGTGTCCAGGGTCCGGTGGCCAGGAGAGGACTGGTGCCTGCTGAAATTGCGAACATCCCAATATACCAGCCTGAAGCAAGGTGCCACCAGAGGCAACTGTGGCTGGTTGGACAGTGCGAAGTTCCTTCAGAATATGGACATCAGGGACCTGGCCTGGTGACTTTTGTTTCTCTGGGGAAAGGCCATAGTTCCTGGGCAGGTTCCGGTGGACCGTAGCGGCACGGTGCTTCTTAAAATTCCGAACATCTCAAGACATCTCCCAGAAGCAAGGCACCACCATAGGCAAGTGTGGCTGGTTCGACAGGGCCAAGTGCCTCCTGCAAATCGACATCAGGAACCTGGCCTGGTGACTTTTGTTTCTCTGGGGAAAGGTCATCATTCTTGTCCGGGGCCCGCTGGCCCGGAGTAGCCGGCGTAGTGCTGAAATTCCTCACGGTTGAGGATACCTCCCAGATGAAAGGAGGCCGCAGAGGAAACTGTGGCTGGTTTGACAGTGCCAAGTGCCTCCTGCAAACTGACATCAGGAACCTGGCCTGGTGACTTTTGTTTCTCAGGGGAAAGGCCATGGTTCATATCCTGGACCAGTTGGACCTGAGAGGCCAGCTGCCTGCTGAAATTCCGAACGGATCAGGATGCCGCCCAGATGCAAGGTGCCCCCAAAGGCACCTGCAGTTGGTTTGACAGTGCCAAGTGCCTCCTGCAAACTGACATCAGGAACCTGACCTGGTGAGTTTTGTTTCTCTGGGGAAAGGCCATAGATGATGTGCAGTGCCCGGTGGCCCGGAGTGTCCGGCTGCCTGCTGAAATTCCGCACGGATGAGGATACCTCCCAGATGCAAGGTGCCCCCACAGGCAACTGTGGCTGGTTTGACAGTGCCAAGTGCCTCCTGCAAACTGACATCAGGAACCTGGCCTGGTGACTCTTCTTTCTCTGGAGAAAGGCCATGGTTCATTTCCAGGGCCGGGTGGCCCGGAGTGGCCAGCTGCCAGCTGAAATTCGTCACGGCTGAGGATACCTCCCAGACGCAAGGAGCCCCCAGAGGAGACTGTGGCTGGTTTGACAGTGCCACGTGCCTCCTGCAAACTGACATCAGGAACCTGGCCTGGTGACTTTTGTTTCTCTGGGGAAAGGCCATTGTACGTGTCCAGGGCCTGATGGCCCGGAGTGGCCGGCTGCCTGCTGAAATTCCGCACGGATCAGGATACCTCCCAGACCGAAACTACCACCACAGGCAACTGTGGCTGGTTTGACAGTGCCAAGTGCCTCCTGCAAACTGACATCAGGAACCTGGCTTGGGGAGTTTCCTTTCTCTGGTGAAAGGCCAATGTACGTGTCCAGGGCCTGATGGCCCGGAGTGGCCGGCAGCCTGCTGAAATTCCGCACGTATGAGGATACATCCCAGATGCAAGGTGCCACCACAGGCGACTGTGGCTGGTTTGACAGTGCCAAGTGCCTCCTGCAAACTGACATCAGGAACCTGGCCTGGTGACTTTTGTTTCTCTGGGGAAAGGCCATGGTTCATATACTGGGCACGTAGGACCGGAGAGGCCGGCTGCCTACTGAAATTCCGAACGGATCTGGATGCCGCCCAGATGCAAGGTGCCCCCACAGGCACCTGCGGTTGGTTTGAGAGTGCCAAGTGCCTCCTGCAAACTGACATCAGGAACCTGGCCTGGTGATTTTGTTTCTCTGGTGAAAGGCCATGGTTCGTGTCCAGTGCCCGGTGGCCTGGAGTGGCCAGCTGCCTGCTGAAATTCCGCACGTATGAGGATACGTCCCAGATGCAAGGTGCCCCCACAGGCAACAGTGGCTGGATTGACAGTGCCAAGTGCCTCCTGCAAACTGACATCAGGAACCTGGCCTGGTGCTTTTGTTTCTCTGGGGAAAGGCCATTGTACGTTTCCTGGGCCTGGTGGCCCCTAGTGGCCGGCCGCCTGCTGAAATTCCGCATGGATCAGGATACCTCCCAGACCGAAAGTACCACGACAGGCAACTGTGGCTGGTTTGACAGTGCCAGGTGCCTCCTGCAAACTGACATCAGGACCCTGGCCTGGGGAGTTGTCTTTCTCAGAGGAAAAACCAGTGTTCTTGTCCCACGTCCTGTAGCCCGGAGTGGCCGGCTGCCTGCCGAAATTCTCAACGTCTCAATATACATCCTAGAAGCAAGGCGCCACAATAGGCAATTGTGGCGGATTGGACAGTGCCAAATGCCTCCTGCAAATTGACATCAGGAACATGGCATGCTGAGTTTTGCTTCTGTCAGAAAAAGTTCATGGTTCATGTCCAGGTTGAGGTGACCCGGCGTGGCAGGGTGTCTCTTAAAATTCCAAACATCTCAGGATGGCTCCCAGAATCAAGGCGCCACCACAGGCACCTGTGGGTGGTTGGACAGTGCCAAGTGCCTCCTGCAAACTGACGTCAGGAACTTGGCCTGGTGAGTTTTGTTTCTCACAGAAAAGGCCATCGTTGGTGTCCAGGGTCCGGTGGCCAGGAGAGGACTGGTGCCTGCTGAAATTGCGAACATCCCAATATACCAGCCTGAAGCAAGGTGCCACCAGAGGCAACTGTGGCTGGTTGGACAGTGCGAAGTTCCTTCAGAATATGGACATCAGGGACCTGGCCTGGTGACTTTTGTTTCTCTGGGGAAAGGCCATAGTTCCTGGGCAGGTTCCGGTGGACCGTAGCGGCACGGTGCTTCTTAAAATTCCGAACATCTCAAGACATCTCCCAGAAGCAAGGCACAACCATAGGCAAGTGTGGCTGGTTCGACAGGGCCAAGTGCCTCCTGCAAATCGACATCAGGAACCTGGCCTGGTGACTTTTGTTTCTCTGGGGAAAGGTCATCATTCTTGTCCAGGGCCCGCTGGCCCGGAGTGGCCGGCGTAGTGCTGAAATTCCTCATGGTTGAGGATACCTCCCAGATGAAAGGAGGCCGCAGAGGAAACTGTGGCTGGTTTGACAGTGCCAAGTGCCTCCTGCAAACTGACATCAGGAACCTGGCCTGGTGACTTTTGTTTCTCTGGGGAAAGGCCATAGATGATGTGCAGTGCCCGGTGGCCCGGAGTGGCCGGCTGCCTGCTGAAATTCCGCACGGATGAGGATACCTCCCAGATGCAAGGTGCCCCCACAGGCAACTGTGGCTGGTTTGACAGTGCCAAGTGCCTCCTGCAAACTGACATCAGGAACCTGGCCTGGTGACTTTTCTTTCTCTGGGGAAAGGCCATGGTTCATGTCCAGGGCCGGGTGGCCCGGAGTGGCCAGCTGCCAGCTGAAATTCGTCACGGCTGAGGATACCTCCCAGACGCAAGGAGCCCCCAGAGGAGACTGTGGCTGGTTTGACAGTGCCAAGTGCCTCCTGCAAACTGACAGCAGGAACCTGGCCTGGTGACTTTTGTTTCTCTGGGGAAAGGCCATTGTTCATGTCCAGGCCCGGGTGGCCCGGAGTGGCCAGCTGCCAGCTGAAATTCGTCACGGCTGAGGATACCTCCCAGACGCAAGGAGCCCCCAGAGGAGACTGTGGCTGGTTTGACAGTGCCAAGTGCCTCCTGCAAACTGACATCAGGAACCTGGCTTGGGGAGTTTTCTTTCTCTGGTGAAAGGCCAATGTACGTGTCCAGGGCCTGATGGCCCGGAGTGGCCGGCAGCCTGCTGAAATTCCGCACGTATGAGGATACATCCCAGATGCAAGGTGCCACCACAGGCGACTGTGGCTGGTTTGACAGTGCCAAGTGCCTCCTGCAAACTGACATCAGGAACCTGGCCTGGTGACTTTTGTTTCTCTGGGGAAAGGCCATGGTTCATATACTGGGCACGTAGGACCGGAGAGGCCGGCTGCCTGCTGAAATTCCGAACGGATCTGGATGCCGCCCAGATGCAAGGTGCCCCCACAGGCACCTGCGGTTGGTTTGAGAGTGCCAAGTGCCTCCTGCAAACTGACATCAGGAACCTGGCCTGGTGCTTTTGTTTCTCTGGGGAAAGGCCATTGTACGTTTCCTGGGCCTGGTGGCCCCTAGTGGCCGGCCGCCTGCTGAAATTCCGCATGGATCAGGATACCTCCCAGACGGAACGTACCACCACAGGCAACAGTGGCTGGTTTGACAGTGCCTAGTGCCTCCTGCAAACTGACATCAGGAACCTGGCCTGGTGACTTTTGCTTCTCTGGGAAAGGGCCATCATTCTTGTCCAGTGCCCAGTGGACCGGAGTGGCCGGCTGCCTGCTGAAATTCCGCACGTATGAGGATACGTCCCAGATGCAAGGTGCCCCCACAGGCAACAGTGGCTGGATTGACAGTGCCAAGTGCCTCCTGCAAACTGACATCAGGAACCTGGCCTGGTGCTTTTGTTTCTCTGGGGAAAGGCCATTGTACGTTTCCAGGGCCTGGTGGCCCCTAGTGGCCGGCCGCCTGCTGAAATTCCCCATGGATCAGGATACCTCCCAGACCGAAAGTACCACGACAGGCAACTGTGGCTGGTTTGACAGTGCCAGGTGCCTCCTGCAAACTGACATCAGGACCCTGGCCTGGGGAGTTGTCTTTCTCAGAGGAAAAACCAGTGTTCTTGTCCCACGTCCTGTAGCCCGGAGTGGCCGGCTGCCTGCCGAAATTCTCAACGTCTCAATATACATCCTAGAAGCAAGGCGCCACAATAGGCAATTGTGGCGGATTGGACAGTGCCAAATGCCTCCTGCAAATTGACATCAGGAACATGGCATGCTGAGTTTTGCTTCTGTCAGAAAAAGTTCATGGTTCATGTCCAGGTTGAGGTGACCCGGCGTGGCAGGGTGTCTCTTAAAATTCCAAACATCTCAGGATGGCTCCCAGAATCAAGGCGCCACCACAGGCACCTGTGGGTGGTTGGACAGTGCCAAGTGCCTCCTGCAAACTGACGTCAGGAACTTGGCCTGGTGAGTTTTGTTTCTCACAGAAAAGGCCATCGTTGGTGTCCAGGGTCCGGTGGCCAGGAGAGGACTGGTGCCTGCTGAAATTGCGAACATCCCAATATACCAGCCTGAAGCAAGGTGCCACCAGAGGCAACTGTGGCTGGTTGGACAGTGCGAAGTTCCTTCAGAATATGGACATCAGGGACCTGGCCTGGTGACTTTTGTTTCTCTGGGGAAAGGCCATAGTTCCTGGGCAGGTTCCGGTGGACTGTAGCGGCACGGTGCTTCTTAAAATTCCGAACATCTCAAGACATCTCCCAGAAGCAAGGCACAACCATAGGCAAGTGTGGCTGGTTTGACAGGGCCAAGTGCCTCCTGCAAATCGACATCAGGAACCTGGCCTGGTGACTTTTGTTTCTCTGGGGAAAGGTCATCATTCTTGTCCAGGGCCCGCTGGCCCGGAGTGGCCGGCGTAGTGCTGAAATTCCTCACGGTTGAGGATACCTCCCAGATGAAAGGAGGCCGCAGAGGAAACTGTGGCTGGTTTGACAGTGCCAAGTGCCTCCTGCAAACTGACATCAGGAACCTGGCCTGGTGACTTTTGTTTCTCAGGGGAAAGGCCATAGATGATGTGCAGTGCCCGGTGGCCCGGAGTGGCCGGCTGCCTGCTGAAATTCCGCACGGATGAGGATACCTCCCAGATGCAAGGTGCCCCCACAGGCAACTGTGGCTGGTTTGACAGTGCCAAGTGCCTCCTGCAAACTGACATCAGGAACCTGGCCTGGTGACTTTTCTTTCTCTGGGGAAAGGCCATGGTTCATGTCCAGGGCCGGGTGGCCCGGAGTGGCCAGCTGCCAGCTGAAATTCGTCACGGCTGAGGATACCTCCCAGACGCAAGGAGCCCCCAGAGGAGACTGTGGCTAGTTTGACAGTGCCAAGTGCCTCCTGCAAACTGACATCAGGAACCTGGCCTGGTGACTTTTGTTTCTCTGGGGAAAGGCCATTGTTCATGTCCAGGCCCGGGTGGCCCGGAGTGGCCAGCTGCCAGCTGAAATTCGTCACGGCTGAGGATACCTCCCAGACGCAAGGAGCCCCCAGAGGAGACTGTGGCTGGTTTGACAGTGCCAAGTGCCTCCTGCAAACTGACATCAGGAACCTGGCTTGGGGAGTTTTCTTTCTCTGGTGAAAGGCCAATGTACGTGTCCAGGGCCTGATGGCCCGGAGTGGCCGGCAGCCTGCTGAAATTCCGCACGTATGAGGATACATCCCAGATGCAAGGTGCCCCCACAGGCGACTGTGGCTGGTTTGACAGTGCCAAGTGCCTCCTGCAAACTGACATCAGGAACCTGGCCTGGTGACTTTTGTTTCTCTGGGGAAAGGCCATGGTTCATATACTGGGCACGTAGGACCGGAGAGGCCGGCTGCCTACTGAAATTCCGAACGGATCTGGATGCCGCCCAGATGCAAGGAGCCCCCACAGGCACCTGCGGTTGGTTTGAGAGTGCCAAGTGCCTCCTGCAAACTGACATCAGGAACCTGGCCTGGTGATTTTGTTTCTCTGGTGAAAGGCCATGGTTCGTGTCCAGTGCCCGGTGGCCTGGAGTGGCCAGCTGCCTGCTGAAATTCCGCACGTATGAGGATACGTCCCAAATGCAAGGTGCCCCCACAGGCAACAGTGGCTGGATTGACAGTGCCAAGTGCCTCCTGCAAACTGACATCAGGAACCTGGCCTGGTGCTTTTGTTTCTCTGGGGAAAGGCCATTGTACGTTTCCTGGGCCTGGTGGCCCCTAGTGGCCGGCCGCCTGCTGAAATTCCGCATGGATCAGGATACCTCCCAGACCGAAAGTACCACCACAGGCAACTGTGGCTGGTTTGACAGTGCCAGGTGCCTCCTGCAAACTGACATCAGGACCCTGGCCTGGGGAGTTGTCTTTCTCAGAGGAAAAACCAGTGTTCTTGTCCCACGTCCTGTAGCCCGGAGTGGCCGGCTGCCTGCCGAAATTCTCAACGTCTCAATATACATCCTAGAAGCAAGGCGCCACAATAGGCAATTGTGGCGGATTGGACAGTGCCAAATGCCTCCTGCAAATTGACATCAGGAACATGGCATGCTGAGTTTTGCTTCTGTCAGAAAAAGTTCATGGTTCATGTCCAGGTTGAGGTGACCCGGCGTGGCAGGGTGTCTCTTAAAATTCCAAACATCTCAGGATGGCTCCCAGAATCAAGGCGCCACCACAGGCACCTGTGGGTGGTTGGACAGTGCCAAGTGCCTCCTGCAAACTGACGTCAGGAACTTGGCCTGGTGAGTTTTGTTTCTCACAGAAAAGGCCATCGTTGGTGTCCAGGGTCCGGTGGCCAGGAGAGGACTGGTGCCTGCTGAAATTGCGAACATCCCAATATACCAGCCTGAAGCAAGGTGCCACCAGAGGCAACTGTGGCTGGTTGGACAGTGCGAAGTTCCTTCAGAATATGGACATCAGGGACCTGGCCTGGTGACTTTTGTTTCTCTGGGGAAAGGCCATAGTTCCTGGGCAGGTTCCGGTGGACCGTAGCGGCACGGTGCTTCTTAAAATTCCGAACATCTCAAGACATCTCCCAGAAGCAAGGCACAACCATAGGCAAGTGTGGCTGGTTTGACAGGGCCAAGTGCCTCCTGCAAATCGACATCAGGAACCTGGCCTGGTGACTTTTGTTTCTCTGGGGAAAGGTCATCATTCTTGTCCAGGGCCCGCTGGCCCGGAGTGGCCGGCGTAGTGCTGAAATTCCTCACGGTTGAGGATACCTCCCAGATGAAAGGAGGCCGCAGAGGAAACTGTGGCTGGTTTGACAGTGCCAAGTGCCTCCTGCAAACTGACATCAGGAACCTGGCCTGGTGACTTTTGTTTCTCAGGGGAAAGGCCATAGATGATGTGCAGTGCCCGGTGGCCCGGAGTGGCCGGCTGCCTGCTGAAATTCCGCACGGATGAGGATACCTCCCAGATGCAAGGTGCCCCCACAGGCAACTGTGGCTGGTTTGACAGTGCCAAGTGCCTCCTGCAAACTGACATCAGGAACCTGGCCTGGTGACTTTTCTTTCTCTGGGGAAAGGCCATGGTTCATGTCCAGGGCCGGGTGGCCCCGAGTGGCCAGCTGCCAGCTGAAATTCGTCACGGCTGAGGATACCTCCCAGACGCAAGGAGCCCCCAGAGGAGACTGTGGCTAGTTTGACAGTGCCAAGTGCCTCCTGCAAACTGACATCAGGAACCTGGCCTGGTGACTTTTGTTTCTCTGGGGAAAGGCCATTGTTCATGTCCAGGCCCGGGTGGCCCGGAGTGGCCAGCTGCCAGCTGAAATTCGTCACGGCTGAGGATACCTCCCAGACGCAAGGAGCCCCCAGAGGAGACTGTGGCTGGTTTGACAGTGCCAAGTGCCTCCTGCAAACTGACATCAGGAACCTGGCCTGGTGACTTTTGTTTCTCTGGGGAAAAGCCATGGTTCATATCCTCGACCTGTACGCCCGGAGTGGCCGGCTGCCTGCTGAAATTCCGCACGGATCAGGATACCTCCCAAATGGAAGGTGCTTCCACAGGCACCTGTGGCTGGTTTGACAGTGCCAAGTGCCTCCTTCAAACTGACATCAGGAACCTGGCCTGGTGACTTTTGTTTCTCTGGGCAAGCGCCATCATCCTTGTCCGGGGCCCGGTGGCCCGGCGTGGCCGGCAGCCTGCTGAAATTCCGAACCGATCAGGATACCTCCCAGACCGAAAACACCACCACAGGCAACAGTGGCTGGATTGACAGTGCCAAGTGCCTCCTGCAAACTGACATCAGGAACCTGGCCTGGTGCTTTTGTTTCTCTGGGGAAAGGCCATTGTACGTTTCCTGGGCCTGGTGGCCCCTAGTGGCCGGCCGCCTGCTGAAATTCCCCATGGATCAGGATACCTCCCAGACCGAAAGTACCACCACAGGCAACTGTGGCTGGTTTGACAGTGCCAGGTGCCTCCTGCAAACTGACATCAGGACCCTGGCCTGGGGAGTTGTCTTTCTCAGAGGAAAAACCAGTGTTCTTGTCCCACGTCCTGTAGCCCGGAGTGGCCGGCTGCCTGCCGAAATTCTCAACGTCTCAATATACATCCTAGAAGCAAGGCGCCACAATAGGCAATTGTGGCGGATTGGACAGTGCCAAATGCCTCCTGCAAATTGACATCAGGAACATGGCATGCTGAGTTTTGCTTCTGTCAGAAAAAGTTCATGGTTCATGTCCAGGTTGAGGTGACCCGGCGTGGCAGGGTGTCTCTTAAAATTCCAAACATCTCAGGATGGCTCCCAGAATCAAGGCGCCACCACAGGCACCTGTGGGTGGTTGGACAGTGCCAAGTGCCTCCTGCAAACTGACGTCAGGAACTTGGCCTGGTGACTTTTGTTTCTCACAGAAAAGGCCATCGTTGGTGTCCAGGGTCCGGTGGCCAGGAGAGGACTGGTGCCTGCTGAAATTGCGAACATCCCAATATACCAGCCTGAAGCAAGGTGCCACCAGAGGCAACTGTGGCTGGTTGGACAGTGCGAAGTTCCTTCAGAATATGGACATCAGGGACCTGGCCTGGTGACTTTTGTTTCTCTGGGGAAAGGCCATAGTTCCTGGGCAGGTTCCGGTGGACCGTAGCGGCACGGTGCTTCTTAAAATTCCGAACATCTCAAGACATCTCCCAGAAGCAAGGCACCACCATAGGCAAGTGTGGCTGGTTCGACAGGGCCAAGTGCCTCCTGCAAATCGACATCAGGAACCTGGCCTGGTGACTTTTGTTTCTCTGGGGAAAGGTCATCATTCTTGTCCGGGGCCCGCTGGCCCGGAGTAGCCGGCGTAGTGCTGAAATTCCTCACGGTTGAGGATACCTCCCAGATGAAAGGAGGCCGCAGAGGAAACTGTGGCTGGTTTGACAGTGCCAAGTGCCTCCTGCAAACTGACATCAGGAACCTGGCCTGGTGACTTTTGTTTCTCAGGGGAAAGGCCATGGTTCATATCCTGGACCAGTTGGACCTGAGAGGCCAGCTGCCTGCTGAAATTCCGAACGGATCAGGATGCCGCCCAGATGCAAGGTGCCCCCAAAGGCACCTGCAGTTGGTTTGACAGTGCCAAGTGCCTCCTGCAAACTGACATCAGGAACCTGACCTGGTGAGTTTTGTTTCTCTGGGGAAAGGCCATAGATGATGTGCAGTGCCCGGTGGCCCGGAGTGTCCGGCTGCCTGCTGAAATTCCGCACGGATGAGGATACCTCCCAGATGCAAGGTGCCCCCACAGGCAACTGTGGCTGGTTTGACAGTGCCAAGTGCCTCCTGCAAACTGACATCAGGAACCTGGCCTGGTGACTCTTCTTTCTCTGGAGAAAGGCCATGGTTCATTTCCAGGGCCGGGTGGCCCGGAGTGGCCAGCTGCCAGCTGAAATTCGTCACGGCTGAGGATACCTCCCAGACGCAAGGAGCCCCCAGAGGAGACTGTGGCTGGTTTGACAGTGCCACGTGCCTCCTGCAAACTGACATCAGGAACCTGGCCTGGTGACTTTTGTTTCTCTGGGGAAAGGCCATTGTACGTGTCCAGGGCCTGATGGCCCGGAGTGGCCGGCTGCCTGCTGAAATTCCGCACGGATCAGGATACCTCCCAGACCGAAACTACCACCACAGGCAACTGTGGCTGGTTTGACAGTGCCAAGTGCCTCCTGCAAACTGACATCAGGAACCTGGCTTGGGGAGTTTCCTTTCTCTGGTGAAAGGCCAATGTACGTGTCCAGGGCCTGATGGCCCGGAGTGGCCGGCAGCCTGCTGAAATTCCGCACGTATGAGGATACATCCCAGATGCAAGGTGCCACCACAGGCGACTGTGGCTGGTTTGACAGTGCCAAGTGCCTCCTGCAAACTGACATCAGGAACCTGGCCTGGTGACTTTTGTTTCTCTGGGGAAAGGCCATGGTTCATATACTGGGCACGTAGGACCGGAGAGGCCGGCTGCCTACTGAAATTCCGAACGGATCTGGATGCCGCCCAGATGCAAGGTGCCCCCACAGGCACCTGCGGTTGGTTTGAGAGTGCCAAGTGCCTCCTGCAAACTGACATCAGGAACCTGGCCTGGTGATTTTGTTTCTCTGGTGAAAGGCCATGGTTCGTGTCCAGTGCCCGGTGGCCTGGAGTGGCCAGCTGCCTGCTGAAATTCCGCACGTATGAGGATACGTCCCAGATGCAAGGTGCCCCCACAGGCAACAGTGGCTGGATTGACAGTGCCAAGTGCCTCCTGCAAACTGACATCAGGAACCTGGCCTGGTGCTTTTGTTTCTCTGGGGAAAGGCCATTGTACGTTTCCTGGGCCTGGTGGCCCCTAGTGGCCGGCCGCCTGCTGAAATTCCGCATGGATCAGGATACCTCCCAGACCGAAAGTACCACGACAGGCAACTGTGGCTGGTTTGACAGTGCCAGGTGCCTCCTGCAAACTGACATCAGGACCCTGGCCTGGGGAGTTGTCTTTCTCAGAGGAAAAACCAGTGTTCTTGTCCCACGTCCTGTAGCCCGGAGTGGCCGGCTGCCTGCCGAAATTCTCAACGTCTCAATATACATCCTAGAAGCAAGGCGCCACAATAGGCAATTGTGGCGGATTGGACAGTGCCAAATGCCTCCTGCAAATTGACATCAGGAACATGGCATGCTGAGTTTTGCTTCTGTCAGAAAAAGTTCATGGTTCATGTCCAGGTTGAGGTGACCCGGCGTGGCAGGGTGTCTCTTAAAATTCCAAACATCTCAGGATGGCTCCCAGAATCAAGGCGCCACCACAGGCACCTGTGGGTGGTTGGACAGTGCCAAGTGCCTCCTGCAAACTGACGTCAGGAACTTGGCCTGGTGAGTTTTGTTTCTCACAGAAAAGGCCATCGTTGGTGTCCAGGGTCCGGTGGCCAGGAGAGGACTGGTG
Organism: Passer domesticus; assembly: GCF_036417665.1. Lineage (NCBI taxonomy): Eukaryota > Metazoa > Chordata > Aves > Passeriformes > Passeridae > Passer > Passer domesticus. The sequence continues at coordinate 28,918,273 of NC_087484.1, forward strand.
CCTGCTGAAATTGCGAACATCCCAATATACCAGCCTGAAGCAAGGTGCCACCAGAGGCAACTGTGGCTGGTTGGACAGTGCGAAGTTCCTTCAGAATATGGACATCAGGGACCTGGCCTGGTGACTTTTGTTTCTCTGGGGAAAGGCCATAGTTCCTGGGCAGGTTCCGGTGGACCGTAGCGGCACGGTGCTTCTTAAAATTCCGAACATCTCAAGACATCTCCCAGAAGCAAGGCACAACCATAGGCAAGTGTGGCTGGTTCGACAGGGCCAAGTGCCTCCTGCAAATCGACATCAGGAACCTGGCCTGGTGACTTTTGTTTCTCTGGGGAAAGGTCATCATTCTTGTCCAGGGCCCGCTGGCCCGGAGTGGCCGGCGTAGTGCTGAAATTCCTCACGGTTGAGGATACCTCCCAGATGAAAGGAGGCCGCAGAGGAAACTGTGGCTGGTTTGACAGTGCCAAGTGCCTCCTGCAAACTGACATCAGGAACCTGGCCTGGTGACTTTTGTTTCTCTGGGGAAAGGCCATAGATGATGTGCAGTGCCCGGTGGCCCGGAGTGGCCGGCTGCCTGCTGAAATTCCGCACGGATGAGGATACCTCCCAGATGCAAGGTGCCCCCACAGGCAACTGTGGCTGGTTTGACAGTGCCAAGTGCCTCCTGCAAACTGACATCAGGAACCTGGCCTGGTGACTTTTCTTTCTCTGGGGAAAGGCCATGGTTCATGTCCAGGGCCGGGTGGCCCGGAGTGGCCAGCTGCCAGCTGAAATTCGTCACGGCTGAGGATACCTCCCAGACGCAAGGAGCCCCCAGAGGAGACTGTGGCTGGTTTGACAGTGCCAAGTGCCTCCTGCAAACTGACAGCAGGAACCTGGCCTGGTGACTTTTGTTTCTCTGGGGAAAGGCCATTGTTCATGTCCAGGCCCGGGTGGCCCGGAGTGGCCAGCTGCCAGCTGAAATTCGTCACGGCTGAGGATACCTCCCAGACGCAAGGAGCCCCCAGAGGAGACTGTGGCTGGTTTGACAGTGCCAAGTGCCTCCTGCAAACTGACATCAGGAACCTGGCTTGGGGAGTTTTCTTTCTCTGGTGAAAGGCCAATGTACGTGTCCAGGGCCTGATGGCCCGGAGTGGCCGGCAGCCTGCTGAAATTCCGCACGTATGAGGATACATCCCAGATGCAAGGTGCCACCACAGGCGACTGTGGCTGGTTTGACAGTGCCAAGTGCCTCCTGCAAACTGACATCAGGAACCTGGCCTGGTGACTTTTGTTTCTCTGGGGAAAGGCCATGGTTCATATACTGGGCACGTAGGACCGGAGAGGCCGGCTGCCTGCTGAAATTCCGAACGGATCTGGATGCCGCCCAGATGCAAGGTGCCCCCACAGGCACCTGCGGTTGGTTTGAGAGTGCCAAGTGCCTCCTGCAAACTGACATCAGGAACCTGGCCTGGTGCTTTTGTTTCTCTGGGGAAAGGCCATTGTACGTTTCCTGGGCCTGGTGGCCCCTAGTGGCCGGCCGCCTGCTGAAATTCCGCATGGATCAGGATACCTCCCAGACGGAACGTACCACCACAGGCAACAGTGGCTGGTTTGACAGTGCCTAGTGCCTCCTGCAAACTGACATCAGGAACCTGGCCTGGTGACTTTTGCTTCTCTGGGAAAGGGCCATCATTCTTGTCCAGTGCCCAGTGGACCGGAGTGGCCGGCTGCCTGCTGAAATTCCGCACGTATGAGGATACGTCCCAGATGCAAGGTGCCCCCACAGGCAACAGTGGCTGGATTGACAGTGCCAAGTGCCTCCTGCAAACTGACATCAGGAACCTGGCCTGGTGCTTTTGTTTCTCTGGGGAAAGGCCATTGTACGTTTCCAGGGCCTGGTGGCCCCTAGTGGCCGGCCGCCTGCTGAAATTCCCCATGGATCAGGATACCTCCCAGACCGAAAGTACCACGACAGGCAACTGTGGCTGGTTTGACAGTGCCAGGTGCCTCCTGCAAACTGACATCAGGACCCTGGCCTGGGGAGTTGTCTTTCTCAGAGGAAAAACCAGTGTTCTTGTCCCACGTCCTGTAGCCCGGAGTGGCCGGCTGCCTGCCGAAATTCTCAACGTCTCAATATACATCCTAGAAGCAAGGCGCCACAATAGGCAATTGTGGCGGATTGGACAGTGCCAAATGCCTCCTGCAAATTGACATCAGGAACATGGCATGCTGAGTTTTGCTTCTGTCAGAAAAAGTTCATGGTTCATGTCCAGGTTGAGGTGACCCGGCGTGGCAGGGTGTCTCTTAAAATTCCAAACATCTCAGGATGGCTCCCAGAATCAAGGCGCCACCACAGGAACCTGTGGGTGGTTGGACAGTGCCAAGTGCCTCCTGCAAACTGACGTCAGGAACTTGGCCTGGTGAGTTTTGTTTCTCACAGAAAAGGCCATCGTTGGTGTCCAGGGTCCGGTGGCCAGGAGAGGACTGGTGCCTGCTGAAATTGCGAACATCCCAATATACCAGCCTGAAGCAAGGTGCCACCAGAGGCAACTGTGGCTGGTTGGACAGTGCGAAGTTCCTTCAGAATATGGACATCAGGGACCTGGCCTGGTGACTTTTGTTTCTCTGGGGAAAGGCCATAGTTCCTGGGCAGGTTCCGGTGGACCGTAGCGGCACGGTGCTTCTTAAAATTCCGAACATCTCAAGACATCTCCCAGAAGCAAGGCACAACCATAGGCAAGTGTGGCTGGTTTGACAGGGCCAAGTGCCTCCTGCAAATCGACATCAGGAACCTGGCCTGGTGACTTTTGTTTCTCTGGGGAAAGGTCATCATTCTTGTCCAGGGCCCGCTGGCCCGGAGTGGCCGGCGTAGTGCTGAAATTCCTCACGGTTGAGGATACCTCCCAGATGAAAGGAGGCCGCAGAGGAAACTGTGGCTGGTTTGACAGTGCCAAGTGCCTCCTGCAAACTGACATCAGGAACCTGGCCTGGTGACTTTTGTTTCTCTGGGGAAAGGCCATTGTTCATGTCCAGGCCCGGGTGGCCCGGAGTGGCCAGCTGCCAGCTGAAATTCGTCACGGCTGAGGATACCTCCCAGACCCAAGGAGCCCCCAGAGGAGACTGTGGCTGGTTTGACAGTGCCAAGTGCCTCCTGCAAACTGACATCAGGAACCTGGCCTGGTGACTTTTGTTTCTCTGGGGAAAAGCCATGGTTCATATCCTTGACTTGTATGCCCGGAGTGGCCGGCTGCCTGCTGAAATTCCGCACGGATCAGGATACCTCCCAAATGGAAGGTGCTTCCACAGGCACCTGTGGCTGGTTTGACAGTGCCAAGTGCCTCCTTCAAACTGACATCAGGAACCTGGCCTGGTGACTTTTGTTTCTCTGGGCAAGCGCCATCATCCTTGTCCGGGGCCCGGTGGCCCGGCGTGGCCGGCAGCCTGCTGAAATTCCGAACCGATCAGGATACCTCCCAGACCGAAAACACCACCACAGGCAACTGTGGCTGGTTTGACAGTGCCAAGTGCCTCCTGTAAACTGACATCAGGAACCTGGCCTGGTGACTTTTGTTTCTCTGGGGAAAGGCCATGCTTCATATCCTGGACCTGTAGGCCCGGAGTGGCCGGCTCCCTGCTGAAATTCCGAATGGATCAGGATGCCGCCCAGATGCAATGTGCCCCCACAGGCACCTGTGGCTGGTTTGACAGTGCCAAGTGCCTCCTGCAAACTGACATCAGGAACCTGGCCTGGTGACTTTCGTTTCTCTGGGGAAAGGCCATATATGATGTGCAGTGCCCGGTGGCCCGGAGTGGCCGGCTGCCTGCTGAAATTCCTCACGTATGAGGATACATCCCAGATGCATGGTGCCCGCGCAGGCAACAGTGGCTGGTTTGAGAGTGCCAAGTGCCTCCTGCAAACTGACATCAGGAACCTGGCCTGGTGACTTTTGTTTCTCTGGGGAAAGGCCACCGTCCCTATCCAGGGCCCCGCGGCCCGGAGTGGCCAGCTGCCTGCTGAAGTTGCGCACGGATCAGGATACCTCCCAGAATGAAAATACCACCACAGGCAACTGTGGCTGGTTTGAGAGTGCCAAGTGCCTCCTGCAAACTGACATCAAGAACCTGGCCTGGTGACTTTTGTTTCCTGGTGAAAGGCCATTGTACGTGTCCAGGGCCTGATGGCCCGGAGTGGCCGGCTGCCTGCTGAAATTCCGCACGGATCAGGATACCTCCCAGACCGAAACTACCACCACAGGCAACAGTGGCTGGTTTGACAGTGCCAAGTGCCTCCTGCAAACTGACATCAGGAACCTGGCTTGGGGAGTTTTCTTTCTCTGGTGAAAGGCCAATGTACGTGTCCAGGGCCTGATGGCCCGGAGTGGCCGGCAGCCTGCTGAAATTCCTCACGGTTGAGGATACCTCCCAGATGAAAGGTGCCCCCACAGGCAACTGTGGCTGGTTTGACAGTACCAAGTGCCTCCTGCAAACTGACATCAGGAACCTGGCCTGGTGACTTTTGTTTCTCGAGGGAAAGGCCATCATTCTTGTCCGGGGCCCGGTGCCCCGGAGTGGCTGGCTGCCTTGTGAAATTCCTCACGGTTGAGGATACCTCCCAGACGCAAGGAGCCCCCAGAGGAAACTGTGGCTGGTTTGACAGTGCCAAGTGCCTCCTGCAAACTGACATCAGGAACCTGGCCTGGTGACTTTTGTTTCTCTGGGGAAAGGCCATGGTTCATATCCTGGACCAGTTGGACCGGAGTGGCCGGCTGCCTGCTGAAATTCCGAACGGATCAGGATGCCGCCCAGATGCAAGGTGTCCCCACAGGCACCTACGGTTGGTTTGACAGTGCCCAGTGCCTCCTGCAAACTGACATCAAGAACCTGGCCTGGTGACTTTTGTTTCTCTGGGGAAAGGCCATAGATGATGTCCAGTGCCCGGTGGCCCGGAGTGGCCGGCTGCCTGCTGAAATTCCGCGCGTATGAGGATACCGCCCAGATGCATGGTGCCCGCGCAGGCAATAGTGGCTGGTTTGAGACTGCCAAGTGCCTCCTGCAAACTGACATCAGGAACCTGGCCTGGTGACTTTTGTTTCTCTGGGGAAAGGCCATCGTCCCTATCCAGGGCCCCGCGGCCCGGAGTGGCCGGCTGCCTGCTGAAGTTCCGCACGGATCAGGATACCTCCCAGAGTGAAAGTACCACCACAGGCAACTGTGGCTGGTTTGACAGTGCCAAGTGCCTCCTGCAAACTGACATCAGGAACCTGGCCTGGTGACTTTTGTTTCTCTGGTGAAAGGCCATTGTACGTTTCCAGGGCCTGATGGCCCGGGGTGGCCGGCTGCCTGCTGAAATTCCGCACGGATCAGGATACCTCCCAGACGGAACGTACCACCACAGGCAACAGTGGCTGGTTTGACAGTGCCTAGTGCCTCCTGCAAACTGACATCAGGAACCTGGCCTGGTGACTTTTGCTTCTCTGGGAAAGGGCCATCATTCTTGTCCAGTGCCCAGTGGACCGGAGTGGCCGGCTGCCTGCTGAAATTCCGCACGTATGAGGATACGTCCCAGATGCAAGGTGCCCCCACAGGCAACAGTGGCTGGATTGACAGTGCCAAGTGCCTCCTGCAAACTGACATCAGGAACCTGGCCTGGTGACTTTTGTTTCTCTGGGGAAAGGCCATTGTACGTTTCCAGGGCCTGATGGCCCGGGGTGGCCGGCTGCCTGCTGAAATTCCGCACGGATCAGGATACCTCCCAGACGGAACGTACCACCACAGGCAACAGTGGCTGGTTTGACAGTGCCTAGTGCCTCCTGCAAACTGACATCAGGAACCTGGCCTGGTGATTTTGTTTCTCTGGTGAAAGGGCCATCATTCTTGTCCAGTGCCCAGTGGACCGGAGTGGCCGGCTGCCTGCTGAAATTCCGCACGTATGAGGATACGTCCCAGATGCAAGGTGCCCCCACAGGCAACAGTGGCTGGATTGACAGTGCCAAGTGCCTCCTGCAAACTGACATCAGGAACCTGGCCTGGTGCTTTTGTTTCTCTGGGGAAAGGCCATTGTACGTTTCCAGGGCCTGGTGGCCCCTAGTGGCCGGCCGCCTGCTGAAATTCCCCATGGATCAGGATACCTCCCAGACCGAAAGTACCACCACAGGCAACTGTGGCTGGTTTGACAGTGCCAGGTGCCTCCTGCAAACTGACATCAGGACCCTGGCCTGGGGAGTTGTCTTTCTCAGAGGAAAAACCAGTGTTCTTGTCCCACGTCCTGTAGCCCGGAGTGGCCGGCTGCCTGCCGAAATTCTCAACGTCTCAATATACATCCTAGAAGCAAGGCGCCACAATAGGCAATTGTGGCGGATTGGACAGTGCCAAATGCCTCCTGCAAATTGACATCAGGAACATGGCATGCTGAGTTTTGCTTCTGTCAGAAAAAGTTCATGGTTCATGTCCAGGTTGAGGTGACCCGGCGTGGCAGGGTGTCTCTTAAAATTCCAAACATCTCAGGATGGCTCCCAGAATCAAGGCGCCACCACAGGCACCTGTGGGTGGTTGGACAGTGCCAAGTGCCTCCTGCAAACTGACGTCAGGAACTTGGCCTGGTGACTTTTGTTTCTCACAGAAAAGGCCATCGTTGGTGTCCAGGGTCCGGTGGCCAGGAGAGGACTGGTGCCTGCTGAAATTGCGAACATCCCAATATACCAGCCTGAAGCAAGGTGCCACCAGAGGCAACTGTGGCTGGTTGGACAGTGCGAAGTTCCTTCAGAATATGGACATCAGGGACCTGGCCTGGTGACTTTTGTTTCTCTGGGGAAAGGCCATAGTTCCTGGGCAGGTTCCGGTGGACCGTAGCGGCACGGTGCTTCTTAAAATTCCGAACATCTCAAGACATCTCCCAGAAGCAAGGCACAACCATAGGCAAGTGTGGCTGGTTTGACAGGGCCAAGTGCCTCCTGCAAATCGACATCAGGAACCTGGCCTGGTGACTTTTGTTTCTCTGGGGAAAGGTCATCATTCTTGTCCAGGGCCCGCTGGCCCGGAGTGGCCGGCGTAGTGCTGAAATTCCTCACGGTTGAGGATACCTCCCAGATGAAAGGAGGCCGCAGAGGAAACTGTGGCTGGTTTGACAGTGCCAAGTGCCTCCTGCAAACTGACATCAGGAACCTGGCCTGGTGACTTTTGTTTCTCAGGGGAAAGGCCATAGATGATGTCCAGTGCCCGGTGGCCCGGAGTGGCCGGCTGCCTGCTGAAATTCCGCGCGTATGAGGATACCGCCCAGATGCATGGTGCCCGCGCAGGCAATAGTGGCTGGTTTGAGACTGCCAAGTGCCTCCTGCAAACTGACATCAGGAACCTGGCCTGGTGACTTTTGTTTCTCTGGGGAAAGGCCATCGTCCCTATCCAGGGCCCCGCGGCCCGGAGTGGCCGGCTGCCTGCTGAAGTTCCGCACGGATCAGGATACCTCCCAGAGTGAAAGTACCACCACAGGCAACTGTGGCTGGTTTGACAGTGCCAAGTGCCTCCTGCAAACTGACATCAGGAACCTGGCCTGGTGACTTTTGTTTCTCTGATGAAAGGCCATTGTACGTTTCCAGGGCCTGATGGCCCGGGGTGGCCGGCTGCCTGCTGAAATTCCGCACGGATCAGGATACCTCCCAGACGGAACGTACCACCACAGGCAACAGTGGCTGGTTTGACAGTGCCTAGTGCCTCCTGCAAACTGACATCAGGAACCTGGCCTGGTGACTTTTGCTTCTCTGGGAAAGGGCCATCATTCTTGTCCAGTGCCCAGTGGACCGGAGTGGCCGGCTGCCTGCTGAAATTCCGCACGTATGAGGATACGTCCCAGATGCAAGGTGCCCCCACAGGCAACAGTGGCTGGATTGACAGTGCCAAGTGCCTCCTGCAAACTGACATCAGGAACCTGGCCTGGTGACTTTTGTTTCTCTGGGGAAAGGCCATTGTACGTTTCCAGGGCCTGATGGCCCGGGGTGGCCGGCTGCCTGCTGAAATTCCGCACGGATCAGGATACCTCCCAGACGGAACGTACCACCACAGGCAACAGTGGCTGGTTTGACAGTGCCTAGTGCCTCCTGCAAACTGACATCAGGAACCTGGCCTGGTGACTTTTGCTTCTCAGGGGAAAGGCCATAGATGATGTGCAGTGCCCGGTGGCCCGGAGTGGCCGGCTGCCTGCTGAAATTCCGCACGGATGAGGATACCTCCCAGATGCAAGGTGCCCCCACAGGCAACTGTGGCTGGTTTGACAGTGCCAAGTGCCTCCTGCAAACTGACATCAGGAACCTGGCCTGGTGACTTTTCTTTCTCTGGGGAAAGGCCATGGTTCATGTCCAGGGCCAGGTGGCCCGGAGTGGCCAGCTGCCAGCTGAAATTCGTCACGGCTGAGGATACCTCCCAGACGCAAGGAGCCCCCAGAGGAGACTGTGGCTGGTTTGACAGTGCCAAGTGCCTCCTGCAAACTGACATTAGGAACCTGGCCTGGTGACTTTTGTTTCTCTGGGGAAAGGCCATAGTTCCTGGGCAGGTTCCGGTGGACCGTAGCGGCACGGTGCTTCTTAAAATTTCGAACATCTCAAGACATCTCCCAGAAGCAAGGCACCACCATAGGCAAGTGTGGCTGGTTCGACAGGGCCAAGTGCCTCCTGCAAATCGACATCAGGAACCTGGCCTGGTGACTTTTGTTTCTCTGGGGAAAGGTCATCATTCTTGTCCAGGGCCCGCTGGCCCGGAGTAGCCGGCGTACTGCTGAAATTCCTCACGGTTGAGGATACCTCCCAGATGAAAGGAGGCCGCAGAGGAAACTGTGGCTGGTTTGACAGTGCCAAGTGCCTCCTGCAAACTGACATCAGGAACCTGGCCTGGTGACTTTTGTTTCTCAGGGGAAAGGCCATGGTTCATATCCTGGACCAGTTGGACCTGAGAGGCCAGCTGCCTGCTGAAATTCCGAACGGATCAGGATGCCGCCCAGATGCAAGGTGCCCCCAAAGGCACCTGCAGTTGGTTTGACAGTGCCAAGTGCCTCCTGCAAACTGACATCAGGAACCTGGCCTAGTGACTTTTGTTTCTCTGGGGAAAGGCCATAGATGATGTGCAGTGCCCGGTGGCCCGGAGTGGCCGGCTGCCTGCTAAAATTCCGCATGGATGAGGATACCTCCCTGATGCAAGGTGCCCCCACAGGCAACTGTGGCTGGTTTGACAGTGCCAAGTGCCTCCTGCAAACTGACATCAGGAACCTGGCCTGGTGACTCTTCTTTCTCTGGAGAAAGGCCATGGTTCATTTCCAGGGCCGGGTGGCCCGGAGTGGCCAGCTGCCAGCTGAAATTCGTCACGGCTGAGGATACCTCCCAGACGCAAGGAGCCCCCAGAGGAGACTGTGGCTGGTTTGACAGTGCCAAGTGCCTCCTGCAAACTGACATCAGGAACCTGGCCTGGTGACTTTTGTTTCTCTGGGGAAAGGCCATTGTACGTGTCCAGGGCCTGATGGCCCGGAGTGGCCAGCTGCCTGCTGAAATTCCGCACGGATCAGGATACCTCCCAGACCGAAACTACCACCACAGGCAACTGTGGCTGGTTTGACAGTGCCAAGTGCCTCCTGCAAACTGACATCAGGAACCTGGCTTGGGGAGTTTTCTTTCTCTGGTGAAAGGCCAATGTACGTGTCCAGGGCCTGATGGCCCGGAGTGGCCGGCAGCCTGCTGAAATTCCGCACGTATGAGGATACATCCCAGATGCAAGGTGCCACCACAGGCGACTGTGGCTGGTTTGACAGTGCCAAGTGCCTCCTGCAAACTGACATCAGGAACCTGGCCTGGTGACTTTTGTTTCTCTGGGGAAAGGCCATGGTTCATATACTGGGCACGTAGGACCGGAGAGGCCGGCTGCCTACTGAAATTCCGAACGGATCTGGATGCCGCCCAGATGCAAGGTGCCCCCACAGGCACCTGCGGTTGGTTTGAGAGTGCCAAGTGCCTCCTGCAAACTGACATCAGGAACCTGGCCTGGTGATTTTGTTTCTCTGGTGAAAGGCCATGGTTCGTGTCCAGTGCCCGGTGGCCTGGAGTGGCCAGCTGCCTGCTGAAATTCCGCACGTATGAGGATACGTCCCAGATGCAAGGTGCCCCCACAGGCAACAGTGGCTGGATTGACAGTGCCAAGTGCCTCCTGCAAACTGACATCAGGAACCTGGCCTGGTGCTTTTGTTTCTCTGGGGAAAGGCCATTGTACGTTTCCTGGGCCTGGTGGCCCCTAGTGGCCGGCCGCCTGCTGAAATTCCGCATGGATCAGGATACCTCCCAGACCGAAAGTACCACCACAGGCAACTGTGGCTGGTTTGACAGTGCCAGGTGCCTCCTGCAAACTGACATCAGGACCCTGGCCTGGGGAGTTGTCTTTCTCAGAGGAAAAACCAGTGTTCTTGTCCCACGTCCTGTAGCCCGGAGTGGCCGGCTGCCTGCCGAAATTCTCAACGTCTCAATATACATCCTAGAAGCAAGGCGCCACAATAGGCAATTGTGGCGGATTGGACAGTGCCAAATGCCTCCTGCAAATTGACATCAGGAACATGGCATGCTGAGTTTTGCTTCTGTCAGAAAAAGTTCATGGTTCATGTCCAGGTTGAGGTGACCCGGCGTGGCAGGGTGTCTCTTAAAATTCCAAACATCTCAGGATGGCTCCCAGAATCAAGGCGCCACCACAGGCACCTGTGGGTGGTTGGACAGTGCCAAGTGCCTCCTGCAAACTGACGTCAGGAACTTGGCCTGGTGAGTTTTGTTTCTCACAGAAAAGGCCATCGTTGGTGTCCAGGGTCCGGTGGCCAGGAGAGGACTGGTGCCTGCTGAAATTGCGAACATCCCAATATACCAGCCTGAAGCAAGGTGCCACCAGAGGCAACTGTGGCTGGTTGGACAGTGCGAAGTTCCTTCAGAATATGGACATCAGGGACCTGGCCTGGTGACTTTTGTTTCTCTGGGGAAAGGCCATAGTTCCTGGGCAGGTTCCGGTGGACCGTAGCGGCACGGTGCTTCTTAAAATTCCGAACATCTCAAGACATCTCCCAGAAGCAAGGCACAACCATAGGCAAGTGTGGCTGGTTTGACAGGGCCAAGTGCCTCCTGCAAATCGACATCAGGAACCTGGCCTGGTGACTTTTGTTTCTCTGGGGAAAGGTCATCATTCTTGTCCAGGGCCCGCTGGCCCGGAGTGGCCGGCGTAGTGCTGAAATTCCTCACGGTTGAGGATACCTCCCAGATGAAAGGAGGCCGCAGAGGAAACTGTGGCTGGTTTGACAGTGCCAAGTGCCTCCTGCAAACTGACATCAGGAACCTGGCCTGGTGACTCTTCTTTCTCTGGAGAAAGGCCATGGTTCATTTCCAGGGCCGGGTGGCCCGGAGTGGCCAGCTGCCAGCTGAAATTCGTCACGGCTGAGGATACCTCCCAGACGCAAGGAGCCCCCAGAGGAGTCTGTGGCTGGTTTGACAGTGCCAAGTGCCTCCTGCAAACTGACATCAGGAACCTGGCCTGGTGACTTTTGTTTCTCTGGGGAAAGGCCATTGTACGTGTCCAGGGCCTGATGGCCCGGAGTGGCCAGCTGCCTGCTGAAATTCCGCACGGATCAGGATACCTCCCAGACCGAAACTACCACCACAGGCAACTGTGGCTGGTTTGACAGTGCCAAGTGCCTCCTGCAAACTGACATCAGGAACCTGGCTTGGGGAGTTTTCTTTCTCTGGTGAAAGGCCAATGTACGTGTCCAGGGCCTGATGGCCCGGAGTGGCCGGCAGCCTGCTGAAATTCCGCACGTATGAGGATACATCCCAGATGCAAGGTGCCACCACAGGCGACTGTGGCTGGTTTGACAGTGCCAAGTGCCTCCTGCAAACTGACATCAGGAACCTGGCCTGGTGACTTTTGTTTCTCTGGGGAAAGGCCATGGTTCATATACTGGGCACGTAGGACCGGAGAGGCCGGCTGCCTACTGAAATTCCGAACGGATCTGGATGCCGCCCAGATGCAAGGTGCCCCCACAGGCACCTGCGGTTGGTTTGAGAGTGCCAAGTGCCTCCTGCAAACTGACATCAGGAACCTGGCCTGGTGATTTTGTTTCTCTGGTGAAAGGCCATGGTTCGTGTCCAGTGCCCGGTGGCCTGGAGTGGCCAGCTGCCTGCTGAAATTCCGCACGTATGAGGATACGTCCCAGATGCAAGGTGCCCCCACAGGCAACAGTGGCTGGATTGACAGTGCCAAGTGCCTCCTGCAAACTGACATCAGGAACCTGGCCTGGTGCTTTTGTTTCTCTGGGGAAAGGCCATTGTACGTTTCCTGGGCCTGGTGGCCCCTAGTGGCCGGCCGCCTGCTGAAATTCCGCATGGATCAGGATACCTCCCAGACCGAAAGTACCACCACAGGCAACTGTGGCTGGTTTGACAGTGCCAGGTGCCTCCTGCAAACTGACATCAGGACCCTGGCCTGGGGAGTTGTCTTTCTCAGAGGAAAAACCAGTGTTCTTGTCCCACGTCCTGTAGCCCGGAGTGGCCGGCTGCCTGCCGAAATTCTCAACGTCTCAATATACATCCTAGAAGCAAGGCGCCACAATAGGCAATTGTGGCGGATTGGACAGTGCCAAATGCCTCCTGCAAATTGACATCAGGAACATGGCATGCTGAGTTTTGCTTCTGTCAGAAAAAGTTCATGGTTCATGTCCAGGTTGAGGTGACCCGGCGTGGCAGGGTGTCTCTTAAAATTCCAAACATCTCAGGATGGCTCCCAGAATCAAGGCGCCACCACAGGCACCTGTGGGTGGTTGGACAGTGCCAAGTGCCTCCTGCAAACTGACGTCAGGAACTTGGCCTGGTGAGTTTTGTTTCTCACAGAAAAGGCCATCGTTGGTGTCCAGGGTCCGGTGGCCAGGAGAGGACTGGTGCCTGCTGAAATTGCGAACATCCCAATATACCAGCCTGAAGCAAGGTGCCACCAGAGGCAACTGTGGCTGGTTGGACAGTGCGAAGTTCCTTCAGAATATGGACATCAGGGACCTGGCCTGGTGACTTTTGTTTCTCTGGGGAAAGGCCATAGTTCCTGGGCAGGTTCCGGTGGACCGTAGCGGCACGGTGCTTCTTAAAATTCCGAACATCTCAAGACATCTCCCAGAAGCAAGGCACAACCATAGGCAAGTGTGGCTGGTTCGACAGGGCCAAGTGCCTCCTGCAAATCGACATCAGGAACCTGGCCTGGTGACTTTTGTTTCTCTGGGGAAAGGTCATCATTCTTGTCCAGGGCCCGCTGGCCCGGAGTGGCCGGCGTAGTGCTGAAATTCCTCACGGTTGAGGATACCTCCCAGATGAAAGGAGGCCGCAGAGGAAACTGTGGCTGGTTTGACAGTGCCAAGTGCCTCCTGCAAACTGACATCAGGAACCTGGCCTGGTGACTTTTCTTTCTCTGGGGAAAGGCCATGGTTCATGTCCAGGGCCGGGTGGCCCGGAGTGGCCAGCTGCCAGCTGAAATTCGTCACGGCTGAGGATACCTCCCAGACGCAAGGAGCCCCCAGAGGAGACTGTGGCTGGTTTGACAGTGCCAAGTGCCTCCTGCAAACTGACATCAGGAACCTGGCCTGGTGACTTTTGTTTCTCTGGGGAAAGGCCATTGTTCATGTCCAGGCCCGGGTGGCCCGGAGTGGCCAGCTGCCAGCTGAAATTCGTCACGGCTGAGGATACCTCCCAGACGCAAGGAGCCCCCAGAGGAGACTGTGGCTGGTTTGACAGTGCCAAGTGCCTCCTGCAAACTGACATCAGGAACCTGGCTTGGGGAGTTTTCTTTCTCTGGTGAAAGGCCAATGTACGTGTCCAGGGCCTGATGGCCCGGAGTGGCCGGCAGCCTGCTGAAATTCCGCACGTATGAGGATACATCCCAGATGCAAGGTGCCCCCACAGGCGACTGTGGCTGGTTTGACAGTGCCAAGTGCCTCCTGCAAACTGACATCAGGAACCTGGCCTGGTGACTTTTGTTTCTCTGGGGAAAGGCCATGGTTCATATACTGGGCACGTAGGACCGGAGAGGCCGGCTGCCTACTGAAATTCCGAACGGATCTGGATGCCGCCCAGATGCAAGGTGCCCCCACAGGCACCTGCGGTTGGTTTGAGAGTGCCAAGTGCCTCCTGCAAACTGACATCAGGAACCTGGCCTGGTGATTTTGTTTCTCTGGTGAAAGGCCATGGTTCGTGTCCAGTGCCCGGTGGCCTGGAGTGGCCAGCTGCCAGCTGAAATTCGTCACGGCTGAGGATACCTCCCAGACGCAAGGAGCCCCCAGAGGAGACTGTGGCTGGTTTGACAGTGCCAAGTGCCTCCTGCAAACTGACATCAGGAACCTGGCCTGGTGACTTTTGTTTCTCTGGGGAAAAGCCATGGTTCATATCCTCGACTTGTATGCCCGGAGTGGCCGGCTGCCTGCTGAAATTCCGCACGGATCAGGATACCTCCCAAATGGAAGGTGCTTCCACAGGCACCTGTGGCTGGTTTGACAGTGCCAAGTGCCTCCTTCAAACTGACATCAGGAACCTGGCCTGGTGACTTTTGTTTCTCTGGGCAAGCGCCATCATCCTTGTCCGGGGCCCGGTGGCCCGGCGTGGCCGGCAGCCTGCTGAAATTCCGAACCGATCAGGATACCTCCCAGACCGAAAACACCACCACAGGCAACTGTGGCTGGTTTGACAGTGCCAAGTGCCTCCTGTAAACTGACATCAGGAACCTGGCCTGGTGACTTTTGTTTCTCTGGGGAAAGGCCATGCTTCATATCCTGGACCTGTAGGCCCGGAGTGGCCGGCTCCCTGCTGAAATTCCGAATGGATCAGGATGCCGCCCAGATGCAATGTGCCCCCACAGGCACCTGTGGCTGGTTTGACAGTGCCAAGTGCCTCCTGCAAACTGACATCAGGAACCTGGCCTGGTGACTTTCGTTTCTCTGGGGAAAGGCCATAGATGATGTGCAGTGCCCGGTGGCCCGGAGTGGCCGGCTGCCTGCTGAAATTCCTCACGTATGAGGATACATCCCAGATGCATGGTGCCCGCGCAGGCAACAGTGGCTGGTTTGAGAGTGCCAAGTGCCTCCTGCAAACTGACATCAGGAACCTGGCCTGGTGACTTTTGTTTCTCTGGGGAAAGGCCACCGTCCCTATCCAGGGCCCCGTGGCCCGGAGTGGCCAGCTGCCTGCTGAAGTTGCGCACGGATCAGGATACCTCCCAGAATGAAAATACCACCACAGGCAACTGTGGCTGGTTTGACAGTGCCAAGTGCCTCCTGCAAACTGACATCAAGAACCTGGCCTGGTGACTTTTGTTTCCTGGTGAAAGGCCATTGTACGTGTCCAGGGCCTGATGGCCCGGAGTGGCCGGCTGCCTGCTGAAATTCCGCACGGATCAGGATACCTCCCAGACCGAAACTACCACCACAGGCAACAGTGGCTGGTTTGACAGTGCCAAGTGCCTCCTGCAAACTGACATCAGGAACCTGGCTTGGGGAGTTTTCTTTCTCTGGTGAAAGGCCAATGTACGTGTCCAGGGCCTGATGGCCCGGAGTGGCCGGCAGCCTGCTGAAATTCCTCACGGTTGAGGATACCTCCCAGATGAAAGGTGCCCCCACAGGCAACAGTGGCTGGTTTGACAGTGCCAAGTGCCTCCTGCAAACTGACATCAGGAACCTGGCATGGTGACTTTTGTTTCTCTGGGGAAAGGCCATCATTCTTGTCAGGGGCCCGGTGGTCCGGCGTGACCGGCACCCTGCAGAAATTCCGAAACGATCAGGATACCTCCCAGACCGACAATACTACCACAGGCACCTGTGGCTGGTTTGACAGTACCAAGTGCCTCCTGCAAACTGACATCAGGAACCTGGCCTGGTGACTTTTGTTTCTCGAGGGAAAGGTCATCATTCTTGTCCGGGGCCCGGTGCCCCGGAGTGGCTGGCTGCCTTGTGAAATTCCTCACGGTTGAGGATACCTCCCAGACGCAAGGAGCCCCCAGAGGAAACTGTGGCTGGTTTGACAGTGCCAAGTGCCTCCTGCAAACTGACATCAGGAACCTGGCCTGGTGACTTTTGTTTCTCTGGGGAAAGGCCATAGTTCCTGGGCAGGTTCCGGTGGACCGTAGCGGCACGGTGCTTCTTAAAATTCCGAACATCTCAAGACATCTCCCAGAAGCAAGGCACAACCATAGGCAAGTGTGGCTGGTTTGACAGGGCCAAGTGCCTCCTGCAAATCGACATCAGGAACCTGGCCTGGTGACTTTTGTTTCTCTGGGGAAAGGTCATCATTCTTGTCCAGGGCCCGCTGGCCCGGAGTGGCCGGCGTAGTGCTGAAATTCCTCACGGTTGAGGATACCTCCCAGATGAAAGGAGGCCGCAGAGGAAACTGTGGCTGGTTTGACAGTGCCAAGTGCCTCCTGCAAACTGACATCAGGAACCTGGCCTGGTGACTTTTGTTTCTCAGGGGAAAGGCCATAGATGATGTCCAGTGCCCGGTGGCCCGGAGTGGCCGGCTGCCTGCTGAAATTCCGCGCGTATGAGGATACCGCCCAGATGCATGGTGCCCGCGCAGGCAATAGTGGCTGGTTTGAGACTGCCAAGTGCCTCCTGCAAACTGACATCAGGAACCTGGCCTGGTGACTTTTGTTTCTCTGGGGAAAGGCCATCGTCCCTATCCAGGGCCCCGCGGCCCGGAGTGGCCGGCTGCCTGCTGAAGTTGCGCACGGATCAGGATACCTCCCAGAGTGAAAGTACCACCACAGGCAACTGTGGCTGGTTTGACAGTGCCAAGTGCCTCCTGCAAACTGACATCAGGAACCTGGCCTGGTGACTTTTGTTTCTCTGGTGAAAGGCCATTGTACGTTTCCAGGGCCTGATGGCCCGGGGTGGCCGGCTGCCTGCTGAAATTCCGCACGGATCAGGATACCTCCCAGACGGAACGTACCACCACAGGCAACAGTGGCTGGTTTGACAGTGCCTAGTGCCTCCTGCAAACTGACATCAGGAACCTGGCCTGGTGACTTTTGCTTCTCTGGGAAAGGGCCATCATTCTTGTCCAGTGCCCAGTGGACCGGAGTGGCCGGCTGCCTGCTGAAATTCCGCACGTATGAGGATACGTCCCAGATGCAAGGTGCCCCCACAGGCAACAGTGGCTGGATTGACAGTGCCAAGTGCCTCCTGCAAACTGACATCAGGAACCTGGCCTGGTGACTTTTGTTTCTCTGGGGAAAGGCCATTGTACGTTTCCAGGGCCTGATGGCCCGGGGTGGCCGGCTGCCTGCTGAAATTCCGCACGGATCAGGATACCTCCCAGACGGAACGTACCACCACAGGCAACAGTGGCTGGTTTGACAGTGCCTAGTGCCTCCTGCAAACTGACATCAGGAACCTGGCCTGGTGACTTTTGCTTCTCTGGGAAAGGGCCATCATTCTTGTCCAGTGCCCAGTGGACCGGAGTGGCCGGCTGCCTGCTGAAATTCCGCACGTATGAGGATACGTCCCAGATGCAAGGTGCCCCCACAGGCAACAGTGGCTGGATTGACAGTGCCAAGTGCCTCCTGCAAACTGACATCAGGAACCTGGCCTGGTGCTTTTGTTTCTCTGGGGAAAGGCCATTGTACGTTTCCAGGGCCTGGTGGCCCCTAGTGGCCGGCCGCCTGCTGAAATTCCCCATGGATCAGGATACCTCCCAGACCGAAAGTACCACCACAGGCAACTGTGGCTGGTTTGACAGTGCCAGGTGCCTCCTGCAAACTGACATCAGGACCCTGGCCTGGGGAGTTGTCTTTCTCAGAGGAAAAACCAGTGTTCTTGTCCCACGTCCTGTAGCCCGGAGTGGCCGGCTGCCTGCCGAAATTCTCAACGTCTCAATATGCATCCTAGAAGCAAGGCGCCACAATAGGCAATTGTGGCGGATTGGACAGTGCCAAATGCCTCCTGCAAATTGACATCAGGAACATGGCATGCTGAGTTTTGCTTCTGTCAGAAAAAGTTCATGGTTCATGTCCAGGTTGAGGTGACCCGGCGTGGCAGGGTGTCTCTTAAAATTCCAAACATCTCAGGATGGCTCCCAGAATCAAGGCGCCACCACAGGCACCTGTGGGTGGTTGGACAGTGCCAAGTGCCTCCTGCAAACTGACGTCAGGAACTTGGCCTGGTGAGTTTTGTTTCTCACAGAAAAGGCCATCGTTGGTGTCCAGGGTCCGGTGGCCAGGAGAGGACTGGTGCCTGCTGAAATTGCGAACATCCCAATATACCAGCCTGAAGCAAGGTGCCACCAGAGGCAACTGTGGCTGGTTGGACAGTGCGAAGTTCCTTCAGAATATGGACATCAGGGACCTGGCCTGGTGACTTTTGTTTCTCTGGGGAAAGGCCATAGTTCCTGGGCAGGTTCCGGTGGACCGTAGCGGCACGGTGCTTCTTAAAATTCCGAACATCTCAAGACATCTCCCAGAAGCAAGGCACAACCATAGGCAAGTGTGGCTGGTTTGACAGGGCCAAGTGCCTCCTGCAAATCGACATCAGGAACCTGGCCTGGTGACTTTTGTTTCTCTGGGGAAAGGTCATCATTCTTGTCCAGGGCCCGCTGGCCCGGAGTGGCCGGCGTAGTGCTGAAATTCCTCACGGTTGAGGATACCTCCCAGATGAAAGGAGGCCGCAGAGGAAACTGTGGCTGGTTTGACAGTGCCAAGTGCCTCCTGCAAACTGACATCAGGAACCTGGCCTGGTGACTTTTGTTTCTCAGGGGAAAGGCCATAGATGATGTGCAGTGCCCGGTGGCCCGGAGTGGCCGGCTGCCTGCTGAAATTCCGCACGGATGAGGATACCTCCCAGATGCAAGGTGCCCCCACAGGCAACTGTGGCTGGTTTGACAGTGCCAAGTGCCTCCTGCAAACTGACATCAGGAACCTGGCCTGGTGACTTTTCTTTCTCTGGGGAAAGGCCATGGTTCATGTCCAGGGCCAGGTGGCCCGGAGTGGCCAGCTGCCAGCTGAAATTCGTCACGGCTGAGGATACCTCCCAGAAGCAAGGAGCCCCCAGAGGAGACTGTGGCTGGTTTGACAGTGCCAAGTGCCTCCTGCAAACTGACATTAGGAACCTGGCCTGGTGACTTTTGTTTCTCTGGGGAAAGGCCATAGTTCCTGGGCAGGTTCCGGTGGACCGTAGCGGCACGGTGCTTCTTAAAATTCCGAACATCTCAAGACATCTCCCAGAAGCAAGGCACAACCATAGGCAAGTGTGGCTGGTTTGACAGGGCCAAGTGCCTCCTGCAAATCGACATCAGGAACCTGGCCTGGTGACTTTTGTTTCTCTGGGGAAAGGTCATCATTCTTGTCCAGGGCCCGCTGGCCCGGAGTGGCCGGCGTAGTGCTGAAATTCCTCACGGTTGAGGATACCTCCCAGATGAAAGGAGGCCGCAGAGGAAACTGTGGCTGGTTTGACAGTGCCAAGTGCCTCCTGCAAACTGACATCAGGAACCTGGCCTGGTGACTTTTGTTTCTCAGGGGAAAGGCCATAGATGATGTGCAGTGCCCGGTGGCCCGGAGTGGCCGGCTGCCTGCTGAAATTCCGCACGGATGAGGATACCTCCCAGATGCAAGGTGCCCCCACAGGCAACTGTGGCTGGTTTGACAGTGCCAAGTGCCTCCTGCAAACTGACATCAGGAACCTGGCCTGGTGACATTTCTTTCTCTGGGGAAAGGCCATGGTTCATGTCCAGGGCCAGGTGGCCCGGAGTGGCCAGCTGCCAGCTGAAATTCGTCACGGCTGAGGATACCTCCCAGACGCAAGGAGCCTCCAGAGGAGACTGTGGCTGGTTTGACAGTGCCAAGTGCCTCCTGCAAACTGACATTAGGAACCTGGCCTGGTGACTTTTGTTTCTCTGGGGAAAGGCCATTGTTCATGTCCAGGCCCGGGTGGCCCGGAGTGGCCAGCTGCCAGCTGAAATTCGTCACGGCTGAGGATACCTCCCAGACGCAAGGAGCCCCCAGAGGAGACTGTGGCTGGTTTGACAGTGCCAAGTGCCTCCTGCAAACTGACATCAGGAACCTGGCTTGGGGAGTTTTCTTTCTCTGGTGAAAGGCCAATGTACGTGTCCAGGGCCTGATGGCCCGGAGTGGCCGGCAGCCTGCTGAAATTCCGCAGGTATGAGGATACATCCCAGATGCAAGGTGCCCCCACAGGCGACTGTGGCTGGTTTGACAGTGCCAAGTGCCTCCTGCAAACTGACATCAGGAACCTGGCCTGGTGACTTTTGTTTCTCTGGGGAAAGGCCATGGTTCATATACTGGGCACGTAGGACCGGAGAGGCCGGCTGCCTACTGAAATTCCGAACGGATCTGGATGCCGCCCAGATGCAAGGTGCCCCCACAGGCACCTGCGGTTGGTTTGAGAGTGCCAAGTGCCTCCTGCAAACTGACATCAGGAACCTGGCCTGGTGATTTTGTTTCTCTGGTGAAAGGCCATGGTTCGTGTCCAGTGCCCGGTGGCCTGGAGTGGCCAGCTGCCTGCTGAAATTCCGCACGTATGAGGATACGTCCCAGATGCAAGGTGCCCCCACAGGCAACAGTGGCTGGATTGACAGTGCCAAGTGCCTCCTGCAAACTGACATCAGGAACCTGGCCTGGTGCTTTTGTTTCTCTGGGGAAAGGCCATTGTACGTTTCCAGGGCCTGGTGGCCCCTAGTGGCCGGCCGCCTGCTGAAATTCCGCATGGATCAGGATACCTCCCAGACCGAAAGTACCACCACAGGCAACTGTGGCTGGTTTGACAGTGCCAGGTGCCTCCTGCAAACTGACATCAGGACCCTGGCCTGGGGAGTTGTCTTTCTCAGAGGAAAAACCAGTGTTCTTGTCCCACGTCCTGTAGCCCGGAGTGGCCGGCTGCCTGCCGAAATTCTCAACGTCTCAATATACATCCTAGAAGCAAGGCGCCACAATAGGCAATTGTGGCGGATTGGACAGTGCCAAATGCCTCCTGCAAATTGACATCAGGAACATGGCATGCTGAGTTTTGCTTCTGTCAGAAAAAGTTCATGGTTCATGTCCAGGTTGAGGTGACCCGGCGTGGCAGGGTGTCTCTTAAAATTCCAAACATCTCAGGATGGCTCCCAGAATCAAGGCGCCACCACAGGCACCTGTGGGTGGTTGGACAGTGCCAAGTGCCTCCTGCAAACTGACGTCAGGAACTTGGCCTGGTGAGTTTTGTTTCTCACAGAAAAGGCCATCGTTGGTGTCCAGGGTCCGGTGGCCAGGAGAGGACTGGTGCCTGCTGAAATTGCGAACATCCCAATATACCAGCCTGAAGCAAGGTGCCACCAGAGGCAACTGTGGCTGGTTGGACAGTGCGAAGTTCCTTCAGAATATGGACATCAGGGACCTGGCCTGGTGACTTTTGTTTCTCTGGGGAAAGGCCATAGTTCCTGGGCAGGTTCCGGTGGACCGTAGCGGCACGGTGCTTCTTAAAATTTCGAACATCTCAAGACATCTCCCAGAAGCAAGGCACCACCATAGGCAAGTGTGGCTGGTTCGACAGGGCCAAGTGCCTCCTGCAAATCGACATCAGGAACCTGGCCTGGTGACTTTTGTTTCTCTGGGGAAAGGTCATCATTCTTGTCCGGGGCCCGCTGGCCCGGAGTAGCCGGCGTACTGCTGAAATTCCTCACGGTTGAGGATACCTCCCAGATGAAAGGAGGCCGCAGAGGAAACTGTGGCTGGTTTGACAGTGCCAAGTGCCTCCTGCAAACTGACATCAGGAACCTGGCCTGGTGACTTTTGTTTCTCAGGGGAAAGGCCATGGTTCATATCCTGGACCAGTTGGACCTGAGAGGCCAGCTGCCTGCTGAAATTCCGAACGGATCAGGATGCCGCCCAGATGCAAGGTGCCCCCAAAGGCACCTGCAGTTGGTTTGACAGTGCCAAGTGCCTCCTGCAAACTGACATCAGGAACCTGGCCTAGTGACTTTTGTTTCTCTGGGGAAAGGCCATAGATGATGTGCAGTGCCCGGTGGCCCGGAGTGGCCGGCTGCCTGCTAAAATTCCGCACGGATGAGGATACCTCCCAGATGCAAGGTGCCCCCACAGGCAACTGTGGCTGGTTTGACAGTGCCAAGTGCCTCCTGCAAACTGACATCAGGAACCTGGCCTGGTGACTCTTCTTTCTCTGGAGAAAGGCCATGGTTCATTTCCAGGGCCGGGTGGCCCGGAGTGGCCAGCTGCCAGCTGAAATTCGTCACGGCTGAGGATACCTCCCAGACGCAAGGAGCCCCCAGAGGAGACTGTGGCTGGTTTGACAGTGCCAAGTGCCTCCTGCAAACTGACATCAGGAACCTGGCCTGGTGACTTTTGTTTCTCTGGGGAAAGGCCATTGTACGTGTCCAGGGCCTGATGGCCCGGAGTGGCCAGCTGCCTGCTGAAATTCCGCACGGATCAGGATACCTCCCAGACCGAAACTACCACCACAGGCAACTGTGGCTGGTTTGACAGTGCCAAGTGCCTCCTGCAAACTGACATCAGGAACCTGGCTTGGGGAGTTTTCTTTCTCTGGTGAAAGGCCAATGTACGTGTCCAGGGCCTGATGGCCCGGAGTGGCCGGCAGCCTGCTGAAATTCCGCACGTATGAGGATACATCCCAGATGCAAGGTGCCACCACAGGCGACTGTGGCTGGTTTGACAGTGCCAAGTGCCTCCTGCAAACTGACATCAGGAACCTGGCCTGGTGACTTTTGTTTCTCTGGGGAAAGGCCATGGTTCATATACTGGGCACGTAGGACCGGAGAGGCCGGCTGCCTACTGAAATTCCGAACGGATCTGGATGCCGCCCAGATGCAAGGTGCCCCCACAGGCACCTGCGGTTGGTTTGAGAGTGCCAAGTGCCTCCTGCAAACTGACATCAGGAACCTGGCCTGGTGATTTTGTTTCTCTGGTGAAAGGCCATGGTTCGTGTCCAGTGCCCGGTGGCCTGGAGTGGCCAGCTGCCTGCTGAAATTCCGCACGTATGAGGATACGTCCCAGATGCAAGGTGCCCCCACAGGCAACAGTGGCTGGATTGACAGTGCCAAGTGCCTCCTGCAAACTGACATCAGGAACCTGGCCTGGTGCTTTTGTTTCTCTGGGGAAAGGCCATTGTACGTTTCCTGGGCCTGGTGGCCCCTAGTGGCCGGCCGCCTGCTGAAATTCCGCATGGATCAGGATACCTCCCAGACCGAAAGTACCACCACAGGCAACTGTGGCTGGTTTGACAGTGCCAGGTGCCTCCTGCAAACTGACATCAGGACCCTGGCCTGGGGAGTTGTCTTTCTCAGAGGAAAAACCAGTGTTCTTGTCCCACGTCCTGTAGCCCGGAGTGGCCGGCTGCCTGCCGAAATTCTCAACGTCTCAATATACATCCTAGAAGCAAGGCGCCACAATAGGCAATTGTGGCGGATTGGACAGTGCCAAATGCCTCCTGCAAATTGACATCAGGAACATGGCATGCTGAGTTTTGCTTCTGTCAGAAAAAGTTCATGGTTCATGTCCAGGTTGAGGTGACCCGGCGTGGCAGGGTGTCTCTTAAAATTCCAAACATCTCAGGATGGCTCCCAGAATCAAGGCGCCACCACAGGCACCTGTGGGTGGTTGGACAGTGCCAAGTGCCTCCTGCAAACTGACGTCAGGAACTTGGCCTGGTGAGTTTTGTTTCTCACAGAAAAGGCCATCGTTGGTGTCCAGGGTCCGGTGGCCAGGAGAGGACTGGTGCCTGCTGAAATTGCGAACATCCCAATATACCAGCCTGAAGCAAGGTGCCACCAGAGGCAACTGTGGCTGGTTGGACAGTGCGAAGTTCCTTCAGAATATGGACATCAGGGACCTGGCCTGGTGACTTTTGTTTCTCTGGGGAAAGGCCATAGTTCCTGGGCAGGTTCCGGTGGACCGTAGCGGCACGGTGCTTCTTAAAATTCCGAACATCTCAAGACATCTCCCAGAAGCAAGGCACAACCATAGGCAAGTGTGGCTGGTTTGACAGGGCCAAGTGCCTCCTGCAAATCGACATCAGGAACCTGGCCTGGTGACTTTTGTTTCTCTGGGGAAAGGTCATCATTCTTGTCCAGGGCCCGCTGGCCCGGAGTGGCCGGCGTAGTGCTGAAATTCCTCACGGTTGAGGATACCTCCCAGATGAAAGGAGGCCGCAGAGGAAACTGTGGCTGGTTTGACAGTGCCAAGTGCCTCCTGCAAACTGACATCAGGAACCTGGCCTGGTGACTCTTCTTTCTCTGGAGAAAGGCCATGGTTCATTTCCAGGGCCGGGTGGCCCGGAGTGGCCAGCTGCCAGCTGAAATTCGTCACGGCTGAGGATACCTCCCAGACGCAAGGAGCCCCCAGAGGAGACTGTGGCTGGTTTGACAGTGCCAAGTGCCTCCTGCAAACTGACATCAGGAACCTGGCCTGGTGACTTTTGTTTCTCTGGGGAAAGGCCATTGTACGTGTCCAGGGCCTGATGGCCCGGAGTGGCCAGCTGCCTGCTGAAATTCCGCACGGATCAGGATACCTCCCAGACCGAAACTACCACCACAGGCAACTGTGGCTGGTTTGACAGTGCCAAGTGCCTCCTGCAAACTGACATCAGGAACCTGGCTTGGGGAGTTTTCTTTCTCTGGTGAAAGGCCAATGTACGTGTCCAGGGCCTGATGGCCCGGAGTGGCCGGCAGCCTGCTGAAATTCCGCACGTATGAGGATACATCCCAGATGCAAGGTGCCACCACAGGCGACTGTGGCTGGTTTGACAGTGCCAAGTGCCTCCTGCAAACTGACATCAGGAACCTGGCCTGGTGCTTTTGTTTCTCTGGGGAAAGGCCATTGTACGTTTCCTGGGCCTGGTGGCCCCTAGTGGCCGGCCGCCTGCTGAAATTCCGCATGGATCAGGATACCTCCCAGACCGAAAGTACCACCACAGGCAACTGTGGCTGGTTTGACAGTGCCAGGTGCCTCCTGCAAACTGACATCAGGACCCTGGCCTGGGGAGTTGTCTTTCTCAGAGGAAAAACCAGTGTTCTTGTCCCACGTCCTGTAGCCCGGAGTGGCCGGCTGCCTGCCGAAATTCTCAACGTCTCAATATACATCCTAGAAGCAAGGCGCCACAATAGGCAATTGTGGCGGATTGGACAGTGCCAAATGCCTCCTGCAAATTGACATCAGGAACATGGCATGCTGAGTTTTGCTTCTGTCAGAAAAAGTTCATGGTTCATGTCCAGGTTGAGGTGACCCGGCGTGGCAGGGTGTCTCTTAAAATTCCAAACATCTCAGGATGGCTCCCAGAATCAAGGCGCCACCACAGGCACCTGTGGGTGGTTGGACAGTGCCAAGTGCCTCCTGCAAACTGACGTCAGGAACTTGGCCTGGTGAGTTTTGTTTCTCACAGAAAAGGCCATCGTTGGTGTCCAGGGTCCGGTGGCCAGGAGAGGACTGGTGCCTGCTGAAATTGCGAACATCCCAATATACCAGCCTGAAGCAAGGTGCCACCAGAGGCAACTGTGGCTGGTTGGACAGTGCGAAGTTCCTTCAGAATATGGACATCAGGGACCTGGCCTGGTGACTTTTGTTTCTCTGGGGAAAGGCCATAGTTCCTGGGCAGGTTCCGGTGGACCGTAGCGGCACGGTGCTTCTTAAAATTCCGAACATCTCAAGACATCTCCCAGAAGCAAGGCACAACCATAGGCAAGTGTGGCTGGTTTGACAGGGCCAAGTGCCTCCTGCAAATCGACATCAGGAACCTGGCCTGGTGACTTTTGTTTCTCTGGGGAAAGGTCATCATTCTTGTCCAGGGCCCGCTGGCCCGGAGTGGCCGGCGTAGTGCTGAAATTCCTCACGGTTGAGGATACCTCCCAGATGAAAGGTGGCCGCAGAAGAAACTGTGGCTGGTTTGACAGTGCCAAGTGCCTCCTGCAAACTGACATCAGGAACCTGGCCTGGTGACTTTTGTTTCTCAGGGGAAAGGCCATAGATGATGTGCAGTGCCCGGTGGCCCGGAGTGGCCGGCTGCCTGCTGAAATTCCGCACGGATGAGGATACCTCCCAGATGCAAGGTGCCCCCACAGGCAACTGTGGCTGGTTTGACAGTGCCAAGTGCCTCCTGCAAACTGACATCAGGAACCTGGCCTGGTGACTTTTCTTTCTCTGGGGAAAGGCCATGGTTCATGTCCAGGGCCAGGTGGCCCGGAGTGGCCAGCTGCCAGCTGAAATTCGTCACGGCTGAGGATACCTCCCAGACGCAAGGAGCCCCCAGAGGAGACTGTGGCTGGTTTGACAGTGCCAAGTGCCTCCTGCAAACTGACATTAGGAACCTGGCCTGGTGACTTTTGTTTCTCTGGGGAAAGGCCATAGTTCCTGGGCAGGTTCCGGTGGACCGTAGCGGAACGGTGCTTCTTAAAATTCCGAACATCTCAAGACATCTCCCAGAAGCAAGGCACAACCATAGGCAAGTGTGGCTGGTTTGACAGGGCCAAGTGCCTCCTGCAAATCGACATCAGGAACCTGGCCTGGTGACTTTTGTTTCTCTGGGGAAAGGTCATCATTCTTGTCCAGGGCCCGCTGGCCCGGAGTGGCCGGCGTAGTGCTGAAATTCCTCACGGTTGAGGATACCTCCCAGATGAAAGGAGGCCGCAGAGGAAACTGTGGCTGGTTTGACAGTGCCAAGTGCCTCCTGCAAACTGACATCAGGAACCTGGCCTGGTGACTTTTGTTTCTCAGGGGAAAGGCCATAGATGATGTGCAGTGCCCGGTGGCCCGGAGTGGCCGGCTGCCTGCTGAAATTCCGCACGGATGAGGATACCTCCCAGATGCAAGGTGCCCCCACAGGCAACTGTGGCTGGTTTGACAGTGCCAAGTGCCTCCTGCAAACTGACATCAGGAACCTGGCCTGGTGACTTTTCTTTCTCTGGGGAAAGGTCATGGTTCATGTCCAGGGCCAGGTGGCCCGGAGTGGCCAGCTGCCAGCTGAAATTCGTCACGGCTGAGGATACCTCCCAGACGCAAGGAGCCCCCAGAGGAGACTGTGGCTGGTTTGACAGTGCCAAGTGCCTCCTGCAAACTGACATTAGGAACCTGGCCTGGTGACTTTTGTTTCTCTGGGGAAAGGCCATTGTTCATGTCCAGGCCCGGGTGGCCCGGAGTGGCCAGCTGCCAGCTGAAATTCGTCACGGCTGAGGATACCTCCCAGACGCAAGGAGCCCCCAGAGGAGACTGTGGCTGGTTTGACAGTGCCAAGTGCCTCCTGCAAACTGACATCAGGAACCTGGCTTGGGGAGTTTTCTTTCTCTGGTGAAAGGCCAATGTACGTGTCCAGGGCCTGATGGCCCGGAGTGGCCGGCAGCCTGCTGAAATTCCGCACGTATGAGGATACATCCCAGATGCAAGGTGCCCCCACAGGCGACTGTGGCTGGTTTGACAGTGCCAAGTGCCTCCTGCAAACTGACATCAGGAACCTGGCCTGGTGACTTTTGTTTCTCTGGGGAAAGGCCATGGTTCATATACTGGGCACGTAGGACCGGAGAGGCCGGCTGCCTACTGAAATTCCGAACGGATCTGGATGCCGCCCAGATGCAAGGTGCCCCCACAGGCACCTGCGGTTGGTTTGAGAGTGCCAAGTGCCTCCTGCAAACTGACATCAGGAACCTGGCCTGGTGATTTTGTTTCTCTGGTGAAAGGCCATGGTTCGTGTCCAGTGCCCGGTGGCCTGGAGTGGCCAGCTGCCTGCTGAAATTCCGCACGTATGAGGATACGTCCCAGATGCAAGGTGCCCCCACAGGCAACAGTGGCTGGATTGACAGTGCCAAGTGCCTCCTGCAAACTGACATCAGGAACCTGGCCTGGTGCTTTTGTTTCTCTGGGGAAAGGCCATTGTACGTTTCCTGGGCCTGGTGGCCCCTAGTGGCCGGCCGCCTGCTGAAATTCCGCATGGATCAGGATACCTCCCAGACCGAAAGTACCACCACAGGCAACTGTGGCTGGTTTGACAGTGCCAGGTGCCTCCTGCAAACTGACATCAGGACCCTGGCCTGGGGAGTTGTCTTTCTCAGAGGAAAAACCAGTGTTCTTGTCCCACGTCCTGTAGCCCGGAGTGGCCGGCTGCCTGCCGAAATTCTCAACGTCTCAATATACATCCTAGAAGCAAGGCGCCACAATAGGCAATTGTGGCGGATTGGACAGTGCCAAATGCCTCCTGCAAATTGACATCAGGAACATGGCATGCTGAGTTTTGCTTCTGTCAGAAAAAGTTCATGGTTCATGTCCAGGTTGAGGTGACCCGGCGTGGCAGGGTGTCTCTTAAAATTCCAAACATCTCAGGATGGCTCCCAGAATCAAGGCGCCACCACAGGCACCTGTGGGTGGTTGGACAGTGCCAAGTGCCTCCTGCAAACTGACGTCAGGAACTTGGCCTGGTGAGTTTTGTTTCTCACAGAAAAGGCCATCGTTGGTGTCCAGGGTCCGGTGGCCAGGAGAGGACTGGTGCCTGCTGAAATTGCGAACATCCCAATATACCAGCCTGAAGCAAGGTGCCACCAGAGGCAACTGTGGCTGGTTGGACAGTGCGAAGTTCCTTCAGAATATGGACATCAGGGACCTGGCCTGGTGACTTTTGTTTCTCTGGGGAAAGGCCATAGTTCCTGGGCAGGTTCCGGTGGACCGTAGCGGCACGGTGCTTCTTAAAATTCCGAACATCTCAAGACATCTCCCAGAAGCAAGGCACAACCATAGGCAAGTGTGGCTGGTTTGACAGGGCCAAGTGCCTCCTGCAAATCGACATCAGGAACCTGGCCTGGTGACTTTTGTTTCTCTGGGGAAAGGTCATCATTCTTGTCCAGGGCCCGCTGGCCCGGAGTGGCCGGCGTAGTGCTGAAATTCCTCACGGTTGAGGATACCTCCCAGATGAAAGGAGGCCGCAGAGGAAACTGTGGCTGGTTTGACAGTGCCAAGTGCCTCCTGCAAACTGACATCAGGAACCTGGCCTGGTGACTTTTGTTTCTCAGGGGAAAGGCCATAGATGATGTGCAGTGCCCGGTGGCCCGGAGTGGCCGGCTGCCTGCTGAAATTCCGCACGGATGAGGATACCTCCCAGATGCAAGGTGCCCCCACAGGCAACTGTGGCTGGTTTGACAGTGCCAAGTGCCTCCTGCAAACTGACATCAGGAACCTGGCCTGGTGACTTTTCTTTCTCTGGGGAAAGGCCATGGTTCATGTCCAGGGCCGGGTGGCCCGGAGTGGCCAGCTGCCAGCTGAAATTCGTCACGGCTGAGGATACCTCCCAGACGCAAGGAGCCCCCAGAGGAGACTGTGGCTGGTTTGACAGTGCCAAGTGCCTCCTGCAAACTGACATCAGGAACCTGGCCTGGTGACTTTTGTTTCTCTGGGGAAAGGCCATTGTTCATGTCCAGGCCCGGGTGGCCCGGAGTGGCCAGCTGCCAGCTGAAATTCCGCACGGCTGAGGATACCTCCCAGACGCAAGGAGCCCCCAGAGGAGACTGTGGCTGGTTTGACAGTGCCAAGTGCCTCCTGCAAACTGACATCAGGAACCTGGCCTGGTGACTTTTGTTTCTCTGGGGAAAAGCCATGGTTCATATCCTCGACCTGTATGCCCGGAGTGGCCGGCTGCCTGCTGAAATTCCGCACGGATCAGGATACCTCCCAAATGGAAGGTGCTTCCACAGGCAACTGTGGCTGGTTTGACAGTGCCAAGTGCCTCCTTCAAACTGACATCAGGAACCTGGCCTGGTGACTTTTGTTTCTCTGGGCAAGCGCCATCATCCTTGTCCGGGGCCCGGTGGCCCGGCGTGGCCGGCAGCCTGCTGAAATTCCGAACCGATCAGGATACCTCCCAGACCGAAAACACCACCACAGGCAACTGTGGCTGGTTTGACAGTGCCAAGTGCCTCCTGCAAACTGACATCAGGAACCTGGCCTGGTGACTTTTGTTTCTCTGGGGAAAGGCCACTGTTCATGTCCAGGCCCGGGTGGCCAGGAGTGGCCAGCTGCCAGCTGAAATTCCGCACGTATGAGGATACATCCCAGATGCAAGGTGCCCCCACAGGCAACTGTGGCTGGTTTGACAGTGCCAAGTGCCTCCTGTAAACTGACATCAGGAACGTGGCCTGGTGACTTTTGTTTCTCTGGGGAAAGGCCATGCTTCATATCCTGGACCTGTAGGCCCGGAGTGGCCGGCTCCCTGCTGAAATTCCGAATGGATCAGGATGCCGCCCAGATGCAATGTGCCCCCACAGGCACCTGTGGCTGGTTTGACAGTGCCAAGTGCCTCCTGCAAACTGACATCAGGAACCTGGCCTGGTGACTTTCGTTTCTCTGGGGAAAGGCCATAGATGATGTGCAGTGCCCGGTGGCCCGGAGTGGCCGGCTGCCTGCTGAAATTCCTCACGTATGAGGATACATCCCAGATGCATGGTGCCCGCGCAGGCAACAGTGGCTGGTTTGAGAGTGCCAAGTGCCTCCTGCAAACTGACATCAGGAACCTGGCCTGGTGACTTTTGTTTCTCTGGGGAAAGGCCACCGTCCCTATCCAGGGCCCCGCGGCCCGGAGTGGCCAGCTGCCTGCTGAAGTTGCGCACGGATCAGGATACCTCCCAGAATGAAAATACCACCACAGGCAACTGTGGCTGGTTTGACAGTGCCAAGTGCCTCCTGCAAACTGACATCAAGAACCTGGCCTGGTGACTTTTGTTTCCTGGTGAAAGGCCATTGTACGTTTCCAGGGCCTGATGGCCCGGAGTGGCCGGCTGCCTGCTGAAATTCCGCACGGATCAGGATACCTCCCAGACCGAAACTACCACCACAGGCAACTGTGGCTGGTTTGACAGTGCCAAGTGCCTCCTGCAAACTGACATCAGGAACCTGGCTTGGGGAGTTTTCTTTCTCTGGTGAAAGGCCAATGTACGTGTCCAGGGCCTGATGGCCCGGAGTGGCCGGCAGCCTGCTGAAATTCCTCACGGTTGAGGATACCTCCCAGATGAAAGGTGCCCCCACAGGCAACTGTGGCTGGTTTGACAGTGCCAAGTGCCTCCTGCAAACTGACATCAGGAACCTGGCCTGGTGACTTTTGTTTCTCTGGGGAAAGGCCATCATTCTTGTCCGGGGCCCGGTGGTCCGGCGTGACCGGCAGCCTGCAGAAATTCCGAAACGATCAGGATACCTCCCAGACCGACAATACTACCACAGGCACCTGTGGCTGGTTTGACAGTACCAAGTGCCTCCTGCAAACTGACATCAGGAACCTGGCCTGGTGACTTTTGTTTCTCGAGGGAAAGGCCATCATTCTTGTCCGGGGCCCGGTGCCCCGGAGTGGCTGGCTGCCTTGTGAAATTCCTCACGGTTGAGGATACCTCCCAGACGCAAGGAGCCCCCAGAGGAAACTGTGGCTGGTTTGACAGTGCCAAGTGCCTCCTGCAAACTGACATCAGGAACCTGGCCTGGTGACTTTTGTTTCTCTGGGGAAAGGCCATGGTTCATATCCTGGACCAGTTGGACCGGAGTGGCCGGCTGCCTGCTGAAATTCCGAACGGATCAGGATGCCGCCCAGATGCAAGGTGTCCCCACAGGCACCTACGGTTGGTTTGACAGTGCCAAGTGCCTCCTGCAAACTGACATCAAGAACCTGGCCTGGTGACTTTTGTTTCTCTGGGGAAAGGCCATAGATGATGTCCAGTGCCCGGTGGCCCGGAGTGGCCGGCTGCCAGCTGAAATTCCGCGCGTATGAGGATACCGCCCAGATGTATGGTGCCCGCGCAGGCAATAGTGGCTGGTTTGAGACTGCCAAGTGCCTCCTGCAAACTGACATCAGGAACCTGGCCTGGTGACTTTTGTTTCTCTGGGGAAAGGCCATCGTCCCTATCCAGGGCCCCG
Organism: Passer domesticus; assembly: GCF_036417665.1. Classification (NCBI taxonomy): domain Eukaryota; kingdom Metazoa; phylum Chordata; class Aves; order Passeriformes; family Passeridae; genus Passer; species Passer domesticus. Next base: position 28,950,163 of record NC_087484.1, read on the forward strand.
CGGCCCGGAGTGGCCGGCTGCCTGCTGAAGTTCCGCACGGATCAGGATACCTCCCAGAGTGAAAGTACCACCACAGGCAACTGTGGCTGGTTTGACAGTGCCAAGTGCCTCCTGCAAACTGACATCAGGAACCTGGCCTGGTGACTTTTGTTTCTCTGGTGAAAGGCCATTGTACGTTTCCAGGGCCTGATGGCCCGGGGTGGCCGGCTGCCTGCTGAAATTCCGCACGGATCAGGATACCTCCCAGACGGAACGTACCACCACAGGCAACTGTGGCTGGTTTGACAGTGCCTAGTGCCTCCTGCAAACTGACATCAGGAACCTGGCCTGGTGACTTTTGCTTCTCTGGGAAAGGGCCATCATTCTTGTCCAGTGCCCAGTGGACCGGAGTGGCCGGCTGCCTGCTGAAATTCCGCACGTATGAGGATACGTCCCAGATGCAAGGTGCCCCCACAGGCAACAGTGGCTGGATTGACAGTGCCAAGTGCCTCCTGCAAACTGACATCAGGAACCTGGCCTGGTGACTTTTGTTTCTCTGGGGAAAGGCCATTGTACGTTTCCAGGGCCTGATGGCCCGGGGTGGCCGGCTGCCTGCTGAAATTCCGCACGGATCAGGATACCTCCCAGACGGAACGTACCACCACAGGCAACAGTGGCTGGTTTGACAGTGCCTAGTGCCTCCTGCAAACTGACATCAGGAACCTGGCCTGGTGACTTTTGCTTCTCTGGGAAAGGGCCATCATTCTTGTCCAGTGCCCAGTGGACCGGAGTGGCCGGCTGCCTGCTGAAATTCCGCACGTATGAGGATACGTCCCAGATGCAAGGTGCCCCCACAGGCAACAGTGGCTGGATTGACAGTGCCAAGTGCCTCCTGCAAACTGACATCAGGAACCTGGCCTGGTGCTTTTGTTTCTCTGGGGAAAGGCCATTGTACGTTTCCAGGGCCTGGTGGCCCCTAGTGGCCGGCCGCCTGCTGAAATTCCCCATGGATCAGGATACCTCCCAGACCGAAAGTACCACGACAGGCAACTGTGGCTGGTTTGACAGTGCCAGGTGCCTCCTGCAAACTGACATCAGGACCCTGGCCTGGGGAGTTGTCTTTCTCAGAGGAAAAACCAGTGTTCTTGTCCCACGTCCTGTAGCCCGGAGTGGCCGGCTGCCTGCCGAAATTCTCAACGTCTCAATATACATCCTAGAAGCAAGGCGCCACAATAGGCAATTGTGGCGGATTGGACAGTGCCAAATGCCTCCTGCAAATTGACATCAGGAACATGGCATGCTGAGTTTTGCTTCTGTCAGAAAAAGTTCATGGTTCATGTCCAGGTTGAGGTGACCCGGCGTGGCAGGGTGTCTCTTAAAATTCCAAACATCTCAGGATGGCTCCCAGAATCAAGGCGCCACCACAGGCACCTGTGGGTGGTTGGACAGTGCCAAGTGCCTCCTGCAAACTGACGTCAGGAACTTGGCCTGGTGAGTTTTGTTTCTCACAGAAAAGGCCATCGTTGGTGTCCAGGGTCCGGTGGCCAGGAGAGGACTGGTGCCTGCTGAAATTGCGAACATCCCAATATACCAGCCTGAAGCAAGGTGCCACCAGAGGCAACTGTGGCTGGTTGGACAGTGCGAAGTTCCTTCAGAATATGGACATCAGGGACCTGGCCTGGTGACTTTTGTTTCTCTGGGGAAAGGCCATAGTTCCTGGGCAGGTTCCGGTGGACCGTAGCGGCACGGTGCTTCTTAAAATTCCGAACATCTCAAGACATCTCCCAGAAGCAAGGCACCACCATAGGCAAGTGTGGCTGGTTCGACAGGGCCAAGTGCCTCCTGCAAATCGACATCAGGAACCTGGCCTGGTGACTTTTGTTTCTCTGGGGAAAGGTCATCATTCTTGTCCGGGGCCCGCTGGCCCGGAGTAGCCGGCGTACTGCTGAAATTCCTCACGGTTGAGGATACCTCCCAGATGAAAGGAGGCCGCAGAGGAAACTGTGGCTGGTTTGACAGTGCCAAGTGCCTCCTGCAAACTGACATCAGGAACCTGGCCTGGTGACTTTTGTTTCTCAGGGGAAAGGCCATAGATGATGTGCAGTGCCCGGTGGCCCGGAGTGGCCGGCTGCCTGCTGAAATTCCGCACGGATGAGGATACCTCCCAGATGCAAGGTGCCCCCACAGGCAACTGTGGCTGGTTTGACAGTGCCAAGTGCCTCCTGCAAACTGACATCAGGAACCTGGCCTGGTGACTTTTCTTTCTCTGGGGAAAGGCCATGGTTCATGTCCAGGGCCGGGTGGCCCGGAGTGGCCAGCTGCCAGCTGAAATTCGTCACGGCTGAGGATACCTCCCAGACGCAAGGAGCCCCCAGAGGAGACTGTGGCTGGTTTGACAGTGCCAAGTGCCTCCTGCAAACTGACATCAGGAACCTGGCCTGGTGACTTTTGTTTCTCTGGGGAAAGGCCATTGTTCATGTCCAGGCCCGGGTGGCCCGGAGTGGCCAGCTGCCAGCTGAAATTCGTCACGGCTGAGGATACCTCCCAGACGCAAGGAGCCCCCAGAGGAGACTGTGGCTGGTTTGACAGTGCCAAGTGCCTCCTGCAAACTGACATCAGGAACGTGGCCTGGTGACTTTTGTTTCTCTGGGGAAAAGCCATGGTTCATATCCTCGACCTGTATGCCCGGAGTGGCCGGCTGCCTGCTGAAATTCCGCACGGATCAGGATACCTCCCAAATGGAAGGTGCTTCCACAGGCACCTGTGGCTGGTTTGACAGTGCCAAGTGCCTCCTTCAAACTGACATCAGGAACCTGGCCTGGTGACTTTTGTTTCTCTGGGCAAGCGCCATCATCCTTGTCCGGGGCCCGGTGGCCCGGCGTGGCCGGCAGCCTGCTGAAATTCCGAACCGATCAGGATACCTCCCAGACCGAAAACACCACCACAGGCAACTGTGGCTGGTTTGACAGTGCCAAGTGCCTCCTGCAAACTGACATCAGGAACCTGGCCTGGTGACTTTTGTTTCTCTGGGGAAAGGCCACTGTTCATGTCCAGGCCCGGGTGGCCAGGAGTGGCCAGCTGCCAGCTGAAATTCCGCACGTATGAGGATACATCCCAGATGCAAGGTGCCCCCACAGGCAACAGTGGCTGGTTTGACAGTGCCAAGTGCCTCCTGCAAACTGACATCAGGAACCTGACCTGGTGACTTTCGTTTCTCTGGGGAAAGGCCATAGATGATGTGCAGTGCCCGGTGGCCCGGAGTGGCCGGCTGCCTGCTGAAATTCCTCACGTATGAGGATACATCCCAGATGCATGGTGCCCGCGCAGGCAACAGTGGCTGGTTTGAGAGTGCCAAGTGCCTCCTGCAAACTGACATCAGGAACCTGGCCTGGTGACTTTTGTTTCTCTGGGGAAAGGCCATCGTCCCTATCCAGGGCCCCGCGGCCCGGAGTGGCCAGCTGCCTGCTGAAGTTGCGCACGGATCAGGATACCTCCCAGAATGAAAATACCACCACAGGCAACTGTGGCTGGTTTGACAGTGCCAAGTGCCTCCTGCAAACTGACATCAAGAACCTGGCCTGGTGACTTTTGTTTCCTGGTGAAAGGCCATTGTACGTGTCCTGGGCCTGATGGCCCGGAGTGGCCGGCTGCCTGCTGAAATTCCTCCCAGACCGAAACTACCACCACAGGCAACTGTGGCTGGTTTGACAGTGCCAAGTGCCTCCTGCAAACTGACATCAGGAACCTGGCTTGGGGAGTTTTCTTTCTCTGGTGAAAGGCCAATGTACGTGTCCAGGGCCTGATGGCCCGGAGTGGCCGGCCGCCTGCTGAAATTCCTCACGGTTGAGGATACCTCCCAGATGAAATGTGCCCCCACAGGCAACTGTGGCTGGTTTGACAGTGCCAAGTGCCTCCTGCAAACTGACATCAGGAACCTGGCCTGGTGACTTTTGTTTCTCAGGGGAAAGGCCATAGATGATGTGCAGTGCCCGGTGGCCCGGAGTGGCCGGCTGCCTGCTGAAATTCCGCACGGATGAGGATACCTCCCAGATGCAAGGTGCCCCCACAGGCAACTGTGGCTGGTTTGACAGTGCCAAGTGCCTCCTGCAAACTGACATCAGGAACCTGGCCTGGTGACTTTTCTTTCTCTGGGGAAAGGCCATGGTTCATGTCCAGGGCCAGGTGGCCCGGAGTGGCCAGCTGCCAGCTGAAATTCGTCACGGCTGAGGATACCTCCCAGACGCAAGGAGCCCCCAGAGGAGACTGTGGCTGGTTTGACAGTGCCAAGTGCCTCCTGCAAACTGACATTAGGAACCTGGCCTGGTGACTTTTGTTTCTCTGGGGAAAGGCCATAGTTCCTGGGCAGGTTCCGGTGGACCGTAGCGGAACGGTGCTTCTTAAAATTCCGAACATCTCAAGACATCTCCCAGAAGCAAGGCACAACCATAGGCAAGTGTGGCTGGTTTGACAGGGCCAAGTGCCTCCTGCAAATCGACATCAGGAACCTGGCCTGGTGACTTTTGTTTCTCTGGGGAAAGGTCATCATTCTTGTCCAGGGCCCGCTGGCCCGGAGTGGCCGGCGTAGTGCTGAAATTCCTCACGGTTGAGGATACCTCCCAGATGAAAGGAGGCCGCAGAGGAAACTGTGGCTGGTTTGACAGTGCCAAGTGCCTCCTGCAAACTGACATCAGGAACCTGGCCTGGTGACTTTTGTTTCTCAGGGGAAAGGCCATAGATGATGTGCAGTGCCCGGTGGCCCGGAGTGGCCGGCTGCCTGCTGAAATTCCGCACGGATGAGGATACCTCCCAGATGCAAGGTGCCCCCACAGGCAACTGTGGCTGGTTTGACAGTGCCAAGTGCCTCCTGCAAACTGACATCAGGAACCTGGCCTGGTGACTTTTCTTTCTCTGGGGAAAGGTCATGGTTCATGTCCAGGGCCAGGTGGCCCGGAGTGGCCAGCTGCCAGCTGAAATTCGTCACGGCTGAGGATACCTCCCAGACGCAAGGAGCCCCCAGAGGAGACTGTGGCTGGTTTGACAGTGCCAAGTGCCTCCTGCAAACTGACATTAGGAACCTGGCCTGGTGACTTTTGTTTCTCTGGGGAAAGGCCATTGTTCATGTCCAGGCCCGGGTGGCCCGGAGTGGCCAGCTGCCAGCTGAAATTCGTCACGGCTGAGGATACCTCCCAGACGCAAGGAGCCCCCAGAGGAGACTGTGGCTGGTTTGACAGTGCCAAGTGCCTCCTGCAAACTGACATCAGGAACCTGGCTTGGGGAGTTTTCTTTCTCTGGTGAAAGGCCAATGTACGTGTCCAGGGCCTGATGGCCCGGAGTGGCCGGCAGCCTGCTGAAATTCCGCACGTATGAGGATACATCCCAGATGCAAGGTGCCCCCACAGGCGACTGTGGCTGGTTTGACAGTGCCAAGTGCCTCCTGCAAACTGACATCAGGAACCTGGCCTGGTGACTTTTGTTTCTCTGGGGAAAGGCCATGGTTCATATACTGGGCACGTAGGACCGGAGAGGCCGGCTGCCTACTGAAATTCCGAACGGATCTGGATGCCGCCCAGATGCAAGGTGCCCCCACAGGCACCTGCGGTTGGTTTGAGAGTGCCAAGTGCCTCCTGCAAACTGACATCAGGAACCTGGCCTGGTGATTTTGTTTCTCTGGTGAAAGGCCATGGTTCGTGTCCAGTGCCCGGTGGCCTGGAGTGGCCAGCTGCCTGCTGAAATTCCGCACGTATGAGGATACGTCCCAGATGCAAGGTGCCCCCACAGGCAACAGTGGCTGGATTGACAGTGCCAAGTGCCTCCTGCAAACTGACATCAGGAACCTGGCCTGGTGCTTTTGTTTCTCTGGGGAAAGGCCATTGTACGTTTCCTGGGCCTGGTGGCCCCTAGTGGCCGGCCGCCTGCTGAAATTCCGCATGGATCAGGATACCTCCCAGACCGAAAGTACCACCACAGGCAACTGTGGCTGGTTTGACAGTGCCAGGTGCCTCCTGCAAACTGACATCAGGACCCTGGCCTGGGGAGTTGTCTTTCTCAGAGGAAAAACCAGTGTTCTTGTCCCACGTCCTGTAGCCCGGAGTGGCCGGCTGCCTGCCGAAATTCTCAACGTCTCAATATACATCCTAGAAGCAAGGCGCCACAATAGGCAATTGTGGCGGATTGGACAGTGCCAAATGCCTCCTGCAAATTGACATCAGGAACATGGCATGCTGAGTTTTGCTTCTGTCAGAAAAAGTTCATGGTTCATGTCCAGGTTGAGGTGACCCGGCGTGGCAGGGTGTCTCTTAAAATTCCAAACATCTCAGGATGGCTCCCAGAATCAAGGCGCCACCACAGGCACCTGTGGGTGGTTGGACAGTGCCAAGTGCCTCCTGCAAACTGACGTCAGGAACTTGGCCTGGTGAGTTTTGTTTCTCACAGAAAAGGCCATCGTTGGTGTCCAGGGTCCGGTGGCCAGGAGAGGACTGGTGCCTGCTGAAATTGCGAACATCCCAATATACCAGCCTGAAGCAAGGTGCCACCAGAGGCAACTGTGGCTGGTTGGACAGTGCGAAGTTCCTTCAGAATATGGACATCAGGGACCTGGCCTGGTGACTTTTGTTTCTCTGGGGAAAGGCCATAGTTCCTGGGCAGGTTCCGGTGGACCGTAGCGGCACGGTGCTTCTTAAAATTCCGAACATCTCAAGACATCTCCCAGAAGCAAGGCACAACCATAGGCAAGTGTGGCTGGTTTGACAGGGCCAAGTGCCTCCTGCAAATCGACATCAGGAACCTGGCCTGGTGACTTTTGTTTCTCTGGGGAAAGGTCATCATTCTTGTCCAGGGCCCGCTGGCCCGGAGTGGCCGGCGTAGTGCTGAAATTCCTCACGGTTGAGGATACCTCCCAGATGAAAGGAGGCCGCAGAGGAAACTGTGGCTGGTTTGACAGTGCCAAGTGCCTCCTGCAAACTGACATCAGGAACCTGGCCTGGTGACTTTTGTTTCTCAGGGGAAAGGCCATAGATGATGTGCAGTGCCCGGTGGCCCGGAGTGGCCGGCTGCCTGCTGAAATTCCGCACGGATGAGGATACCTCCCAGATGCAAGGTGCCCCCACAGGCAACTGTGGCTGGTTTGACAGTGCCAAGTGCCTCCTGCAAACTGACATCAGGAACCTGGCCTGGTGACTTTTCTTTCTCTGGGGAAAGGCCATGGTTCATGTCCAGGGCCAGGTGGCCCGGAGTGGCCAGCTGCCAGCTGAAATTCGTCACGGCTGAGGATACCTCCCAGACGCAAGGAGCCCCCAGAGGAGACTGTGGCTGGTTTGACAGTGCCAAGTGCCTCCTGCAAACTGACATTAGGAACCTGGCCTGGTGACTTTTGTTTCTCTGGGGAAAGGCCATAGTTCCTGGGCAGGTTCCGGTGGACCGTAGCGGAACGGTGCTTCTTAAAATTCCGAACATCTCAAGACATCTCCCAGAAGCAAGGCACAACCATAGGCAAGTGTGGCTGGTTTGACAGGGCCAAGTGCCTCCTGCAAATCGACATCAGGAACCTGGCCTGGTGACTTTTGTTTCTCTGGGGAAAGGTCATCATTCTTGTCCAGGGCCCGCTGGCCCGGAGTGGCCGGCGTAGTGCTGAAATTCCTCACGGTTGAGGATACCTCCCAGATGAAAGGAGGCCGCAGAGGAAACTGTGGCTGGTTTGACAGTGCCAAGTGCCTCCTGCAAACTGACATCAGGAACCTGGCCTGGTGACTTTTGTTTCTCAGGGGAAAGGCCATAGATGATGTGCAGTGCCCGGTGGCCCGGAGTGGCCGGCTGCCTGCTGAAATTCCGCACGGATGAGGATACCTCCCAGATGCAAGGTGCCCCCACAGGCAACTGTGGCTGGTTTGACAGTGCCAAGTGCCTCCTGCAAACTGACATCAGGAACCTGGCCTGGTGACTTTTCTTTCTCTGGGGAAAGGTCATGGTTCATGTCCAGGGCCAGGTGGCCCGGAGTGGCCAGCTGCCAGCTGAAATTCGTCACGGCTGAGGATACCTCCCAGACGCAAGGAGCCCCCAGAGGAGACTGTGGCTGGTTTGACAGTGCCAAGTGCCTCCTGCAAACTGACATTAGGAACCTGGCCTGGTGACTTTTGTTTCTCTGGGGAAAGGCCATTGTTCATGTCCAGGCCCGGGTGGCCCGGAGTGGCCAGCTGCCAGCTGAAATTCGTCACGGCTGAGGATACCTCCCAGACGCAAGGAGCCCCCAGAGGAGACTGTGGCTGGTTTGACAGTGCCAAGTGCCTCCTGCAAACTGACATCAGGAACCTGGCTTGGGGAGTTTTCTTTCTCTGGTGAAAGGCCAATGTACGTGTCCAGGGCCTGATGGCCCGGAGTGGCCGGCAGCCTGCTGAAATTCCGCACGTATGAGGATACATCCCAGATGCAAGGTGCCCCCACAGGCGACTGTGGCTGGTTTGACAGTGCCAAGTGCCTCCTGCAAACTGACATCAGGAACCTGGCCTGGTGACTTTTGTTTCTCTGGGGAAAGGCCATGGTTCATATACTGGGCACGTAGGACCGGAGAGGCCGGCTGCCTACTGAAATTCCGAACGGATCTGGATGCCGCCCAGATGCAAGGTGCCCCCACAGGCACCTGCGGTTGGTTTGAGAGTGCCAAGTGCCTCCTGCAAACTGACATCAGGAACCTGGCCTGGTGATTTTGTTTCTCTGGTGAAAGGCCATGGTTCGTGTCCAGTGCCCGGTGGCCTGGAGTGGCCAGCTGCCTGCTGAAATTCCGCACGTATGAGGATACGTCCCAGATGCAAGGTGCCCCCACAGGCAACAGTGGCTGGATTGACAGTGCCAAGTGCCTCCTGCAAACTGACATCAGGAACCTGGCCTGGTGCTTTTGTTTCTCTGGGGAAAGGCCATTGTACGTTTCCTGGGCCTGGTGGCCCCTAGTGGCCGGCCGCCTGCTGAAATTCCGCATGGATCAGGATACCTCCCAGACCGAAAGTACCACCACAGGCAACTGTGGCTGGTTTGACAGTGCCAGGTGCCTCCTGCAAACTGACATCAGGACCCTGGCCTGGGGAGTTGTCTTTCTCAGAGGAAAAACCAGTGTTCTTGTCCCACGTCCTGTAGCCCGGAGTGGCCGGCTGCCTGCCGAAATTCTCAACGTCTCAATATACATCCTAGAAGCAAGGCGCCACAATAGGCAATTGTGGCGGATTGGACAGTGCCAAATGCCTCCTGCAAATTGACATCAGGAACATGGCATGCTGAGTTTTGCTTCTGTCAGAAAAAGTTCATGGTTCATGTCCAGGTTGAGGTGACCCGGCGTGGCAGGGTGTCTCTTAAAATTCCAAACATCTCAGGATGGCTCCCAGAATCAAGGCGCCACCACAGGCACCTGTGGGTGGTTGGACAGTGCCAAGTGCCTCCTGCAAACTGACGTCAGGAACTTGGCCTGGTGAGTTTTGTTTCTCACAGAAAAGGCCATCGTTGGTGTCCAGGGTCCGGTGGCCAGGAGAGGACTGGTGCCTGCTGAAATTGCGAACATCCCAATATACCAGCCTGAAGCAAGGTGCCACCAGAGGCAACTGTGGCTGGTTGGACAGTGCGAAGTTCCTTCAGAATATGGACATCAGGGACCTGGCCTGGTGACTTTTGTTTCTCTGGGGAAAGGCCATAGTTCCTGGGCAGGTTCCGGTGGACCGTAGCGGCACGGTGCTTCTTAAAATTCCGAACATCTCAAGACATCTCCCAGAAGCAAGGCACAACCATAGGCAAGTGTGGCTGGTTTGACAGGGCCAAGTGCCTCCTGCAAATCGACATCAGGAACCTGGCCTGGTGACTTTTGTTTCTCTGGGGAAAGGTCATCATTCTTGTCCAGGGCCCGCTGGCCCGGAGTGGCCGGCGTAGTGCTGAAATTCCTCACGGTTGAGGATACCTCCCAGATGAAAGGAGGCCGCAGAGGAAACTGTGGCTGGTTTGACAGTGCCAAGTGCCTCCTGCAAACTGACATCAGGAACCTGGCCTGGTGACTTTTGTTTCTCAGGGGAAAGGCCATAGATGATGTGCAGTGCCCGGTGGCCCGGAGTGGCCGGCTGCCTGCTGAAATTCCGCACGGATGAGGATACCTCCCAGATGCAAGGTGCCCCCACAGGCAACTGTGGCTGGTTTGACAGTGCCAAGTGCCTCCTGCAAACTGACATCAGGAACCTGGCCTGGTGACTTTTCTTTCTCTGGGGAAAGGCCATGGTTCATGTCCAGGGCCGGGTGGCCCGGAGTGGCCAGCTGCCAGCTGAAATTCGTCACGGCTGAGGATACCTCCCAGACGCAAGGAGCCCCCAGAGGAGACTGTGGCTGGTTTGACAGTGCCAAGTGCCTCCTGCAAACTGACATCAGGAACCTGGCCTGGTGACTTTTGTTTCTCTGGGGAAAGGCCATTGTTCATGTCCAGGCCCGGGTGGCCCGGAGTGGCCAGCTGCCAGCTGAAATTCCGCACGGCTGAGGATACCTCCCAGACGCAAGGAGCCCCCAGAGGAGACTGTGGCTGGTTTGACAGTGCCAAGTGCCTCCTGCAAACTGACATCAGGAACCTGGCCTGGTGACTTTTGTTTCTCTGGGGAAAAGCCATGGTTCATATCCTCGACCTGTATGCCCGGAGTGGCCGGCTGCCTGCTGAAATTCCGCACGGATCAGGATACCTCCCAAATGGAAGGTGCTTCCACAGGCAACTGTGGCTGGTTTGACAGTGCCAAGTGCCTCCTTCAAACTGACATCAGGAACCTGGCCTGGTGACTTTTGTTTCTCTGGGCAAGCGCCATCATCCTTGTCCGGGGCCCGGTGGCCCGGCGTGGCCGGCAGCCTGCTGAAATTCCGAACCGATCAGGATACCTCCCAGACCGAAAACACCACCACAGGCAACTGTGGCTGGTTTGACAGTGCCAAGTGCCTCCTGCAAACTGACATCAGGAACCTGGCCTGGTGACTTTTGTTTCTCTGGGGAAAGGCCACTGTTCATGTCCAGGCCCGGGTGGCCAGGAGTGGCCAGCTGCCAGCTGAAATTCCGCACGTATGAGGATACATCCCAGATGCAAGGTGCCCCCACAGGCAACTGTGGCTGGTTTGACAGTGCCAAGTGCCTCCTGTAAACTGACATCAGGAACCTGGCCTGGTGACTTTTGTTTCTCTGGGGAAAGGCCATGCTTCATATCCTGGACCTGTAGGCCCGGAGTGGCCGGCTCCCTGCTGAAATTCCGAATGGATCAGGATGCCGCCCAGATGCAATGTGCCCCCACAGGCACCTGTGGCTGGTTTGACAGTGCCAAGTGCCTCCTGCAAACTGACATCAGGAACCTGGCCTGGTGACTTTCGTTTCTCTGGGGAAAGGCCATAGATGATGTGCAGTGCCCGGTGGCCCGGAGTGGCCGGCTGCCTGCTGAAATTCCTCACGTATGAGGATACATCCCAGATGCATGGTGCCCGCGCAGGCAACAGTGGCTGGTTTGAGAGTGCCAAGTGCCTCCTGCAAACTGACATCAGGAACCTGGCCTGGTGACTTTTGTTTCTCTGGGGAAAGGCCACCGTCCCTATCCAGGGCCCCGCGGCCCGGAGTGGCCAGCTGCCTGCTGAAGTTGCGCACGGATCAGGATACCTCCCAGAATGAAAATACCACCACAGGCAACTGTGGCTGGTTTGACAGTGCCAAGTGCCTCCTGCAAACTGACATCAAGAACCTGGCCTGGTGACTTTTGTTTCCTGGTGAAAGGCCATTGTACGTTTCCAGGGCCTGATGGCCCGGAGTGGCCGGCTGCCTGCTGAAATTCCGCACGGATCAGGATACCTCCCAGACCGAAACTACCACCACAGGCAACTGTGGCTGGTTTGACAGTGCCAAGTGCCTCCTGCAAACTGACATCAGGAACCTGGCTTGGGGAGTTTTCTTTCTCTGGTGAAAGGCCAATGTACGTGTCCAGGGCCTGATGGCCCGGAGTGGCCGGCAGCCTGCTGAAATTCCTCACGGTTGAGGATACCTCCCAGATGAAAGGTGCCCCCACAGGCAACTGTGGCTGGTTTGACAGTGCCAAGTGCCTCCTGCAAACTGACATCAGGAACCTGGCCTGGTGACTTTTGTTTCTCTGGGGAAAGGCCATCATTCTTGTCCGGGGCCCGGTGGTCCGGCGTGACCGGCAGCCTGCAGAAATTCCGAAACGATCAGGATACCTCCCAGACCGACAATACTACCACAGGCACCTGTGGCTGGTTTGACAGTACCAAGTGCCTCCTGCAAACTGACATCAGGAACCTGGCCTGGTGACTTTTGTTTCTCGAGGGAAAGGCCATCATTCTTGTCCGGGGCCCGGTGCCCCGGAGTGGCTGGCTGCCTTGTGAAATTCCTCACGGTTGAGGATACCTCCCAGACGCAAGGAGCCCCCAGAGGAAACTGTGGCTGGTTTGACAGTGCCAAGTGCCTCCTGCAAACTGACATCAGGAACCTGGCCTGGTGACTTTTGTTTCTCTGGGGAAAGGCCATGGTTCATATCCTGGACCAGTTGGACCGGAGTGGCCGGCTGCCTGCTGAAATTCCGAACGGATCAGGATGCCGCCCAGATGCAAGGTGTCCCCACAGGCACCTACGGTTGGTTTGACAGTGCCAAGTGCCTCCTGCAAACTGACATCAAGAACCTGGCCTGGTGACTTTTGTTTCTCTGGGGAAAGGCCATAGATGATGTCCAGTGCCCGGTGGCCCGGAGTGGCCGGCTGCCAGCTGAAATTCCGCGCGTATGAGGATACCGCCCAGATGCATGGTGCCCGCGCAGGCAATAGTGGCTGGTTTGAGACTGCCAAGTGCCTCCTGCAAACTGACATCAGGAACCTGGCCTGGTGACTTTTGTTTCTCTGGGGAAAGGCCATCGTCCCTATCCAGGGCCCCGCGGCCCGGAGTGGCCGGCTGCCTGCTGAAGTTCCGCACGGATCAGGATACCTCCCAGAGTGAAAGTACCACCACAGGCAACTGTGGCTGGTTTGACAGTGCCAAGTGCCTCCTGCAAACTGACATCAGGAACCTGGCCTGGTGACTTTTGTTTCTCTGGTGAAAGGCCATTGTACGTTTCCAGGGCCTGATGGCCCGGGGTGGCTGGCTGCCTGCTGAAATTCCGCACGGATCAGGATACCTCCCAGACGGAACGTACCACCACAGGCAACAGTGGCTGGTTTGACAGTGCCTAGTGCCTCCTGCAAACTGACATCAGGAACCTGGCCTGGTGACTTTTGCTTCTCTGGGAAAGGGCCATCATTCTTGTCCAGTGCCCAGTGGACCGGAGTGGCCGGCTGCCTGCTGAAATTCCGCACGTATGAGGATACGTCCCAGATGCAAGGTGCCCCCACAGGCAACAGTGGCTGGATTGACAGTGCCAAGTGCCTCCTGCAAACTGACATCAGGAACCTGGCCTGGTGACTTTTGTTTCTCTGGGGAAAGGCCATTGTACGTTTCCAGGGCCTGATGGCCCGGGGTGGCCGGCTGCCTGCTGAAATTCCGCACGGATCAGGATACCTCCCAGACGGAACGTACCACCACAGGCAACAGTGGCTGGTTTGACAGTGCCTAGTGCCTCCTGCAAACTGACATCAGGAACCTGGCCTGGTGACTTTTGCTTCTCTGGGAAAGGGCCATCATTCTTGTCCAGTGCCCAGTGGACCGGAGTGGCCGGCTGCCTGCTGAAATTCCGCACGTATGAGGATACGTCCCAGATGCAAGGTGCCCCCACAGGCAACAGTGGCTGGATTGACAGTGCCAAGTGCCTCCTGCAAACTGACATCAGGAACCTGGCCTGGTGCTTTTGTTTCTCTGGGGAAAGGCCATTGTACGTTTCCAGGGCCTGGTGGCCCCTAGTGGCCGGCCGCCTGCTGAAATTCCCCATGGATCAGGATACCTCCCAGACCGAAAGTACCACCACAGGCAACTGTGGCTGGTTTGACAGTGCCAGGTGCCTCCTGCAAACTGACATCAGGACCCTGGCCTGGGGAGTTGTCTTTCTCAGAGGAAAAACCAGTGTTCTTGTCCCACGTCCTGTAGCCCGGAGTGGCCGGCTGCCTGCCGAAATTCTCAACGTCTCAATATACATCCTAGAAGCAAGGCGCCACAATAGGCAATTGTGGCGGATTGGACAGTGCCAAATGCCTCCTGCAAATTGACATCAGGAACATGGCATGCTGAGTTTTGCTTCTGTCAGAAAAAGTTCATGGTTCATGTCCAGGTTGAGGTGACCCGGCGTGGCAGGGTGTCTCTTAAAATTCCAAACATCTCAGGATGGCTCCCAGAATCAAGGCGCCACCACAGGCACCTGTGGGTGGTTGGACAGTGCCAAGTGCCTCCTGCAAACTGACGTCAGGAACTTGGCCTGGTGAGTTTTGTTTCTCACAGAAAAGGCCATCGTTGGTGTCCAGGGTCCGGTGGCCAGGAGAGGACTGGTGCCTGCTGAAATTGCGAACATCCCAATATACCAGCCTGAAGCAAGGTGCCACCAGAGGCAACTGTGGCTGGTTGGACAGTGCGAAGTTCCTTCAGAATATGGACATCAGGGACCTGGCCTGGTGACTTTTGTTTCTCTGGGGAAAGGCCATAGTTCCTGGGCAGGTTCCGGTGGACCGTAGCGGCACGGTGCTTCTTAAAATTCCGAACATCTCAAGACATCTCCCAGAAGCAAGGCACCACCATAGGCAAGTGTGGCTGGTTCGACAGGGCCAAGTGCCTCCTGCAAATCGACATCAGGAACCTGGCCTGGTGACTTTTGTTTCTCTGGGGAAAGGTCATCATTCTTGTCCGGGGCCCGCTGGCCCGGAGTAGCCGGCGTACTGCTGAAATTCCTCACGGTTGAGGATACCTCCCAGATGAAAGGAGGCCGCAGAGGAAACTGTGGCTGGTTTGACAGTGCCAAGTGCCTCCTGCAAACTGACATCAGGAACCTGGCCTGGTGACTTTTGTTTCTCAGGGGAAAGGCCATAGATGATGTGCAGTGCCCGGTGGCCCGGAGTGGCCGGCTGCCTGCTGAAATTCCGCACGGATGAGGATACCTCCCAGATGCAAGGTGCCCCCACAGGCAACTGTGGCTGGTTTGACAGTGCCAAGTGCCTCCTGCAAACTGACATCAGGAACCTGGCCTGGTGACTTTTCTTTCTCTGGGGAAAGGCCATGGTTCATGTCCAGGGCCGGGTGGCCCGGAGTGGCCAGCTGCCAGCTGAAATTCGTCACGGCTGAGGATACCTCCCAGACGCAAGGAGCCCCCAGAGGAGACTGTGGCTGGTTTGACAGTGCCAAGTGCCTCCTGCAAACTGACATCAGGAACCTGGCCTGGTGACTTTTGTTTCTCTGGGGAAAGGCCATTGTTCATGTCCAGGCCCGGGTGGCCCGGAGTGGCCAGCTGCCAGCTGAAATTCGTCACGGCTGAGGATACCTCCCAGACGCAAGGAGCCCCCAGAGGAGACTGTGGCTGGTTTGACAGTGCCAAGTGCCTCCTGCAAACTGACATCAGGAACGTGGCCTGGTGACTTTTGTTTCTCTGGGGAAAAGCCATGGTTCATATCCTCGACCTGTATGCCCGGAGTGGCCGGCTGCCTGCTGAAATTCCGCACGGATCAGGATACCTCCCAAATGGAAGGTGCTTCCACAGGCACCTGTGGCTGGTTTGACAGTGCCAAGTGCCTCCTTCAAACTGACATCAGGAACCTGGCCTGGTGACTTTTGTTTCTCTAGGCAAGCGCCATCATCCTTGTCCGGGGCCCGGTGGCCCGGCGTGGCCGGCAGCCTGCTGAAATTCCGAACCGATCAGGATACCTCCCAGACCGAAAACACCACCACAGGCAACTGTGGCTGGTTTGACAGTGCCAAGTGCCTCCTGCAAACTGACATCAGGAACCTGGCCTGGTGACTTTTGTTTCTCTGGGGAAAGGCCACTGTTCATGTCCAGGCCCGGGTGGCCAGGAGTGGCCAGCTGCCAGCTGAAATTCCGCACGTATGAGGATACATCCCAGATGCAAGGTGCCCCCACAGGCAACAGTGGCTGGTTTGACAGTGCCAAGTGCCTCCTGCAAACTGACATCAGGAACCTGACCTGGTGACTTTCGTTTCTCTGGGGAAAGGCCATAGATGATGTGCAGTGCCCGGTGGCCCGGAGTGGCCGGCTGCCTGCTGAAATTCCTCACGTATGAGGATACATCCCAGATGCATGGTGCCCGCGCAGGCAACAGTGGCTGGTTTGAGAGTGCCAAGTGCCTCCTGCAAACTGACATCAGGAACCTGGCCTGGTGACTTTTGTTTCTCTGGGGAAAGGCCATCGTCCCTATCCAGGGCCCCGCGGCCCGGAGTGGCCAGCTGCCTGCTGAAGTTGCGCACGGATCAGGATACCTCCCAGAATGAAAATACCACCACAGGCAACTGTGGCTGGTTTGACAGTGCCAAGTGCCTCCTGCAAACTGACATCAAGAACCTGGCCTGGTGACTTTTGTTTCCTGGTGAAAGGCCATTGTACGTGTCCTGGGCCTGATGGCCCGGAGTGGCCGGCTGCCTGCTGAAATTCCTCCCAGACCGAAACTACCACCACAGGCAACTGTGGCTGGTTTGACAGTGCCAAGTGCCTCCTGCAAACTGACATCAGGAACCTGGCTTGGGGAGTTTTCTTTCTCTGGTGAAAGGCCAATGTACGTGTCCAGGGCCTGATGGCCCGGAGTGGCCGGCCGCCTGCTGAAATTCCTCACGGTTGAGGATACCTCCCAGATGAAATGTGCCCCCACAGGCAACTGTGGCTGGTTTGACAGTGCCAAGTGCCTCCTGCAAACTGACATCAGGACCCTGGCCTGGTGAGTTGTCTTTCTCAGAGGAAAAGCCAGTGTTCTTGTCCCACGTCCTGTAGCCCGGAGTGGCCGGCTGCCTGCCGAAATACTCAACGTCTCAATATACATCCTAGAAGCAAGGCGCCACAATAGGCAATTGTGGCGGATTGGACAGTGCCAAATGCCTCCTGCAAATTGACATCAGGAACATGGCCTGCTGAGTTTTGCTTCTGTCAGAAAAAGTTCATGGTTCATTTCCAGGTTGAGGTGACCCAGCGTGGCAGGGTGTCTCTTAAAATTCCAAACATCTCAGGATGGCTCCCAGAATCAAGGCGCCACCACAGGAACCTGTGGGTGGTTGGACAGTGCCAAGTGCCTCCTGCAAACTGACGTCAGGAACTTGGCCTGGTGACTTTTGTTTCTCACAGAAAAGGCCATCGTTGGTGTCCAGGGTCCGGTGGCCAGGAGAGGACTGGTGCCTGCTGAAATTGCGAACATCCCAATATACCAGCCTGAAGCAAGGTGCCACCAGAGGCAACTGTGGCTGGTTGGACAGTGCGAAGTTCCTTCAGAATATGGACATCAAGGACCTGGCCTGGTGACTTTTGTTTCTCTGGGGAACGGCCATAGTTCATGTCCAGGGCCAGGTGGCCCGGAGTGGCTGGCTGCCTGCTGAAATTCCTCACGGTTGAGGATACCTCCCAGATGAAAGGAGCCCGCAGAGGAAACTGTGGCTGGTTTGACAGTGCCAAGTGCCTCCTGCAAACTGACATCAGGAACCTGGCCTGGTGACTTTTGTTTCTCTGGGGAAAGGCCATGGTTCATATCCTGGACCTGTTGGACCTGAGAGGCCGGCTGCCTGCTGAAATTCTGAACGGATCAGGATGCCGTCCAGATGCAAGGTGTCGCCAAAGGCACCTGCAGTTGGTTTGACAGTGCCAAGTGCCTCCTGCAAACTGACATCAGGAACCTGGCCTGGTGACTTTTGTTTCTCTGGGGAAATGCCATAGATGATGTCCAGTGCCCGGTGGCCCGGAGTGGCCGGCTGCCTGCTGAAATTCCGCACGGATCAGGATACGTCTCAGATGGAATGTGCCCACACAGGCAACTGTGGCTGGATTGACAGTGCCAAGTGCCTCCTGCAAACTGACATCAGGAACCTGGCCTGGTGACTTTTCTTTCTCTGGGGAAAGGCCATGGTTCATGTCCAGGGCCCGGTGGCCCGGAGTGGCCAGCTGCCAGCTGAAATTCGTCACGGCTGAGGATACCTCCCAGACGCAAGGAGCCCCCAGAGGAGACTGTGGCTGGTTTGACAGTGCCAAGTGCCTCCTGCAAACTGACATCAGGAACCTGGCCTGGTGACTTTTGTTTCTCTGGGGAAAGGCCATTGTTCATGTCCAGGGCCGGGTGGCCCGGAGTGGCCAGCTGCCAGCTGAAATTCCGCACGTGTGAGGATACATCCCAGATGCAAGGTGCCCCCAAAGGCAACTGTGGCTGGTTTGACAGTGCCAAGTGCCTCCTGTAAACTGACATCAGGAACCTGGCCTGGTGACTTTTGCTTCTCTGGGGAAAGGCCATGGTTCATATCCTGGACCTGTAGGCCCGGAGTGGCCGGCTCCCTGCTGAAATTCCGAATGGATCAGAATGCCGCCCAGATGCAAGGTGCCCCCACAGGCACCTGTGGCTGGTTTGACAGTGCCAAGTGCCTCCTGCAAACTGACATCAGGAACCTGGCCTGGTGACTTTTGTTTCTCTGGGGAAAGGCCATGGTTCAGGTCCAGGTCCGGGTGGCCCGGAGTGGGCAGCTGCCTGCTGAAATTCCGCACGTATGAGGATACCGCCCAGATGCATGGTGCCCGCGCAGGCAACAGTGGCTGGTTTGAGAGTGCCAAGTGCCTCCTGCAAACTGACATCAGGAACCTGGCCTGGTGACTTTTGTTTCTCTGGGGAAAGGCCATCGTCCCTATCCAGGGCCCCGCGGCCCGGAGTGGCCGGCTGCCTGCTGAAGTTCCGTACGGATCAGGATACCTCCCAGAATGAAAATACCACCACAGGCAACTGTGGCTGGTTTGACAGTGCCAAGTGCCTCCTGCAAACTGACATCAGGAACCTGGCTTGGGGAGTTTTCTTTCTCTGGTGAAAGGCCAATGTACGTGTCCAGGGCCTGATGGCCCGGAGTGGCCGGCAGCCTGCTGAAATTCCTCACGGTTGAGGATACCTCCCAGATGCAAGGTGCCCCCACAGGCGACTGTGGCTGGTTTGACAGTGCCAAGTGCCTCCTGCAAACTGACATCAGGAACCTGGCCTGGTGACTTTTGTTTCTCTGGGGAAAGGCCATGGTTCATATACTGGGCACATAGGACCGGAGAGACCGGCTGCCTACTGAAATTCCACACGTATGAGGATACGTCCCAGATGCAAGGTGCCCCCACAGGCAACTGTGGCTGGTTTGACAGTGCCAAGTGCCTCCTGCAAACTGACATCAGGAACCTGGCCTGGTGACTTTTCTTTCTCTGGGGAAAGGCCATTGTACGTGTTCAGGGCCTGGTGGCCCCTAGTGGCCGGCCGCCTGCTGAAATTCCGCATGGATCAGGATACCTCCCAGACCGAAAGTACCACCACAGGCAACTGTGGCTGGTTTGACAGTGCCAAGTGCCTCCTGCAAACAGACATCAGGACCCTGGCCTGGTGAGTTGTCTTTCTCAGAGGAAAAGCCAGTGTTCTTGTCCCACGTCCTGTAGCCCGGAGTGGCCGGCTGCCTGCCGAAATACTCAACGTCTCAATATACATCCTAGAAGCAAGGCGCCACAATAGGCAATTGTGGCGGATTGGACAGTGCCAAATGCCTCCTGCAAATTGACATCAGGAACATGGCCTGCTGAGTTTTGCTTCTGTCAGAAAAATTTCATGGTTCATGTCCAGGTTGAGGTGACCCGGCGTGGCAGGGTGTCTCTTAAAATTCCAAACATCTCAGGATGGCTCCCAGAATCAAGGCGCCACCACAGGCACCTGTGGGTGGTTGGACAGTGCCAAGTGCCTCCTGCAAACTGACGTCAGGAACTTGGCCTGGTGACTTTTGTTTCTCACAGAAAAGTCCATCGTTGGTGTCCAGGGTCCGGTGGCCAGGAGAGGACTGGTGCCTGCTGAAATTGCGAACATCCCAATATACCAGCCTGAAGCAAGGTGCCACCAGAGGCAACTGTGGCTGGTTGGACAGTGCGAAGTTCCTTCAGAATATGGACATCACGGACCTGGCCTGGTGACTTTTGTTTCTCTGGGGAACGGCCATAGTTCCTGGGCAGGTTCCGGTGGACCGTAGCGGCACGGTGCTTCTTAAAATTCCGAACATCTCAAGACATCTCACAGAAGAAAGGCACATCCATAGGCAAGTGTGGCTGGTTTGACAGGGCCAAGTGCCTCCTGCAAATCGACATCAGGAACCTGGCCTGGTGACTTTTGTTTCTCTGGGGAAAGGTCATCATTCTTGTCCAGGGCCCGCTGGCCCGGAGTGTCCGGCGTACTGCTGAAATTCCTCACGGTTGAGGATACCTCCCAGACGCAAGGTGCTCCCACAGGCAACTGTGGCTGGTTTGACAGTGCCAAGTGCCTCCTGCAAACTGACATCAGGAACCTGGCCTGGTGACTTTTGTTTCTCTTGGGAAAGGCCATGGTTCATGTCCAGGGCCAGGTGGCCCGGAGTGGCTGGCAGCCTGCTGAAATTCCTCACGGTTGAGGATACCTCCCAGATGAAAGGAGCCCGCAGAGGAAACTGTGGCTGGTTTGACAGTGCCAAGTGCTTCCTGCAAACTGACATCAGCAACCTGGCCGGGGGAGTGTTGTTTCTCTGGGGAAAGGCCATCGTTCGTGTCCAGTGCACGGCGGCCTGGAGTGGCCGGTTGCCTGCTGAAATTCCTCACGGTTGAGGATACCTCCCAGATGCAAGGTGCCCCCAGAGGAGACTGTGGCTGGTTTGACAGTGCCAAGTGCCTCCTGCAAACTGACATCAGGAACCTGGCCTGGTGACTTTTGTTTCTCTGGGGAAAGGCCATGGTTCATATACTGGGCACATAGGACCGGAGAGACCGGCTGCCTACTGAAATTCCGCACGTATGAGGATACGTCCCAGATGCAAGGTGCCCCCACAGGCAACTGTGGCTGGTTTGACAGTGCCAAGTGCCTCCTGCAAACTGACATCAGGAACCTGGCCTGGTGACTTTTCTTTCTCTGGGGAAAGGCCATTGTACGTGTTCAGGGCCAGGTGGCCCCTAGTGGCCGGCCGCCTGCTGAAATTCCGAACCGATCAGGATACCTCCCAGACCGAAAGTACCACCACAGGCAACTGTGGCTGGTTTGACAGTGCCAAGTGCCTCCTGCAAACTGACATCAGGAACCTGGACTGGTGACTTTTGTTTCTCTTGGGAAAGGCCATGGTTCATATCCTGGACATGTTGGACCTGAGAGGCCGGCTGCCTGCTGAAATTCTGAACGAATCAGGATGCCGTCCAGATGCAAGGTGTCCCCAAAGGCACCTGCAGTTGGTTTGACAGTGCCAAGTGCCTCCTGCAAACTGACATCAGGAACCTGGCCTGGTGACTTTTGTTTCTCTGGGGAAAGGCCACTGTTCATGTCCAGGGCCCGGTGGCCCGGAGTGGCCAGCTGCCAGCTGAAATTCCACACGTGTGAGGATACATCCCAGATGCAAGGTGCCCCCAAAGGCAACTGTGGCTGGTTTGACAGTGCCAAGTACCGCCTGTAAACTGACATCAGGAACCTGGCCTGGTGACTTTCGTTTCTCTGGGGAAAGGCCATGGTTCGTGTCAAGTGCCCGTAGGCCCGGAGTGGCCGGCTGCCTGCTGAAATTCCGCACGGATCAGGATACCTCCCAGATGCAAGGTGCTTCCACAGGCACCTGTGGTTGGTTTGACAGTGCCAAGTGCCTCCTTCAAACTGACATCAGGAACCTGGCCTGGTGACTTTTGTTTCTCTGGGCAAGCGCCATCATCCTTGTCCGGGGTCCGGTGGCCCGTCGTGGCCGGCTGTCTGCTGAAATTCCGCATGGATCAGGATACCTCCCAGACCGAAAATACCACCACAGGCAACTGTGGTTGGTTTGACAGTGCCAAGTGCCTCCTGCAAACTGACATCAGGAACCTGGCCTGGTGACTTTTGTTTCTCTGGGGAAAGGCCATGGTTCGTGTCCAGTGCCCGGTGGCCTGGAGTGGCCAGCTGCCTGCTGAAATTCCGCACGTATGAGGATACGTCCCAGAAGCAAGGTGCCCCCACAGGCAACTGTGGCTGGTTTGACAGTGCCAAGTGCCTCCTGCAAACTGACATCAGGAACCTGGCCTGGTGACTTTTCTTTCTCTGGGGAAAGGCCATTGTACGTGTTCAGGGCCTGGTGGCCCCTAGTGGCCGGCCGCCTGCTGAAATTCCGCATGGATCAGGATACCTCCCAGACCGAAAGTACCACCACAGGCAACTGTGGCTGGTTTGACAGTGCCAAGTGCCTCCTGCAAACTGACATCAGGACCCTGGCCTGGCGAGTTGTCTTTCTCAGAGGAAAAGCCAGTGTTCTTGTCCCACGTCCTGTAGCCCGGAGTGGCCGGCTGCCTGCCGAAATACTCAACGTCTCAATATACATCCTAGAAGCAAGGCGCCACAATAGGCAATTGTGGCGGATTGGACAGTGCCAAATGCCTCCTGCAAATTGACATCAGGAACATGGCATGCTGAGTTTTGCTTCTGTCAGAAAAATTTCATGGTTCATGTCCAGGTTGAGGTGACCCGGCGTGGCAGGGTGTCTCTTAAAATTCCAAACATCTCAGGATGGCTCCCAGAATCAAGGCGCCACCACAGGCACCTGTGGGTGGTTGGACAGTGCCAAGTGCCTCCTGCAAACTGACGTCAGGAACTTGGCCTGGTGACTTTTGTTTCTCACAGAAAAGGCCATCGTTGGTGTCCAGGGTCCGGTGGCCAGGAGAGGACTGGTGCCTGCTGAAATTGCGAACATCCCAATATACCAGCCTGAAGCAAGGTGCCACCAGAGGCAACTGTGGCTGGTTGGACAGTGCGAAGTTCCTTCAGAATATGGACATCAAGGACCTGGCCTGGTGACTTTTGTTTCTCTGGGGAACGGCCATAGTTCCTGGGCAGGTTCCGGTGGACCGTAGCGGCACGGTGCTTCTTAAAATTCCGAACATCTCAAGACATCTCACAGAAGAAAGGCACATCCATAGGCAAGTGTGGCTGGTTCGACAGGGCCAAGTGCCTCCTGCAAATCGACATCAGGAACCTGGCCTGGTGACTTTTGTTTCTCTGGGGAAAGGTCATCATTCTTGTCCAGGGCCCGCTGGCCCGGAGTGTCCGGCGTACTGCTGAAATTCCTCACGGTTGAGGATACCTCCCAGACGCAAGGTGCTCCCACAGGCAACTGTGGCTGGTTTGACAGTGCCAAGTGCCTCCTGCAAACTGACATCAGGAACCTGGCCTGGTGACTTTTGTTTCTCTTGGGAAAGGCCATGGTTCATGTCCAGGGCCAGGTGGCCCGGAGTGGCTGGCTGCCTGCTGAAATTCCTCACGGTTGAGGATACCTCCCAGATGAAAGGAGCCCGCAGAGGAAACTGTGGCTGGTTTGACAGTGCCAAGTGCCTCCTGCAAACTGACATCAGGAACCTGGACTGGTGACTTTTGTTTCTCTGGGGAAAGGCCATGGTTCATATCCTGGACCTGTTGGACCTGAGAGGCCGGCTGCCTGCTGAAATTCTGAACGAATCAGGATGCCGTCCAGATGCAAGGTGTCCCCAAAGGCACCTGCAGTTGGTTTGACAGTGCCAAGTGCCTCCTGCAAACTGACATCAGGAACCTGGCCTGGTGACTTTTGTTTCTCTGGGGAAAGGCCACTGTTCATGTCCAGGGCCGGGTGGCCCGGAGTGGCCAGCTGCCAGCTGAAATTCCACACGTGTGAGGATACATCCCAGATGCAAGGTGCCCCCAAAGGCAACTGTGGCTGGTTTGACAGTGCCAAGTACCTTCTGTAAACTGACATCAGGAACCTGGCCTGGTGACTTTTGTTTCTCTGGGGAAAGGCCATGGTTCATATCCTGGACCTGTAGGCCCGGAGTGGCCGGCTCCCTGCTGAAATTCCGAATGGATCAGGATGCCGCCCAGATGCAAGGTGCCCCCACAGGCACCTGTGGCTGGTTTGACAGTGCCAAGTGCCTCCTGCAAACTGACATCAGGAACCTGGCCTGGTGACTTTCGTTTCTCTGGGGAAAGGCCATGGTTCGTGTCAAGTGCCCGTAGGCCCGGAGTGGCCGGCTGCCTGCTGAAATTCCGCACGGATCAGGATACCTCCCAGATGCAAGGTGCTTCCACAGGCACCTGTGGTTGGTTTGACAGTGCCAAGTGCCTCCTTCAAACTGACATCAGGAACCTGGCCTGGTGACTTTTGTTTCTCTGGGCAAGCGCCATCATCCTTGTCCGGGGTCCGGTGGCCCGTCGTGGCCGGCTGTCTGCTGAAATTCCGCATGGATCAGGATACCTCCCAGACCGAAAATACCACCACAGGCAACTGTGGTTGGTTTGACAGTGCCAAGTGCCTCCTGCAAACAGACATCAGGAACCTGGTCTGGTGACTTTTGTTTCTCTGGGGAAAGGCCATGGTTCGTGTCCAGTGCCCTGTGGCCTGGAGTGGCCAGCTGCCTGCTGAAATTCCGCACGTATGAGGATACGTCCCAGAAGCAAGGTGCCCCCACAGGCAACTGTGGCTGGTTTGACAGTGCCAAGTGCCTCCTGCAAACTGACATCAGGAACCTGGCCTGGTGACTTTTCTTTCTCTGGGGAAAGGCCATTGTACGTGTTCAGGGCCTGGTGGCCCCTAGTGGCCGGCCGCCTGCTGAAATTCCGCATGGATCAGGATACCTCCCAGACCGAAAGTACCACCACAGGCAACTGTGGCTGGTTTGACAGTGCCAAGTGCCTCCTGCAAACTGACATCAGGACCCTGGCCTGGTGAGTTGTCTTTCTCAGAGGAAAAGCCAGTGTTCTTGTCCCACGTCCTGTAGCCCGGAGTGGCCGGCTGCCTGCCGAAATACTCAACGTCTCAATATACATCCTAGAAGCAAGGCGCCACAATAGGCAATTGTGGCGGATTGGACAGTGCCAAATGCCTCCTGCAAATTGACATCAGGAACATGGCCTGCTGAGTTTTGCTTCTGTCAGAAAAATTTCATGGTTCATGTCCAGGTTGAGGTGACCCGGCGTGGCAGGGTGTCTCTTAAAATTCCAAACATCTCAGGATGGCTCCCAGAATCAAGGCGCCACCACAGGCACCTGTGGGTGGTTGGACAGTGCCAAGTGCCTCCTGCAAACTGACGTCAGGAACTTGGCCTGGTGACTTTTGTTTCTCACAGAAAAGGCCATCGTTGGTGTCCAGGGTCCGGTGGCCAGGAGAGGACTGGTGCCTGCTGAAATTGCGAACATCCCAATATACCAGCCTGAAGCAAGGTGCCACCAGAGGCAACTGTGGCTGGTTGGACAGTGCGAAGTTCCTTCAGAATATGGACATCAGGGACCTGGCCTGGTGACTTTTGTTTCTCTGGGGAAAGGCCATCGTTCCTGGGCAGGTTCCGGTGGACCGTAGCGGCACGGTGCTTCTTAAAATTCCGAACATCTCAAGACATCTCCCAGAAGCAAGGCACAACCATAGGCAAGTGTGGCTGGTTTGACAGGGCCAAGTGCCTCCTGCAAATCGACATCAGGAACCTGGCCTGGTGACTTTTGTTTCTCTGGGGAAAGGTCATCATTCTTGTCCAGGGCCCGCTGGCCCGGAGTGGCCGGCGTAGTGCTGAAATTCCTCACGGTTGAGGATACCTCCCAGATGAAAGGAGGCCGCAGAGGAAACTGTGGCTGGTTTGACAGTGCCAAGTGCCTCCTGCAAACTGACATCAGGAACCTGGCCTGGTGACTTTTGTTTCTCTGGGGAAAGGCCATAGATTATGTCCAGTGCCCGGTGGCCCGGAGTGGCCGGCTGCCTGCTGAAATTCCGCACGGATCAGGATACGTCCCAGATGCAACGTGCCCCTACAGCCAACTGTGGCTGGATTGACAGTGCCAAGTGCCTCCTGCAAACTGACATCAGGAACCAGGCCTGGTGAGTTTTGTTTCTCTGGGGAAAGGCCATGGTTCATATCCAGGACCCGTAGGCCAGGAGTGCCCCGCAGCCTGCTGAAATTCCGTACGGATCAGGATGACGCCCAGATTAAAGGTGCCCCCAAAGGCACCTGTGGCTGGTTTGACAGTGCCAAGTGCCTCCTGCAAACTGACATCAGGAACCTGGCCTGGTGACATTTGTTTCTCAGGGGAAAGGCCATCGTTCGTACCCAGTGCCCTTTGGCACGCAGTTGGCGGCTGCCTGCTGAAATTCCTCACGGTTGAGGATACCTCCCAGATGAAAGGAGCCCCAAAAGGGAACTGTGGCTGGTTGGACAGTGCCAAGTGCCTCCTGCAAACTGACATCAGGAACCTGGCCTGGTGACATTTGTTTCTCAGGGGAAAGGCCATCGTTCGTACCCAGTGCCCTTTGGCACGCAGTTGGCGGCTGCCTGCTGAAATTCCTCACGGTTGAGGATACCTCCCAGATGAAAGGAGCCCCAAAAGGGAACTGTGGCTGGTTGGACAGTGCCAAGTGCCTCCTGCAAACTGACATCAGGAACCTGGCCTGGTGACATTTGTTTCTCAGGGGAAAGGCCATCGTTCGTACCCAGTGCCCTTTGGCACGCAGTTGGCGGCTGCCTGCTGAAATTCCTCACGGTTGAGGATACCTCCCAGATGAAAGGAGCCCCAAAAGGGAACTGTGGCTGGTTGGACAGTGCCATGTGCCTCCTGCAAACTGACATCAGGAACCTGGCCTAGTGACTTTTGTTTCTCTGGGGAAAGGCCATCATTCCTCTCCTGGACCCGAAGGCCCAGAGTGGACGGCCGCCTTCTGAAATTCCGCATGGATCAGGATACCTCCCAGATGGAAGGTGCCCCCACAGGCAACTGTGGCTGGTTTGACAGTGCCAAGTGCCTCCTGCAAACTGACATCAGGAACCTGGCCTGGTGACTTTTGTTTCTCTGGGGAAAGGCCATCATTCTTGTCCGGGGCCCGCTGGCCCGGAGTGGCTGCCTGCCTGCTGAAATTCCGAACGGATCAGGATACCTCCCAGACGCAAGGCGCCCCCACAGGCACCTGCGGTTGGTTTGACGGTGCCCAGAGCCTCCTGCTAACTGACATCAGGAACCTGGCCTGGTGACTTTTGTTTCTCTGGGGAATGGCCATGGTTCATGTCCAGCTCCAGGTGGCCCGCAGTGGCCGGCTGCCTGCTGAAATTCCGCGTGGATCAGGATACCTCCCATACCGAAAGTACCACCACAGGCAACTGTGGCTGGTTTGACAGTGCCTAGTGCCTCCTGCAAACTGACATCAGGAACCTGGCCTGGTGACTTTTGTTTCTCTGGGAAAGGGCCATCATTCTTGTCCAGGGCCCGGTGGCCCGGCGTGGCCGGCAGCCTGCAGAAATTCTTAACGGATGAGGATACCTCCCAGACCGAAAATACCACCACAGGCAACTGTGGCTGGTTTGAGAGTGCCAAGTGCCTCCTGCAAACTGACATCAGGAACCTGGCCTGGTGACTTTTGTTTCTCTGGGGAAAGGCCATGGTTCATGTCCGCGGCCCGGTGGCCCGGAGTGGCTGGCTGCCTTCTGAAATTCCTCACGGTTGAGGATACCTCCCAGATGCAAGGTGCCCACACAGGCAACTGCGGCTGGTTTGACAGTGCCAAGTGCCTCCTGCAAACTGACATCAGGAACCTGGCCTGGTGACTTTTGTTTCTCTGGGGAAAGGTCATCATTCTTGTCCGGGGCCCGCTGGCCCGGAGTGGTCGGCAGCCTGCTGAAATTCCTCACGGTTGAGGATACCTCCCAGACGCAACGTGCTCCCACAGGTAACTGTCACTTGTTTGACAGTGCTAAGTGCCTCCTGCAAACTGACATCAGGAACCTGGCCTGGTGAGTTTTGTTTCTCTGGGGAAAGGCCATCGTTCGTACCCAGTGCGCTTTGGCACGCAGTTGGCGGCTGCCTGCTGAAATTCCTCACGGTTGAGGATACCTCCCAGATGAAAGGAGCCCCAAAAGAGAACTGTGGCTGGTTTGACAGTGCCAAGTGCCTCCTGCAAACTGACATCAGGAACCTGGCCTAGTGACTTTTGTTTCTCTGGGGAAAGGCCATCGATCCTCTCCTGGACCCGAAGGCCCAGAGTGGCCGGCCGCCTGCTGAAATTCCGCATGGATCAGGATACCTCCCAGATGGAAGGTGCCCCCACAGGCAACTGTGGCTGGTTTGACAGTGCCAAGTGCCTCCTGCAAATTGACATCAGGAACCAGGCCTAGTGACTTTTGTTTCTCTGAGGAAAGGCCATAGATGATGTCCAGTGCCCAGTGGACCGGAGTGGCCGGCTGCCTGCTGAAATTCCGCACGGATCAGGATACCTCCCAGATGCAAGTTGCCCCCGCAGGCAACTGTGGCTGGTTTGACAGTGCCAAGTGCCTCCTGCAAACTGACATCAGGAACCTGGACTGGTGACTTTTGTTTCTCTGGGGAAAGGCCATGGTTCATATCCTGGACCAGTTGGACCTGAGAGGCCGGTTGCCTGCTGAAATTCCGAACGGATCAGGATGCCGCCCAGATGCAAGCTGCCCCCAAAGGCACCTGCAGTTGGTTTGACAGTGCCAAGTGCCTCCTGCAAACTGACATCAGGAACCTGGCCTGGTGACTTTTGTTTCTCTGGGGAAAGGCCATAGATGATGTCCAGTGCCCGGTGGCCCGGAGTGGCCGGCTGCCTGCTGAAATTCCGCACGGATCAGGATACGTCCCAGATGCAAGGTGCCCCCACAGCCAACTGTGGCTGGATTGACAGTGCCAAGTGCCTCCTGCAAACTGACATCAGGAACCAGGCCTGGTGAGTTTTGTTTCTCTGGGGAAAGGCCATGGTTCATATCCAGGACCCGTAGGCCAGGAGTGCCCCGCAGCCTGCTGAAATTCCGTACGGATCAGGATGACGCCCAGATTAAAGGTGCCCCCAAAGGCACCTGTGGCTGGTTTGACAGTGCCAAGTGCCTCCTGCAAACTGATATCAGCAGCCTGGCCTGGTGACTTTTGTTTCTCTGGGGAAAGGACATCGTTCCTATTCAGGGCCCGGCGGCCCGGAGTGGTCGGATGCCTGCTGAAATTCTGAACGGATCAGGATACCTCCCAGATGCAAGGTGCCCACACAGGCAACTGTGGCTGGTTTGACAGTGCCAAGTGCCTCCTGCAAACTGACATCAGGAACCTGGCCTGGTGACTTTTGTTTCTCTGGGGAAAGGCCATCATTCTTGTCCGGGGCCCGCTGGCCCGGAGTGGCTGCCTGCCTGCTGAAATTCCGAACGGATCAGGATACCTCCCAGACGCAAGGCGCCCCCACAGGCACCTGCGGTTGGTTTGACGGTGCCCAGAGCCTCCTGCTAACTGACATCAGGAACCTGGCCTGGTGACTTTTGTTTCTCTGGGGAATGGCCATGGTTCATGTCCAGCGCCAGGTGGCCCACAGTGGCCGGCTGCCTGCTGAAATTCCGCATGGATCAGGATACCTCCCATACCGAAAGTACCACCACAGGCAACTGTGGCTGGTTTGACAGTGCCTAGTGCCTCCTGCAAACTGACATCAGGAACCTGGCCTGGTGACTTTTGTTTTTTTTGGGAAGGGCCATCATTCTTGTCCAGGGCCCGGTGGCCCGGCGTGGCCGGCAGCCTGCAGAAATTCTTAACGGATGAGGATACCTCCCAGATCGAAAATACTGCAACAGGCAACTGTGGCTGGTTTGACAGTGCCAAGTGCCTCCTGCAAACTGACATCAGGAACCTAGCCTGGTGCTTTTGTTTCTCTGGGGAAAGGCCATTGTACGTTTCCAGGGACGGGTGGCCTGTAGTGGCCGGCTGCCTGCTGAAATTCCTCACGGTTGAGGATACCTCCCAGACGCAAGGTGCCCCCAAAGGCACCTGCGGTTGGTTTGACAGTGCCAAGTGCCTCCTGCAAATTGACATCAGGAACCGGGCCTAGTGGCTTTTGTTTCTCTGGGGAAAGTCCATAGATGATGTCCAGTGCCCAGTGGACCGGAGTGGCCGGCTGCCTACTGAAATTCCGCATGGATCACGATACCTCCCAGACCGAAAGTACCACCACAGGCAACTGTGGCTGGTTTGAGAGTGCCAAGTGCCTCCTGCAAACTGACATCAGGAACCTGGCCTGGTGACTTTTGTTTCTCTGGGGAAAGGCCATGGTTCATGTCCGGGGCCCGGTGGCCCGGAGTGGCCGGCTGCCTGCTGAAATTCCTCACGGTTGAGGATACCTCCCAGACGCAAGGTGCCCCCAAAGGCACCTGCGGTTGGTTTGACAGTGCCAAGTGCCTCCTGCAAATTGACATCAGGAACCAGGCCTAGTGACTTTTGTTTCTCTGAGGAAAGGCCATAGATGATGTCCAGTGCCCAGTGGACCGGAGTGGCCGGCTGCCTGCTGAAATTCCGCACGGATCAGGATACCTCCCAGATGCAAGTTGCCCCCGCAGGCAACTGTGGTTGGTTTGACAGTGCCAAGTGCCTCCTGCAAACTGACATCAGGAACGTGGCCTGGTGACTTTTGTTTCTCTGGGGAAAGGTCATCATTCTTGTCCGGGGCCCGCTGGCCCGGAGTGGCTGCCTGCCTCCTGAAATTCCGCACGGATCAGGATGCCTCCCAGATGCAAGGTGCCCCCACAGGCACCTGCGGTTGGTTTGACGGTGCCCAGAGCCTCCTGCTAACTGACATCAGGAACCTGGCCTGGTGACTTTTGTTTCTCTGGGGAATGGCCATGGTTCATGTCCAGCGCCAGGTGGCCCACAGTGGCCGGCTGCCTGCTGAAATTCCGCACGGATCAGGATACCTCCCAGACCGAAACTACCACCACAGGCAACTGTGGCTGGTTTGACAGTGCCAAGTGCCTCCTGCAAACTGACATCAGGAACCTGGCTTGGGGAGTTTTCTTTCTCTGGTGAAAGGCCAATGTACGTGTCCAGGGCCTGATGGCCCGGAGTGGCCGGCAGCCTGCTGAAATTCCTCACGGTTGAGGATACCTCCCAGATGAAAGGTGCCCCCACAGGCAACTGTGGCTGGTTTGACAGTGCCAAGTGCCTCCTGCAAACTGACATCAGGACCCTGGCCTGGCGAGTTGTCTTTCTCAGAGGAAAAGCCAGTGTTCTTGTCCCACGTCCTGTAGCCCGGAGTGGCCGGCTGCCTGCCGAAATACTCAACGTCTCAATATACATCCTAGAAGCAAGGCGCCACAATAGGCAATTGTGGCGGATTGGACAGTGCCAAATGCCTCCTGCAAATTGACATCAGGAACATGGCCTGCTGAGTTTTGCTTCTGTCAGAAAAAGTTCATGGTTCATTTCCAGGTTGAGGTGACCCGGTGTGGCAGGGTGTCTCTTAAAATTCCAAACATCTCAGGATGGCTCCCAGAATCAAGGCGCCACCACAGGAACCTGTGGGTGGTTGGACAGTGCCAAGTGCCTCCTGCAAACTGACGTCAGGAACTTGGCCTGGTGACTTTTGTTTCTCACAGAAAAGGCCATCGTTGGTGTCCAGGGTCCGGTGGCCAGGAGAGGACTGGTGCCTGCTGAAATTGCGAACATCCCAATATACCAGCCTGAAGCAAGGTGCCACCAGAGGCAACTGTGGCTGGTTGGACAGTGCGAAGTTCCTTCAGAATATGGACATCAAGGACCTGGCCTGGTGACTTTTGTTTCTCTGGGGAACGGCCATAGTTCCTGGGCAGGTTCCGGTGGACCGTAGCGGCACGGTGCTTCTTAAAATTCCGAACATCTCAAGACATCTCACAGAAGAAAGGCACATCCATAGGCAAGAGTGGCTGGTTCGACAGGGCCAAGTGCCTCCTGCAAATCGACATCAGGAACCTGGCCTGGTGACTTTTGTTTCTCTGGGGAAAGGTCATCATTCTTGTCCAGGGCCCGCTGGCCCGGAGTGTCCGGCGTACTGCTGAAATTCCTCACGGTTGAGGATACCTCCCAGACGCAAGGTGCTCCCACAGGCAACTGTGGCTGGTTTGACAGTGCCAAGTGCCTCCTGCAAACTGACATCAGGAACTTGGCCTGGTGACTTTTGTTTCTCTGGGGAAAGGCCATGGTTCATGTCCAGGGCCAGGTGGCCCGGAGTGGCTGGCTGCCTGCTGAAATTCCTCACGGTTGAGGATACCTCCCAGATGAAAGGAGCCCGCAGAGGAAACTGTGGCTGGTTTGACAGTGCCAAGTGCCTCCTGCAAACTGACATCAGGAACCTGGCCTGGTGACTTTTGTTTCTCTGGGGAAAGGCCATGGTTCATATCCTGGACCTGTTGGACCTGAGAGGCCGGGAGCCTGCTGAAATTCCTCACGGTTGAGGATACCTCCCAGACGCAACGTGCTCCCACAGGTAACTGTCACTTGTTTGACAGTGCCAAGTGCCTCCTGCAAACTGACATCAGGAACCTGGCCTGGTGAGTTTTGTTTCTCTGGGGAAAGGCCATCGTTCGTACCCAGTGCGCTTTGGCACGCAGTTGGCGGCTGCCTGCTGAAATTCCTCACGGTTGAGGATACCTCCCAGATGAAAGGAGCCCCAAAAGAGAACTGTGGCTGGTTTGACAGTGCCAAGTGCCTCCTGCAAACTGACATCAGGAACCTGGCCTAGTGACTTTTGTTTCTCTGGGGAAAGGCCATCGTTCCTCTCCTGGACCCGAAGGCCCAGAGTGGCCGGCCGCCTGCTGAAATTCCGCATGGATCAGGATACCTCCCAGATGGAAGGTGCCCCCACAGTCACCTGTGGCTGGTTTGACAGTGCCAAGTGCCTCCTGCAAATTGACATCAGGAACCAGGCCTAGTGACTTTTGTTTCTCTGAGGAAAGGCCATAGATGTTGTCCAGTGCCCAGTGGACCGGAGTGGCCGGCTGCCTGCTGAAATTCCGCACGGATCAGGATACCTCCCAGATGCAAGTTGCCCCCGCAGGCAACTGTGGCTGGTTTGACAGTGCCAAGTGCCTCCTGCAAACTGACATCAGGAACCTGGACTGGTGACTTTTGTTTCTCTGGGGAAAGGCCATGGTTCATATCCTGGACCAGTTGGACCTGAGAGGCCGGTTGCCTGCTGAAATTCCGAACGGATCAGGATGCCGCCCAGATGCAAGCTGCCCCCAAAGGCACCTGCAGTTGGTTTGACAGTGCCAAGTGCCTCCTGCAAACTGACATCAGGAACCTGGCCTGGTGACTTTTGTTTCTCTGGGGAAAGGCCATAGATGATGTCCAGTGCCCGGTGGCCCGGAGTGGCCGGCTGCCTGCTGAAATTCCGCACGGATCAGGATACGTCCCAGATGCAAGGTGCCCCCACAGCCAACTGTGGCTGGATTGACAGTGCCAAGTGCCTCCTGCAAACTGACATCAGGAACCAGGCCTGGTGAGTTTTGTTTCTCTGGGGAAAGGCCATGGTTCATATCCAGGACCCGTAGGCCAGGAGTGCCCCGCAGCCTGCTGAAATTCCGTACGGATCAGGATGACGCCCAGATTAAAGGTGCCCCCAAAGGCACCTGTGGCTGGTTTGACAGTGCCAAGTGCCTCCTGCAAACTGATATCAGCAGCCTGGCCTGGTGACTTTTGTTTCTCTGGGGAAAGGACATCGTTCCTATCCAGGGCCCGGCGGCCCGGAGTGGTCGGATGCCTGCTGAAATTCTGAACGGATCAGGATACCTCCCAGATGCAAGGTGCCCACACAGGCAACTGTGGCTGGTTTGACAGTGCCAAGTGCCTCCTGCAAACTGACATCAGGAACCTGGCCTAGTGACTTTTGTTTCTCTGGGGAAAGGCCATCGTTCCTCTCCTGGACCCGAAGGCCCAGAGTGGACGGCCGCCTGCTGAAATTCCGCATGGATCAGGATACCTCCCAGATGGAAGGTGCCCCCACAGGCAACTGTGGCTGGTTTGACAGTGCCAAGTGCCTCCTGCAAACTGACATCAGGAACCTGGCCTGGTGACTTTTGTTTCTCTGGGGAAAGGCCATCATTCTTGTCCGGGGCCCGCTGGCCCGGAGTGGCTGCCTGCCTGCTGAAATTCCGAACGGATCAGGATACCTCCCAGACGCAAGGCGCCCCCACAGGCACCTGCGGTTGGTTTGACGGTGCCCAGAGCCTCCTGCTAACTGACATCAGGAACCTGGCCTGGTGACTTTTGTTTCTCTGGGGAATGGCCATGGTTCATGTCCAGCGCCAGGTGGCCCACAGTGGCCGGCTGCCTGCTGAAATTCCGCATGGATCAGGATACCTCCCATACCGAAAGTACCACCACAGGCAACTGTGGCTGGTTTGACAGTGCCTAGTGCCTCCTGCAAACTGACATCAGGAACCTGGCCTGGTGACTTTTGTTTTTTTTGGGAAGGGCCATCATTCTTGTCCAGGGCCCGGTGGCCCGGCGTGGCCGGCAGCCTGCAGAAATTCTTAACGGATGAGGATACCTCCCAGATCGAAAATACTGCAACAGGCAACTGTGGCTGGTTTGACAGTGCCAAGTGCCTCCTGCAAACTGACATCAGGAACCTAGCCTGGTGCTTTTGTTTCTCTGGGGAAAGGCCATTGTACGTTTCCAGGGACGGGTGGCCTGTAGTGGCCGGCTGCCTGCTGAAATTCCTCAAGGTTGAGGATACCTCCCAGACGCAAGGTGCCCCCAAAGGCACCTGCGGTTGGTTTGACAGTGCCAAGTGCCTCCTGCAAATTGACATCAGGAACCAGGCCTAGTGACTTTTGTTTCTCTGGGGAAAGTCCATAGATGATGTCCAGTGCCCAGTGGACCGGAGTGGCCGGCTGCCTACTGAAATTCCGCATGGATCACGATACCTCCCAGACCGAAAGTACCACCACAGGCAACTGTGGCTGGTTTGAGAGTGCCAAGTGCCTCCTGCAAACTGACATCAGGAACCTGGCCTGGTGACTTTTGTTTCTCTGGGGAAAGGCCATGGTTCATGTCCGGGGCCCGGTGGCCCGGAGTGGCCGGCTGCCTGCTGAAATTCCTCACGGTTGAGGATACCTCCCAGACGCAAGGTGCCCCCAAAGGCACCTGCGGTTGGTTTGACAGTGCCAAGTGCCTCCTGCAAATTGACATCAGGAACCAGGCCTAGTGACTTTTGTTTCTCTGAGGAAAGGCCATAGATGATGTCCAGTGCCCAGTGGACCGGAGTGGCCGGCTGCCTGCTGAAATTCCGCACGGATCAGGATACCTCCCAGATGCAAGTTGCCCCCGCAGGCAACTGTGGTTGGTTTGACAGTGCCAAGTGCCTCCTGCAAACTGACATCAGGAACGTGGCCTGGTGACTTTTGTTTCTCTGGGGAAAGGTCATCATTCTTGTCCGGGGCCCGCTGGCCCGGAGTGGTCGGCAGCCTGCTGAAATTCCTCACGGTTGAGGATACCTCCCAGACGCAACGTGCTCCCACAGGTAACTGTCACTTGTTTGACAGTGCCAAGTGCCTCCTGCAAACTGACATCAGGAACCTGGCCTGGTGAGTTTTGTTTCTCTGGGGAAAGGCCATCGTTCGTACCCAGTGAGCTTTGGCACGCAGTTGGCGGCTGCCTGCTGAAATTCCTCACGGTTGAGGATACCTCCCAGATGAAAGGAGCCCCAAAAGAGAACTGTGGCTGGTTTGACAGTGCCAAGTGCCTCCTGCAAACTGACATCAGGAACCTGGCCTAGTGACTTTTGTTTCTCTGGGGAAAGGCCATCGTTCCTCTCCTGGACCCGAAGGCCCAGAGTGGCCGGCCGCCTGCTGAAATTCCGCATGGATCAGGATACCTCCCAGATGGAAGGTGCCCCCACAGGCAACTGTGGCTGGTTTGACAGTGCCAAGTGCCTCCTGCAAACTGCCATCAGGAACCTGGCCTGGTGACTTTTGTTTCTCTGGGGAAAGGCCATGGTTCATGTCCGGGGCCCGGTGGCCCGGAGTGGCCGGCTGCCTGCTGAAATTCCTCACGGTTGAGGATACCTCCCAGACGCAAGGTGCCCCCAAAGGCACCTGCGGTTGGTTTGACAGTGCCAAGTGCCTCCTGCAAACTGACATCAGGAACCTGGCCTGGTGACTTTTGTTTCTCTGGGGAAAGGCCATAGATGATGTCCAGTGCCCGGTGGCCCGGAGTGGCCGGCTGCCTGCTGAAATTCCGCACGGATCAGGATACGTCCCAGATGCAAGGTGCCCCCACAGCCAACTGTGGCTGGATTGACAGTGCCAAGTGCCTCCTGCAAACTGACATCAGGAACCAGGCCTGGTGAGTTTTGTTTCTCTGGGGAAAGGCCATGGTTCATATCCAGGACCCGTAGGCCAGGAGTGCCCCGCAGCCTGCTGAAATTCCGTACGGATCAGGATGACGCCCAGATTAAAGGTGCCCCCAAAGGCACCTGTGGCTGGTTTGACAGTGCCAAGTGCCTCCTGCAAACTGATATCAGCAGCCTGGCCTGGTGACTTTTGTTTCTCTGGGGAAAGGACATCGTTCCTATCCAGGGCCCGGCGGCCCGGAGTGGTCGGATGCCTGCTGAAATTCTGAACGGATCAGGATACCTCCCAGATGCAAGGTGCCCACACAGGCAACTGTGGCTGGTTTGACAGTGCCAAGTGCCTCCTGCAAACTGACATCAGGAACCTGGCCTGGTGACTTTTGTTTCTCTGGGGAAAGGCCATCGTTCGTACCCAGTGCCCTTTGGCACGCAGTTGGCGGCTCCCTGCTGAAATTCCGAATGGATCAGGATGCCGCCCAGATGCAATGTGCCCCCACTAGGCAACTGTGGCTGGTTTGACAGTGCCAAGTGCCTCCTGCAAACTGACATCAGGAACCTGGCCTAGTGACTTTTGTTTCTCTGGGGAAAGGCCATCGTTCCTCTCCTGGACCCGAAGGCCCAGAGTGGACGGCCGCCTGCTGAAATTCCGCATGGATCAGGATACCTCCCAGATGGAAGGTGCCCCCAGAGGCAACTGTGGCTGGTTTGACAGTGCCAAGTGCCTCCTGCAAACTGACATCAGGAACCTGGCCTGGTGACTTTTGTTTCTCTGGGGAAAGGCCATCATTCTTGTCCGGGGCCCGCTGGCCCGGAGTGGCTGCCTGCCTGCTGAAATTCCGAACGGATCAGGATACCTCCCAGACGCAAGGCGCCCCCACAGGCACCTGCGGTTGGTTTGACGGTGCCCAGAGCCTCCTGCTAACTGACATCAGGAACCTGGCCTGGTGACTTTTGTTTCTCTGGGGAATGGCCATGGTTCATGTCCAGCGCCAGGTGGCCCACAGTGGCCGGCTGCCTGCTGAAATTCCGCATGGATCAGAATACCTCCCATACCGAAAGTACCACCACAGGCAACTGTGGCTGGTTTGACAGTGCCTAGTGCCTCCTGCAAACTGACATCAGGAACCTGGCCTGGTGACTTTTGTTTCTCTGGGAAAGGGCCATCATTCTTGGCCAGGGCCCGGTGGCCCGGCGTGGCCGGCAGCCTGCAGAAATTCTTAACGGATGAGGATACCTCCCAGATCGAAAATACTGCAACAGGCAACTGTGGCTGGTTTGACAGTGCCAAGTGCCTCCTGCAAACTGACATCAGGAACCTAGCCTGGTGCTTTTGTTTCTCTGGGGAAAGGCCATTGTACGTTTCCAGGGACGGGTGGCCTGTAGTGGCCGGCTGCCTGCTGAAATTCCTCAAGGTTGAGGATACCTCCCAGACGCAAGGTGCCCCCAAAGGCACCTGCGGTTGGTTTGACAGTGCCAAGTGCCTCCTGCAAATTGACATCAGGAACCAGGCCTAGTGACTTTTGTTTCTCTGGGGAAAGTCCATAGATGATGTCCAGTGCCCAGTGGACCGGAGTGGCCGGCTGCCTACTGAAATTCCGCATGGATCACGATACCTCCCAGACCGAAAGTACCACCACAGGCAACTGTGGCTGGTTTGAGAGTGCCAAGTGCCTCCTGCAAACTGACATCAGGAACCTGGCCTGGTGACTTTTGTTTCTCTGGGGAAAGGCCATGGTTCATGTCCGGGGCCCGGTGGCCCGGAGTGGCCGGCTGCCTGCTGAAATTCCTCACGGTTGAGGATACCTCCCAGACGCAAGGTGCCCCCAAAGGCACCTGCGGTTGGTTTGACAGTGCCAAGTGCCTCCTGCAAATTGACATCAGGAACCAGGCCTAGTGACTTTTGTTTCTCTGAGGAAAGGCCATAGATGATGTCCAGTGCCCAGTGGACCGGAGTGGCCGGCTGCCTGCTGAAATTCCGCACGGATCAGGATACCTCCCAGATGCAAGTTGCCCCCGCAGGCAACTGTGGTTGGTTTGACAGTGCCAAGTGCCTCCTGCAAACTGACATCAGGAACGTGGCCTGGTGACTTTTGTTTCTCTGGGGAAAGGTCATCATTCTTGTCCGGGGCCCGCTGGCCCGGAGTGGTCGGCAGCCTGCTGAAATTCCTCACGGTTGAGGATACCTCCCAGACGCAACGTGCTCCCACAGGTAACTGTCACTTGTTTGACAGTGCCAAGTGCCTCCTGCAAACTGACATCAGGAACCTGGCCTGGTGAGTTTTGTTTCTCTGGGGAAAGGCCATCGTTCGTACCCAGTGAGCTTTGGCACGCAGTTGGCGGCTGCCTACTGAAATTCCTCACGGTTGAGGATACCTCCCAGATGAAAGGAGCCCCAAAAGAGAACTGTGGCTGGTTTGACAGTGCCAAGTGCCTCCTGCAAACTGACATCAGGAACCTGGCCTGGTGACTTTTGTTTCTCTGGGGAAAGGCCATCGTTCGTACCCAGTGCCCTTTGGCACGCAGTTGGCGGCTCCCTGCTGAAATTCCGAATGGATCAGGATGCCGCCCAGATGCAATGTGCCCCCACTAGGCAACTGTGGCTGGTTTGACAGTGCCAAGTGCCTCCTGCAAACTGACATCAGGAACCTGGCCTAGTGACTTTTGTTTCTCTGGGGAAAGGCCATCGTTCCTCTCCTGGACCCGAAGGCCCAGAGTGGACGGCCGCCTGCTGAAATTCCGCATGGATCAGGATACCTCCCAGATGGAAGGTGCCCCCAGAGGCAACTGTGGCTGGTTTGACAGTGCCAAGTGCCTCCTGCAAACTGACATCAGGAACCTGGCCTGGTGACTTTTGTTTCTCTGGGGAAAGGCCATCATTCTTGTCCGGGGCCCGCTGGCCCGGAGTGGCTGCCTGCCTGCTGAAATTCCGAACGGATCAGGATACCTCCCAGACGCAAGGCGCCCCCACAGGCACCTGCGGTTGGTTTGACGGTGCCCAGAGCCTCCTGCTAACTGACATCAGGAACCTGGCCTGGTGACTTTTGTTTCTCTGGGGAATGGCCATGGTTCATGTCCAGCGCCAGGTGGCCCACAGTGGCCGGCTGCCTGCTGAAATTCCGCATGGATCAGAATACCTCCCATACCGAAAGTACCACCACAGGCAACTGTGGCTGGTTTGACAGTGCCTAGTGCCTCCTGCAAACTGACATCAGGAACCTGGCCTGGTGACTTTTGTTTCTCTGGGAAAGGGCCATCATTCTTGGCCAGGGCCCGGTGGCCCGGCGTGGCCGGCAGCCTGCAGAAATTCTTAACGGATGAGGATACCTCCCAGATCGAAAATACTGCAACAGGCAACTGTGGCTGGTTTGACAGTGCCAAGTGCCTCCTGCAAACTGACATCAGGAACCTAGCCTGGTGCTTTTGTTTCTCTGGGGAAAGGCCATTGTACGTTTCCAGGGACGGGTGGCCTGTAGTGGCCGGCTGCCTGCTGAAATTCCTCAAGGTTGAGGATACCTCCCAGACGCAAGGTGCCCCCAAAGGCACCTGCGGTTGGTTTGACAGTGCCAAGTGCCTCCTGCAAATTGACATCAGGAACCAGGCCTAGTGACTTTTGTTTCTCTGGGGAAAGTCCATAGATGATGTCCAGTGCCCAGTGGACCGGAGTGGCCGGCTGCCTACTGAAATTCCGCATGGATCACGATACCTCCCAGACCGAAAGTACCACCACAGGCAACTGTGGCTGGTTTGAGAGTGCCAAGTGCCTCCTGCAAACTGACATCAGGAACCTGGCCTGGTGACTTTTGTTTCTCTGGGGAAAGGCCATGGTTCATGTCCGGGGCCCGGTGGCCCGGAGTGGCCGGCTGCCTGCTGAAATTCCTCACGGTTGAGGATACCTCCCAGACGCAAGGTGCCCCCAAAGGCACCTGCGGTTGGTTTGACAGTGCCAAGTGCCTCCTGCAAATTGACATCAGGAACCAGGCCTAGTGACTTTTGTTTCTCTGAGGAAAGGCCATAGATGATGTCCAGTGCCCAGTGGACCGGAGTGGCCGGCTGCCTGCTGAAATTCCGCACGGATCAGGATACCTCCCAGATGCAAGTTGCCCCCGCAGGCAACTGTGGTTGGTTTGACAGTGCCAAGTGCCTCCTGCAAACTGACATCAGGAACGTGGCCTGGTGACTTTTGTTTCTCTGGGGAAAGGTCATCATTCTTGTCCGGGGCCCGCTGGCCCGGAGTGGTCGGCAGCCTGCTGAAATTCCTCACGGTTGAGGATACCTCCCAGACGCAACGTGCTCCCACAGGTAACTGTCACTTGTTTGACAGTGCCAAGTGCCTCCTGCAAACTGACATCAGGAACCTGGCCTGGTGAGTTTTGTTTCTCTGGGGAAAGGCCATCGTTCGTACCCAGTGAGCTTTGGCACGCAGTTGGCGGCTGCCTGCTGAAATTCCTCACGGTTGAGGATACCTCCCAGATGAAAGGAGCCCCAAAAGAGAACTGTGGCTGGTTTGACAGTGCCAAGTGCCTCCTGCAAACTGACATCAGGAACCTGGCCTAGTGACTTTTGTTTCTCTGGGGAAAGGCCATCGTTCCTCTCCTGGACCCGAAGGCCCAGAGTGGCCGGCCGCCTGCTGAAATTCCGCATGGATCAGGATACCTCCCAGATGGAAGGTGCCCCCACAGGCAACTGTGGCTGGTTTGACAGTGCCAAGTGCCTCCTGCAAACTGCCATCAGGAACCTGGCCTGGTGACTTTTGTTTCTCTGGGGAAAGGCCATGGTTCATGTCCGGGGCCCGGTGGCCCGGAGTGGCCGGCTGCCTGCTGAAATTCCTCACGGTTGAGGATACCTCCCAGACGCAAGGTGCCCCCAAAGGCACCTGCGGTTGGTTTGACAGTGCCAAGTGCCTCCTGCAAATTGACATCAGGAACCAGGCCTAGTGACTTTTGTTTCTCTGAGGAAAGGCCATAGATGATGTCCAGTGCCCAGTGGACCGGAGTGGCCGGCTGCCTGCTGAAATTCCGCACGGATCAGGATACCTCCCAGATGCAAGTTGCCCCCGCAGGCAACTGTGGCTGGTTTGACAGTGCCAAGTGCCTCCTGCAAACTGACATCAGGAACCTGGACTGGTGACTTTTGTTTCTCTGGGGAAAGGCCATGGTTCATATCCTGGACCAGTTGGACCTGAGAGGCCGGTTGCCTGCTGAAATTCCGAACGGATCAGGATGCCGCCCAGATGCAAGGTGCCCCCAAAGGCACCTGCAGTTGGTTTGACAGTGCCAAGTGCCTCCTGCAAACTGACATCAGGAACCTGGCCTGGTGACTTTTGTTTCTCTGGGGAAAGGCCATAGATTATGTCCAGTGCCCGGTGGCCCGGAGTGGCCGGCTGCCTGCTGAAATTCCGCACGGATCAGGATACGTCCCAGATGCAAGGTGCCCCCACAGCCAACTGTGGCTGGATTGACAGTGCCAAGTGCCTCCTGCAAACTGACATCAGGAACCAGGCCTGGTGAGTTTTGTTTCTCTGGGGAAAGGCCATGGTTCATATCCAGGACCCGTAGGCCAGGAGTGCCCCGCAGCCTGCTGAAATTCCGTACGGATCAGGATGACGCCCAGATTAAAGGTGCCCCCAAAGGCACCTGTGGCTGGTTTGACAGTGCCAAGTGCCTCCTGCAAACTGATATCAGCAGCCTGGCCTGGTGACTTTTGTTTCTCTGGGGAAAGGACATCGTTCCTATCCAGGGCCCGGCGGCCCGGAGTGGTCGGCAGCCTGCTGAAATTCCTCACGGTTGAGGATACCTCCCAGATGCAAGGTGCCCACACAGGCAACTGTGGCTGGTTTGACAGTGCCAAGTGCCTCCTGCAAACTGACATCAGGAACCTGGCCTGGTGACTTTTGTTTCTCTGGGGAAAGGCCATCGTTCGTACCCAGTGCCCTTTGGCACGCAGTTGGCGGCTCCCTGCTGAAATTCCGAATGGATCAGGATGCCGCCCAGATGCAATGTGCCCCCACTAGGCAACTGTGGCTGGTTTGACAGTGCCAAGTGCCTCCTGCAAACTGACATCAGGAACCTGGCCTAGTGACTTTTGTTTCTCTGGGGAAAGGCCATCGTTCCTCTCCTGGACCCGAAGGCCCAGGGTGGACGGCCGCCTGCTGAAATTCCGCATGGATCAGGATACCTCCCAGATGGAAGGTGCCCCCAGAGGCAACTGTGGCTGGTTTGACAGTGCCAAGTGCCTCCTGCAAACTGACATCAGGAACCTGGCCTGGTGACTTTTGTTTCTCTGGGGAAAGGCCATCATTCTTGTCCGGGGCCCGCTGGCCCGGAGTGGCTGCCTGCCTGCTGAAATTCCGAACGGATCAGGATACCTCCCAGACGCAAGGCGCCCCCACAGGCACCTGCGGTTGGTTTGACGGTGCCCAGAGCCTCCTGCTAACTGACATCAGGAACCTGGCCTGGTGACTTTTGTTTCTCTGGGGAATGGCCATGGTTCATGTCCAGCGCCAGGTGGCCCACAGTGGCCGGCTGCCTGCTGAAATTCCGCATGGATCAGGATACCTCCCATACCGAAAGTACCACCACAGGCAACTGTGGCTGGTTTGACAGTGCCTAGTGCCTCCTGCAAACTGACATCAGGAACCTGGCCTGGTGACTTTTGTTTCTCTGGGAAAGGGCCATCATTCTTGTCCAGGGCCCGGTGGCCCGGCGTGGCCGGCAGCCTGCAGAAATTCTTAACGGATGAGGATACCTCCCAGATCGAAAATACTGCAACAGGCAACTGTGGCTGGTTTGACAGTGCCAAGTGCCTCCTGCAAACTGACATCAGGAACCTAGCCTGGTGCTTTTGTTTCTCTGGGGAAAGGCCATTGTACGTTTCCAGGGACGGGTGGCCTGTAGTGGCCGGCTGCCTGCTGAAATTCCTCAAGGTTGAGGATACCTCCCAGACGCAAGGTGCCCCCAAAGGCACCTGCGGTTGGTTTGACAGTGCCAAGTGCCTCCTGCAAATTGACATCAGGAACCGGGCCTAGTGACTTTTGTTTCTCTGGAGAAAGTCCATAGATGATGTCCAGTGCCCAGTGGACCGGAGTGGCCGGCTGCCTACTGAAATTCCGCATGGATCACGATACCTCCCAGACCGAAAGTACCACCACAGGCAACTGTGGCTGGTTTGAGAGTGCCAAGTGCCTCCTGCAAACTGACATCAGGAACCTGGCCTGGTGACTTTTGTTTCTCTGGGGAAAGGCCATGGTTCATGTCCGGGGCCCGGTGGCCCGGAGTGGCCGGCTGCCTGCTGAAATTCCTCACGGTTGAGGATACCTCCCAGACGCAAGGTGCCCCCAAAGGCACCTGCGGTTGGTTTGACAGTGCCAAGTGCCTCCTGCAAATTGACATCAGGAACCAGGCCTAGTGACTTTTGTTTCTCTGAGGAAAGGCCATAGATGATGTCCAGTGCCCAGTGGACCGGAGTGGCCGGCTGCCTGCTGAAATTCCGCACGGATCAGGATACCTCCCAGATGCAAGTTGCCCCCGCAGGCAACTGTGGTTGGTTTGACAGTGCCAAGTGCCTCCTGCAAACTGACATCAGGAACGTGGCCTGGTGACTTTTGTTTCTCTGGGGAAAGGTCATCATTCTTGTCCGGGGCCCGCTGGCCCGGAGTGGTCGGCAGCCTGCTGAAATTCCTCACGGTTGAGGATACCTCCCAGACGCAACGTGCTCCCACAGGTAACTGTCACTTGTTTGACAGTGCCAAGTGCCTCCTGCAAACTGACATCAGGAACCTGGCCTGGTGAGTTTTGTTTCTCTGGGGAAAGGCCATCGTTCCTCTCCAGGGCCCGGTGGCGCGGGGTGGCCGGATGCCTGCTGAAATTCAGC
Organism: Passer domesticus; assembly: GCF_036417665.1. Classification (NCBI taxonomy): domain Eukaryota; kingdom Metazoa; phylum Chordata; class Aves; order Passeriformes; family Passeridae; genus Passer; species Passer domesticus. The sequence continues at coordinate 28,994,243 of NC_087484.1, forward strand.
ACGGATCATGATGCCGCCCAGATGCATGGTGCCCCCACAGGCAACTGTGGCTGGTTTGACAGTGCCAAGTGCCTCCTGCAAACTGACATCAGGAACCTGGCCTGGTGACTTTTGTTTCTCTGGGGAAAGGTCATCATTCTTGTCCGGGGCCCGCTGGCCCGGAGTGGCCGGCTGACTGCTGAAATTCCTCACGGTTGAGGATACCTCCCAGACGCAATGTGCTCCCACAGGTAACTGTCACTTGTTTGACAGTGCCAAGTGCCTCCTGCAAACTGACATCAGGAACCTGGCCTGGTGAGTTTTGTTTCTCTGGGGAAAGGCGATCGTTCGTACCCAGTGCGCTTTGGCACGCAGTTGGCCGGCTGCCTGCTGAAATTCCGAACGGATCAGGATACCTCCCAGATGGAAGGTGCCCCCAGAGGCAACTGTGGCTGGTTTGACAGTGCCAAGTGCCTCCTGCAAACTGACATCAGGAACCTGGCCTGGTGACTTTTGTTTCTCTGGGGAAAGGCCATGGTTCATGTCCGGGGCCCGGTGGCCCGGAGTGGCCGGCTGACTGCTGAAATTCCTCACGGTTGAGGATACCTCCCAGACGCAATGTGCTCCCACAGGTAACTGTCACTTGTTTGACAGTGCCAAGTGCCTCCTGCAAATTGACATCAGGAACCGGGCCTAGTGACTTTTGTTTCTCTGAGGAAAGGCCATAGATGATGTCCAGTGCCCAGTGGACCGGAGTGGCCGGCTGCCTACTGAAATTCCGCATGGATCACGATACCTCCCAGACCGAAAGTACCACCACAGGCAACTGTGGCTGGTTTGAGAGTGCCAAGTGCCTCCTGCAAACTGACATCAGGAACCTGGCCTGGTGACTTTTGTTTCTCTGGGGAAAGGCCATGGTTCATGTCCGGGGCCCGGTGGCCCGGAGTGGCCGGCTGCCTGCTGAAATTCCTCACGGTTGAGGATACCTCCCAGACGCAAGGTGCCCCCAAAGGCACCTGCGGTTGGTTTGACAGTGCCAAGTGCCTCCTGCAAATTGACATCAGGAACCAGGCCTAGTGACTTTTGTTTCTCTGAGGAAAGGCCATAGATGATGTCCAGTGCCCAGTGGACCTGAGTGGCCGGCTGCCTGCTGAAATTCCTCACGGTTGAGGATACCTCCCAGACGCAAGGTGCCCCCAAAGGCACCTGTGGTTGGTTTGACAGTGCCAAGTGCCTCCTGCAAACTGACATCAGGAACGTGGCCTGGTGACTTTTGTTTCTCTGGGGAAAGGTCATCATTCTTGTCCGGGGCTCGGTGGCCCTGGGTGGCCGGCTGCCTCCTGAAATTCCGCACGGATCAGGATGCCTCCCAGATGCAAGGTGCCCCCACAGGCACCTGTGGCTGGTTTGACAGTGCCAAGTGCCTCCTGCAAACTGACATCAGGAACCTGGCCTGGTGACCTTTGTTTCTCTGGGGAAATCCATCTTTCGTGTCCAGGGCCCGGTGGCCCGGAGTGGCCGGCTGCCTGCTGAAATTCTGAACGGATCAGGATGCCGCCGAGATGAAATGTGCTCCCCAGGCAACTGTGGCTGGTTTGACAGTGCCAATGCCTCCTGCAAACTGAAATCAGGAACCTGGCCTGGTGACTTTTGTTTCTCTGGGATAAGGCCATCATTCTTGTCTGGTGCCCGGTGGCCCAGAGTGGCCGGCTGCCTGCTGAAATTCTGAACGGATCAGGATACCTCCGAGATGCAAGGTGCCCCCACAGGCAACTGTGGCTGGTTTGACAGTGCCAAGTGCCTCCTGCAAACTGACATCAGGAACCTGGCCTGGTGACTTTTGTTTCTCTGGGGAAAAGGGCCAGCTACCCCGTCCATGGGAATATGGCCTGGAATGTCTGGTGGCCTGCTGAAATTCCGAACCTCACAGGATGCCTCCCAGACCCATGTTGTCACGACATGCAACGAGTGCTGGATTAACAGTGCCAAGTGCCTCCTGCAAACGGGCTGGTCAGTTTCATTTCCCGGGTGAAAGAGCCCGCGTTTTTTGGCTATTGGCCAGTGGCCCAGAGAGGATTGGTGGCTGCTGAACTTCCAAACTTGCAGGATTCCTCCCGGACGCAAGGTAACACCAGAGGCAACTGTGGCTGTTTTGACAGTGCCAAGTGCCTCCTGTAAACGGACATCAGAAACTTGGGCTAGTGAGTTTCCTTTCCCAGGGAAAAGGGACAGCGTTCGTGTCCAGGGGCCAGTGGCACTGAGTGGCCAGCTGCCTGCTGTAATTCTAAATCTCACAGGATGCCTCTTAGATGCAAGGGGCCACCATCAGCAACTATGGCTAGTTGGACATCGCCAAGTGCCTCCTGCAAACTGAAATCAGGAATTTGGGCTCACGAGCTTCATTTCCCACCTTAAACAGCCAACATTTGTGTCCAGGGGCCAGTGGCCCAGAGAGGATTTGTGCCTGATGGAATTTCAAATGTCTCAGGATGTCTCCTGGATGCAAGGTGCCACTGTCAGCAACTGTGAGTGTTGACAGTGCCAAGAGCCTCCTGCAAATTGACATCAGTAACCTGGCCTGGTATGTTTTGTTTCTCAGTGAAATGTGACGTCATTTGTGTCCAATGACCAGTGCCACAGAGTGACTGTTTCCCAGCAGAAAATCCGAAAATCGCGGGATGCCTCCGAGAAGAAGGTGACACCCCGAGCAACTGTGGCTGGATTTTAAGTGCCAAGTGCCTGCTACAAACGGACATCAGGAACCAGGGATGGTGTTTTATGTTTCCTGGACAGAAGGGAAGCGGCTCTTCACACAGAGATGACGGTGCCGGTTGCAGTGCGCTCCGGGACGCTCCTTCTGCCAAAAGATGCCTGGCAGCTGCCCTTAACTTTTGACAGCTCCGTGTCTCTGTATTCTGCATTTCTCGTCTTCTGCATCTCAGCAAAAAACTTTTCCACTGTGCCTAGCAAGCAGAAACTGTGCCAGCACAGTATATGTCCCCCGACTTGTGTTTTAAAGTTCCCCATTTTTCGGCATCTTTCAGCCTAAAGGGAAGACCGGGGTTATCTGCTGTAAGCTGGAGTAGAACCAGCAGCAAACACAGAAAAGTTGTCCAAGAATTTAAGAGGCCAAACCCGCCAAAATATTTTTAAACTTGCCTAAATGAATCAAAATATTCTAAAACCCTCCAAACCATATTAAAAACAAATGAAAACCAACCAAAACATTCTAAAAACCCCACCAAAATATACCGAAAACCAGCCAAAACATAATAAGAACAAATGAAAACCAACCAAAACATCCAAACACCAACCAAAATAGTTTAGAATCGGCCAAGACTGATCAAAACATTCTGAAAAGATGCCAAAATATTATAACACCAGTCAGAAGTGATAAAAACATTCAATAACTTGCAAAAACATACTAAAAACAAATATCAACAAACCAAAACATTCCAAAATATGACTAAATATTGTCAAACCAGCCAGAACTGATCAAAACATTCAAAAAAACTCGTCAAAACATTGTCAAAACAAGTCAAGACCAACCAAAACATTCAAAAAACCTGCCAAAACATTTTAAAACCTGCCAAAAACAAATCAAAACGTTCCAAAACCCACCAAAATATTATAAAACCAGACAGAAGTGATGAAAACTTTCTGAAAACCCGATAAAACATAATAAAAACCCGCCAAATCAAATCAAAATTTTCCAAAACCTGCTAACACAATTAAAACAACACAAGAGAATACAAAACATTCTAAAACCCCACCAAAATAGTCTGAAAACCCACCAAAACATAATAAAAACAAAACATATCAAAACATCATAAAAACCTGCCAAATTTTTTAGAACCTGCCAAAACTGATCAAAATATTCTGAAAAGACACCAAAACACTAGAAAACCAGTTAGAAGTGATCAAAACATTCAAAAAACTGGCCAAAACATTCAAAAAACAAAACAAAACCAACCAAAACATTCTAAAAACCTACTAAAATGTTTTAAAATCCTCCAAAACTGATCAAAATATATTGAAAAGAAAACAAAAAATACTATAAAACCAGCCAGAACTGATCAAAACATACAAAAAACATGCCAAAACATAAAACAAATCTAAACAAAAAAACATTCCACAAACTAAACAAAATATTTTAGAACTCCCCAAAAACTGATCAAAACATACTGAAAACCTGTCAAAATATTATAAAATTAGTCAGAAGTGAACAAAACATTCAAAAAACCCGCTAAAACATGATAAAGCCCACCAAAACTAATCCAAACACACCAAAAACCTGACTAAACATAAAAAAAACAAATCAAAACCAACCAAAAAAATCCTAAAAACCTGCCCAAAGTAATCAAACCATTCCAAAAGCCCTCCAAAACATAATAAAGACATAGGAAAACCAAACAAAATATTCTAAAAACCTGCCAAAATATATTAAAACCTGCCAAAACGGATCAAAACATTCTGAAGAGATGCCAAAATACTAGAAAACCAGCCAGAACTGATCCAAATATTTCAAAAAGCTTGCCAAAACATAATAAAAACAAATCAAAACCAGCTAAAACATTGTAAAAACTCGCCAAATTATTTTAAGCCCGCCAAATTATTTTAAAACCTGCCAAAACGAATCAAAATTTTCCAAAAACTTTATAAAAACAAATCAAAACAAACCAAGAAATTCCAAACACCAGGCAAAATATTGTAAAACAAATCAAAAGTAATCAAAATTTCCCAAACCAGCTGAAATATTGTAAAAAAAAATCAAAACAAATCACAACATTCCAAAAACCTGCCAAAATGTTAATACACCCGCCGAAACTGATCACAACATTCCCAATAGACGTAAAAAACATTCAAAAAATCCATCAAAACATTAGAAAGAAAATCAATGCAAACCAAAACATTCCAAAAACCCGCTAAAATAATTAAAAATACGCAAAAATGAACCAAACCTTTCCAAGAACCCACCAAAACATAAGAAAAACAAATCAAAACAAATTAAAACAATCAAAACACCAGACGAAATACTTTAGAACCCGCCAAAAGTGATCAAAACATTCGGAAAACAAGCCAAAATACTAGAAAACCAGCCAGAACTGATCAAAACACACAAAAAACATGCCAAAAAATAATAAAAACAAATAAAAACATTTAAAAATCCGGGCAAATAATTTCAAAACCCGCCGAAAGGAACCGAAATATTACAAAACTTTCCAAAACATCACAAAAACGAACCAAAACATCCCAAATACCCACAAAAATATTTAGAACAGCGATCAGCACAGCGTTCTCTGCGCAAACACCCGCTAGATGGCATCCGAGAGACGGAGCGCGCGGCACCTTCCAGGATGCGAAGAGTGAAGCCGCACAACACCCGGACTGTGTCCGCAGCTTTCTAACTGCTAGAAGATCATGGCTTAGCACACGCCTGCCTCTTCAATTGCCATTAGCATTCCAATGGAAGGTATTCTTGGACAACTTTGCTCTGCTTGCTTCTAGTTCTGCCCCAGCCTACCACAGATAACCTTGCTCTTCCCTTTAGTTTCTGAGATGCCGAGAACTCGGGAATTGAGAACACAAGTCCGGGGACGTATCCTGTGCTGGCACAGTTTCTCCTTGCTAGACACAGTGGAAAAGCATTTTGCTGAGCCGCAGAAGACAAGAAATGCAGAAAACGGAGATACGGAGCTGTCCGAAGTTAAGTGCCGCTGCCAGGCGTCTTTCGGCAGAAAGAGAGCTCCGGAGCGCACAGTGACCGGCACAGTGCTCTCTGCGCGAAGAGCCGCTTGATCGCATCCGAGAGACGGAGAGCGCGGTACCTTCTAGGATGCGAAGAGTGAAGCCGCACAACACCCGGACTGTGTCCGCAGCTTTCTAACTGCTAGAATTTCAAGGCTTAGCACACGCCTGCCTCTTCAATTGCCATTAGCATTCCAATGGAAGGTATTCTTGGACAACTTTGCTCTGCTTGCTTCTAGTTCTGCCCCAGCCTACCACAGATAACCTTGCTCTTCCCTTTAGTTTCTGAGATGCCGAGAACTCGGGAATTGAGAACACAAGTCCGGGGACGTATCCTGTGCTGGCACAGTTTCTCCTTGCTAGACACAGTGGAAAAGCATTTTGCTGAGCCGCAGAAGACAAGAAATGCGGAAAACGGAGATACGGAGCTGTCCGAAGTTAAGTGCCTCTGCCAGGCGTCTTTCGGCAGAAAGAGAGCTCCGGAGCGCACAGTGACCGGCACAGTGCTCTCTGCGCGAAGAGCCGCTTGATCGCATCCGAGAGACGGAGAGCGCGGTACCTTCTAGGATGCGAAGAGTGAAGCCGCACAACACCCGGACTGTGTCCGCAGCTTTCTAACTGCTAGAATTTCAAGGCTTAGCACACGCCTGCCTCTTCAATTGCCATTAGCATTCCAATGGAAGGTATTCTTGGACAACTTTGCTCTGCTTGCTTCTAGTTCTGCCCCAGCCTACCACAGATAACCTTGCTCTTCCCTTTAGTTTCTGAGATGCCGAGAACTCGGGAATTGAGAACACAAGTCCGGGGACGTATACTGTGCTGGCACAGTTTCTCCTTGCTAGACACAGTGGAAAAGCATTTTGCTGAGCCGCAGAAGACAAGAAATGCGGAAAACGGAGATACGGAGCTGTCCGAAGTTAAGTGCCTCTGCCAGGCGTCTTTCGGCAGAAAGAGAGCTCCGGAGCGCACAGTGACCGGCACAGTGCTCTCTGCGCGAAGAGCCGCTTGATCGCATCCGAGAGACGGAGAGCGCGGCACCTTCTAGGATGCGAAGAGTGAAGCCGCACAACACCCGGACTGTGTCCGCAGCTTAATAACTGCTAGAAGATCATGGCTTAGCACACGCCTGCCTCTTCAATTGCCATTAGCATTCCAATGGAAGGTATTCTTGGACAACTTTGCTCTGCTTGCTTCTAGTTCTGCCCCAGCCTACCACAGATAACCTTGCTCTTCCCTTTAGTTTCTGAGATGCCGAGAACTCGGGAATTGAGAACACAAGTCCGTGGACGTATCCTGTGCTGGCACAGTTTCTTCTTGCTAGACACAGTGGAAAAGCATTTTGCTGAGCCGCAGAAGACAAGAAATGCGGAAAACGGAGATACGGAGCTGTCCGAAGTTAAGTGCCGCTGCCAGGCGTCTTTCGGCAGAAAGAGAGCTCCGGAGCGCACAGTGACCGGCACAGTGCTCTCTGCGCGAAGAGCCGCTTGATCGCGTCCGAGAGACGGAGAGCGCGGCACCTTCTAGGAAGCGAAGAGTGAAGCCGCACAACACCCGGACTGTGTCCGCAGCTTTCTAACTGCTAGAAGATCATGGCTTAGCACACGCCTGCCTCTTCAATTGCCATTAGCATTCCAATGGAAGGTATTCTTGGACAACTTTGCTCTGCTTGCTTCTAGTTCTGCCCCAGCCTACCACAGATAACCTTGCTCTTCCCTTTAGTTTCTGAGATGCCGAGAACTCGGGAATTGAGAACACAAGTCCGGGGACGTATCCTGTGCTGGCACAGTTTCTTCTTGCTAGACACAGTGGAAAAGCATTTTGCTGAGCCGCAGAAGACAAGAAATGCGGAAAACGGAGATACGGAGCTGTCCGAAGTTAAGTGCCGCTGCCAGGCGTCTTTCGGCAGAAAGAGAGCTCCGGAGCGCACAGTGACCGGCACAGTGCTCTCTGCGTGAAGAGCCGCTTGATCGCATCCGAGAGACGGAGAGCGCGGCACCTTCTAGGAAGCGAAGAGTGAAGCCGCACAACACCCGGACTGTGTCCGCAGCTTTCTAACTGCTAGAAGATCATGGCTTAGCACACGCCTGCCTCTTCAATTGCCATTAGCATTCCAATGGAAGGTATTCTTGGACAACTTTGCTCTGCTTGCTTCTAGTTTTGCCCCAGCCCACCATCGATAACCTTGCTCTTCCCTTTAGTTTCTGAGATGCCGAAAACTCGGGAATTGAGAACACAAGTCCGGGGACGTATCCTGTGCTGGCACAGTTTCTCCTTGCTAGACACAGTGGAAAAGCATTTTGCTGAGCCGCAGAAGACAAGAAATGCGGAAAACGGAGATACGGAGCTGTCCGAAGTTAAGTGCCGCTGCCAGGCGTCTTTCGGCAGAAAGAGAGCTCCGGAGCGCACAGTGACCGGCACAGTGCTCTCTGCGCGAAGAGCCGCTTGATCGCATCCGAGAGACGGAGAGCGCGGCACCTTCTAGGATGCGAAGAGTGAAGCCGCACAACACCCGGACTGTGTCCGCAGCTTTCTAACTGCTAGAAGATCATGGCTTAGCACACGCCTGCCTCTTCAATTGCCATTAGCATTCCAATGGAAGGTATTCTTGGACAACTTTGCTCTGCTTGCTTCTAGTTCTGCCCCAGCCTACCACAGATAACCTTGCTCTTCCCTTTAGTTTCTGAGATGCCGAGAACTCGGGAATTGAGAACACAAGTCCGTGGACGTATCCTGTTCTGGCACAGTTTCTTCTTGCTAGACACAGTGGAAAAGCATTTTGCTGAGCCGCAGAAGACAAGAAATGCGGAAAACGGAGATACGGAGCTGTCCGAAGTTAAGTGCCGCTGCCAGGCGTCTTTCGGCAGAAAGAGAGCTCCGGAGCGCACAGTGACCGGCACAGTGCTCTCTGCGCGAAGAGCCGCTTGATCGCATCCGAGAGACGGAGAGCGCGGCACCTTCTAGGAAGCGAAGAGTGAAGCCGCACAACACCCGGACTGTGTCCGCAGCTTTCTAACTGCTAGAATTTCAAGGCTTAGCACACGCCTGCCTCTTCAATTGCCATTAGCATTCCAATGGAAGGTATTCTTGGACAACTTTGCTCTGCTTGCTTCTAGTTCTGCCCCAGCCTACCACAGATAACCTTGCTCTTCCCTTTAGTTTCTGAGATGCCGAGAACTCGGGAATTGAGAACACAAGTCCGTGGACGTATCCTGTGCTGGCACAGTTTCTTCTTGCTAGACACAGTGGAAAAGCATTTTGCTGAGCCGCAGAAGACAAGAAATGCGGAAAACGGAGATACGGAGCTGTCCGAAGTTAAGTGCCTCTGCCAGGCGTCTTTCGGCAGAAAGAGAGCTCCGGAGCGCACAGTGACCGGCACAGTGCTCTCTGCGCGAAGAGCCGCTTGATCGCGTCCGAGAGACGGAGAGCGCGGCACCTTCTAGGAAGCGAAGAGTGAAGCCGCACAACACCCGGACTGTGTCCGCATCTTTCTAACTGCTAGAAGATCATGGCTTAGCACACGCCTGCCTCTTCAATTGCCATTAGCATTCCAATGGAAGGTATTCTTGGACAACTTTGCTCTGCTTGCTTCTAGTTTTGCCCCAGCCCACCATCGATAACCTTGCTCTTCCCTTTAGTTTCTGAGATGCCGAAAACTCGGGAATTGAGAACACAAGTCCGGGGACGTATCCTGTGCTGGCACAGTTTCTCCTTGCTAGACACAGTGGAAAAGCATTTTGCTGAGCCGCAGAAGACAAGAAATGCGGAAAACGGAGATACGGAGCTGTCCGAAGTTAAGTGCCGCTGCCAGGCGTCTTTCGGCAGAAAGAGAGCTCCGGAGCGCACAGTGACCGGCACAGTGCTCTCTGCGCGAAGAGCCGCTTGATCGCGTCCGAGAGACGGAGAGCGCGGCACCTTCTAGGAAGCGAAGAGTGAAGCCGCACAACACCCGGACTGTGTCCGCAGCTTTCTAACTGCTAGAAGATCATGGCTTAGCACACGCCTGCCTCTTCAATTGCCATTAGCATTCCAATGGAAGGTATTCTTGGACAACTTTGCTCTGCTTGCTTCTAGTTTTGCCCCAGCCCACCATCGATAACCTTGCTCTTCCCTTTAGTTTCTGAGATGCCGAAAACTCGGGAATTGAGAACACAAGTCCGGGGACGTATCCTGTGCTGGCACAGTTTCTCCTTGCTAGACACAGTGGAAAAGCATTTTGCTGAGCCGCAGAAGACAAGAAATGCGGAAAACGGAGATACGGAGCTGTCCGAAGTTAAGTGCCTCTGCCAGGCGTCTTTCGGCAGAAAGAGAGCTCCGGAGCGCACAGTGACCGGCACAGTGCTCTCTGCGCGAAGAGCCGCTTGATCGCATCCGAGAGACGGAGAGCGCGGCACCTTCTAGGATGCGAAGAGTGAAGCCGCACAACACCCGGACTGTGTCCGCAGCTTTCTAACTGCTAGAAGATCATGGCTTAGCACACGCCTGCCTCTTCAATTGCCATTAGCATTCCAATGGAAGGTATTCTTGGACAACTTTGCTCTGCTTGCTTCTAGTTCTGCCCCAGCCTACCACAGATAACCTTGCTCTTCCCTTTAGTTTCTGAGATGCCGAGAACTCGGGAATTGAGAACACAAGTCCGTGGACGTATCCTGTGCTGGCACAGTTTCTTCTTGCTAGACACAGTGGAAAAGCATTTTGCTGAGCCGCAGAAGACAAGAAATGCGGAAAACGGAGATACGGAGCTGTCCGAAGTTAAGTGCCGCTGCCAGGCGTCTTTCGGCAGAAAGAGAGCTCCGGAGCGCACAGTGACCGGCACAGTGCTCTCTGCGCGAAGAGCCGCTTGATCGCATCCGAGAGACGGAGAGCGCGGCACCTTCTAGGAAGCGAAGAGTGAAGCCGCACAACACCCGGACTGTGTCCGCAGCTTTCTAACTGCTAGAATTTCAAGGCTTAGCACACGCCTGCCTCTTCAATTGCCATTAGCATTCCAATGGAAGGTATTCTTGGACAACTTTGCTCTGCTTGCTTCTAGTTCTGCCCCAGCCTACCACAGATAACCTTGCTCTTCCCTTTAGTTTCTGAGATGCCGAGAACTCGGGAATTGAGAACACAAGTCCGTGGACGTATCCTGTGCTGGCACAGTTTCTTCTTGCTAGACACAGTGGAAAAGCATTTTGCTGAGCCGCAGAAGACAAGAAATGCGGAAAACGGAGATACGGAGCTGTCCGAAGTTAAGTGCCTCTGCCAGGCGTCTTTCGGCAGAAAGAGAGCTCCGGAGCGCACAGTGACCGGCACAGTGCTCTCTGCGCGAAGAGCCGCTTGATCGCGTCCGAGAGACGGAGAGCGCGGCACCTTCTAGGAAGCGAAGAGTGAAGCCGCACAACACCCGGACTGTGTCCGCATCTTTCTAACTGCTAGAAGATCATGGCTTAGCACACGCCTGCCTCTTCAATTGCCATTAGCATTCCAATGGAAGGTATTCTTGGACAACTTTGCTCTGCTTGCTTCTAGTTTTGCCCCAGCCCACCATCGATAACCTTGCTCTTCCCTTTAGTTTCTGAGATGCCGAAAACTCGGGAATTGAGAACACAAGTCCGGGGACGTATCCTGTGCTGGCACAGTTTCTCCTTGCTAGACACAGTGGAAAAGCATTTTGCTGAGCCGCAGAAGACAAGAAATGCGGAAAACGGAGATACGGAGCTGTCCGAAGTTAAGTGCCGCTGCCAGGCGTCTTTCGGCAGAAAGAGAGCTCCGGAGCGCACAGTGACCGGCACAGTGCTCTCTGCGTGAAGAGCCGCTTGATCGCATCCGAGAGACGGAGAGCGCGGTACCTTCTAGGAAGCGAAGAGTGAAGCCGCACAACACCCGGACTGTGTCCGCAGCTTTCTAACTGCTAGAATTTCAAGGCTTAGCACACGCCTGCCTCTTCAATTGCCATTAGCATTCCAATGGAAGGTATTCTTGGACAACTTTGCTCTGCTTGCTTCTAGTTCTGCCCCAGCCTACCACAGATAACCTTGCTCTTCCCTTTAGTTTCTGAGATGCCGAGAACTCGGGAATTGAGAACACAAGTCCGTGGACGTATCCTGTGCTGGCACATTTTCTTCTTGCTAGACACAGTGGAAAAGCATTTTGCTGAGCCGCAGAAGACAAGAAATGCGGAAAACGGAGATACGGAGCTGTCCGAAGTTAAGTGCCGCTGCCAGGCGTCTTTCGGCAGAAAGAGAGCTCCGGAGCGCACAGTGACCGGCACAGTGCTCTCTGCGCGAAGAGCCGCTTGATCGCATCCGAGAGACGGAGAGCGCGGCACCTTCTAGGATGCGAAGAGTGAAGCCGCACAACACCCGGACTGTGTCCGCAGCTTTCTAACTGCTAGAAGATCATGGCTTAGCACACGCCTGCCTCTTCAATTGCCATTAGCATTCCAATGGAAGGTATTCTTGGACAACTTTGCTCTGCTTGCTTCTAGTTCTGCCCCAGCCTACCACAGATAACCTTGCTCTTCCCTTTAGTTTCTGAGATGCCGAGAACTCGGGAATTGAGAACACAAGTCCGTGGACGTATACTGTGCTGGCACAGTTTCTCCTTGCTAGACACAGTGGAAAAGCATTTTGCTGAGCCGCAGAAGACAAGAAATGCGGAAAACGGAGATACGGAGCTGTCCGAAGTTAAGTGCCGCTGCCAGTCGTCTTTCGGCAGAAAGAGAGCTCCGGAGCGCACAGTGACCGGCACAGTGCTCTCTGCGCGAAGAGCCGCTTGATCGCGTCCGAGAGACGGAGAGCGCGGCACCTTCTAGGAAGCGAAGAGTGAAGCCGCACAACACCCGGACTGTGTCCGCAGCTTTCTAACTGCTAGAAGATCATGGCTTAGCACACGCCTGCCTCTTCAATTGCCATTAGCATTCCAATGGAAGGTATTCTTGGACAACTTTGCTCTGCTTGCTTCTAGTTCTGCCCCAGCCCACCATCGATAACCTTGCTCTTCCCTTTAGTTTCTGAGATGCCGAAAACTCGGGAATTGAGAACACAAGTCCGGGGACGTATCCTGTGCTGGCACAGTTTCTCCTTGCTAGACACAGTGGAAAAGCATTTTGCTGAGCCGCAGAAGACAAGAAATGCGGAAAACGGAGATACGGAGCTGTCCGAAGTTAAGTGCCTCTGCCAGGCGTCTTTCGGCAGAAAGAGAGCTCCGGAGCGCACAGTGACCGGCACAGTGCTCTCTGCGCGAAGAGCCGCTTGATCGCGTCCGAGAGACGGAGAGCGCGGCACCTTCTAGGATGCGAAGAGTGAAGCCGCACAACACCCGGACTGTGTCCGCAGCTTTCTAACTGTTAGAAGATCATGGCTTAGCACACGCCTGCCTCTTCAATTGCCATTAGCATTCCAATGGAAGGTATTCTTGGACAACTTTGCTCTGCTTGCTTCTAGTTCTGCCCCAGCCTACCACAGATAACCTTGCTCTTCCCTTTAGTTTCTGAGATGCCGAGAACTCGGGAATTGAGAACACAAGTCCGTGGACGTATCCTGTGCTGGCACAGTTTCTCCTTGCTAGACACAGTGGAAAAGCATTTTGCTGAGCCGCAGAAGACAAGAAATGCGGAAAACGGAGATACGGAGCTGTCCGAAGTTAAGTGCCGCTGCCAGTCGTCTTTCGGCAGAAAGAGAGCTCCGGAGCGCACAGTGACCGGCACAGTGCTCTCTGCGCGAAGAGCCGCTTGATCGCGTCCGAGAGACGGAGAGCGCGGCACCTTCTAGGAAGCGAAGAGTGAAGCCGCACAACACCCGGACTGTGTCCGCAGCTTTCTAACTGCTAGAATTTCAAGGCTTAGCACACGCCTGCCTCTTCAATTGCCATTAGCATTCCAATGGAAGGTATTCTTGGACAACTTTGCTCTGCTTGCTTCTAGTTCTGCCCCAGCCTACCACAGATAACCTTGCTCTTCCCTTTAGTTTCTGAGATGCCGAGAACTCGGGAATTGAGAACACAAGTCCGTGGACGTATCCTGTGCTGGCACAGTTTCTTCTTGCTAGACACAGTGGAAAAGCATTTTGCTGAGCCGCAGAAGACAAGAAATGCGGAAAACGGAGATACGGAGCTGTCCGAAGTTAAGTGCCGCTGCCAGGCGTCTTTCGGCAGAAAGAGAGCTCCGGAGCGCACAGTGACCGGCACAGTGCTCTCTGCGCGAAGAGCCGCTTGATCGCATCCGAGAGACGGAGAGCGCGGCACCTTCTAGGATGCGAAGAGTGAAGCCGCACAACACCCGGACTGTGTCCGCAGCTTTCTAACTGCTAGAAGATCATGGCTTAGCACACGCCTGCCTCTTCAATTGCCATTAGCATTCCAATGGAAGGTATTCTTGGACAACTTTGCTCTGCTTGCTTCTAGTTCTGCCCCAGCCTACCACAGATAACCTTGCTCTTCCCTTTAGTTTCTGAGATGCCGAGAACTCGGGAATTGAGAACACAAGTCCGTGGACGTATCCTGTGCTGGCACATTTTCTTCTTGCTAGACACAGTGGAAAAGCATTTTGCTGAGCCGCAGAAGACAAGAAATGCGGAAAACGGAGATACGGAGCTGTCCGAAGTTAAGTGCCGCTGCCAGGCGTCTTTCGGCAGAAAGAGAGCTCCGGAGCGCACAGTGACCGGCACAGTGCTCTCTGCGCGAAGAGCCGCTTGATCGCATCCGAGAGACGGAGAGCGCGGCACCTTCTAGGAAGCGAAGAGTGAAGCCGCACAACACCCGGACTGTGTCCGCAGCTTTCTAACTGCTAGAATTTCAAGGCTTAGCACACGCCTGCCTCTTCAATTGCCATTAGCATTCCAATGGAAGGTATTCTTGGACAACTTTGCTCTGCTTGCTTCTAGTTCTGCCCCAGCCTACCACAGATAACCTTGCTCTTCCCTTTAGTTTCTGAGATGCCGAAAACTCGGGAATTGAGAACACAAGTCCGGGGACGTATCCTGTGCTGGCACAGTTTCTCCTTGCTAGACACAGTGGAAAAGCATTTTGCTGAGCCGCAGAAGACAAGAAATGCGGAAAACGGAGATACGGAGCTGTCCGAAGTTAAGTGCCGCTGCCAGGCGTCTTTCGGCAGAAAGAGAGCTCCGGAGCGCACAGTGACCGGCACAGTGCTCTCTGCGCGAAGAGCCGCTTGATCGCATCCGAGAGACGGAGAGCGCGGCACCTTCTAGGATGCGAAGAGTGAAGCCGCACAACACCCGGACTGTGTCCGCAGCTTTCTAACTGCTAGAAGATCATGGCTTAGCACACGCCTGCCTCTTCAATTGCCATTAGCATTCCAATGGAAGGTATTCTTGGACAACTTTGCTCTGCTTGCTTCTAGTTCTGCCCCAGCCTACCACAGATAACCTTGCTCTTCCCTTTAGTTTCTGAGATGCCGAGAACTCGGGAATTGAGAACACAAGTCCGTGGACGTATCCTGTTCTGGCACAGTTTCTTCTTGCTAGACACAGTGGAAAAGCATTTTGCTGAGCCGCAGAAGACAAGAAATGCGGAAAACGGAGATACGGAGCTGTCCGAAGTTAAGTGCCGCTGCCAGGCGTCTTTCGGCAGAAAGAGAGCTCCGGAGCGCACAGTGACCGGCACAGTGCTCTCTGCGCGAAGAGCCGCTTGATCGCATCCGAGAGACGGAGAGCGCGGCACCTTCTAGGAAGCGAAGAGTGAAGCCGCACAACACCCGGACTGTGTCCGCAGCTTTCTAACTGCTAGAATTTCAAGGCTTAGCACACGCCTGCCTCTTCAATTGCCATTAGCATTCCAATGGAAGGTATTCTTGGACAACTTTGCTCTGCTTGCTTCTAGTTCTGCCCCAGCCTACCACAGATAACCTTGCTCTTCCCTTTAGTTTCTGAGATGCCGAGAACTCGGGAATTGAGAACACAAGTCCGTGGACGTATCCTGTGCTGGCACAGTTTCTTCTTGCTAGACACAGTGGAAAAGCATTTTGCTGAGCCGCAGAAGACAAGAAATGCGGAAAACGGAGATACGGAGCTGTCCGAAGTTAAGTGCCTCTGCCAGGCGTCTTTCGGCAGAAAGAGAGCTCCGGAGCGCACAGTGACCGGCACAGTGCTCTCTGCGCGAAGAGCCGCTTGATCGCGTCCGAGAGACGGAGAGCGCGGCACCTTCTAGGAAGCGAAGAGTGAAGCCGCACAACACCCGGACTGTGTCCGCATCTTTCTAACTGCTAGAAGATCATGGCTTAGCACACGCCTGCCTCTTCAATTGCCATTAGCATTCCAATGGAAGGTATTCTTGGACAACTTTGCTCTGCTTGCTTCTAGTTTTGCCCCAGCCCACCATCGATAACCTTGCTCTTCCCTTTAGTTTCTGAGATGCCGAAAACTCGGGAATTGAGAACACAAGTCCGGGGACGTATCCTGTGCTGGCACAGTTTCTCCTTGCTAGACACAGTGGAAAAGCATTTTGCTGAGCCGCAGAAGACAAGAAATGCGGAAAACGGAGATACGGAGCTGTCCGAAGTTAAGTGCCGCTGCCAGGCGTCTTTCGGCAGAAAGAGAGCTCCGGAGCGCACAGTGACCGGCACAGTGCTCTCTGCGCGAAGAGCCGCTTGATCGCGTCCGAGAGACGGAGAGCGCGGCACCTTCTAGGAAGCGAAGAGTGAAGCCGCACAACACCCGGACTGTGTCCGCAGCTTTCTAACTGCTAGAAGATCATGGCTTAGCACACGCCTGCCTCTTCAATTGCCATTAGCATTCCAATGGAAGGTATTCTTGGACAACTTTGCTCTGCTTGCTTCTAGTTTTGCCCCAGCCCACCATCGATAACCTTGCTCTTCCCTTTAGTTTCTGAGATGCCGAAAACTCGGGAATTGAGAACACAAGTCCGGGGACGTATCCTGTGCTGGCACAGTTTCTCCTTGCTAGACACAGTGGAAAAGCATTTTGCTGAGCCGCAGAAGACAAGAAATGCGGAAAACGGAGATACGGAGCTGTCCGAAGTTAAGTGCCTCTGCCAGGCGTCTTTCGGCAGAAAGAGAGCTCCGGAGCGCACAGTGACCGGCACAGTGCTCTCTGCGCGAAGAGCCGCTTGATCGCATCCGAGAGACGGAGAGCGCGGCACCTTCTAGGATGCGAAGAGTGAAGCCGCACAACACCCGGACTGTGTCCGCAGCTTTCTAACTGCTAGAAGATCATGGCTTAGCACACGCCTGCCTCTTCAATTGCCATTAGCATTCCAATGGAAGGTATTCTTGGACAACTTTGCTCTGCTTGCTTCTAGTTCTGCCCCAGCCTACCACAGATAACCTTGCTCTTCCCTTTAGTTTCTGAGATGCCGAGAACTCGGGAATTGAGAACACAAGTCCGTGGACGTATCCTGTGCTGGCACAGTTTCTTCTTGCTAGACACAGTGGAAAAGCATTTTGCTGAGCCGCAGAAGACAAGAAATGCGGAAAACGGAGATACGGAGCTGTCCGAAGTTAAGTGCCGCTGCCAGGCGTCTTTCGGCAGAAAGAGAGCTCCGGAGCGCACAGTGACCGGCACAGTGCTCTCTGCGCGAAGAGCCGCTTGATCGCATCCGAGAGACGGAGAGCGCGGCACCTTCTAGGAAGCGAAGAGTGAAGCCGCACAACACCCGGACTGTGTCCGCAGCTTTCTAACTGCTAGAATTTCAAGGCTTAGCACACGCCTGCCTCTTCAATTGCCATTAGCATTCCAATGGAAGGTATTCTTGGACAACTTTGCTCTGCTTGCTTCTAGTTCTGCCCCAGCCTACCACAGATAACCTTGCTCTTCCCTTTAGTTTCTGAGATGCCGAGAACTCGGGAATTGAGAACACAAGTCCGTGGACGTATCCTGTGCTGGCACAGTTTCTTCTTGCTAGACACAGTGGAAAAGCATTTTGCTGAGCCGCAGAAGACAAGAAATGCGGAAAACGGAGATACGGAGCTGTCCGAAGTTAAGTGCCTCTGCCAGGCGTCTTTCGGCAGAAAGAGAGCTCCGGAGCGCACAGTGACCGGCACAGTGCTCTCTGCGCGAAGAGCCGCTTGATCGCGTCCGAGAGACGGAGAGCGCGGCACCTTCTAGGAAGCGAAGAGTGAAGCCGCACAACACCCGGACTGTGTCCGCATCTTTCTAACTGCTAGAAGATCATGGCTTAGCACACGCCTGCCTCTTCAATTGCCATTAGCATTCCAATGGAAGGTATTCTTGGACAACTTTGCTCTGCTTGCTTCTAGTTTTGCCCCAGCCCACCATCGATAACCTTGCTCTTCCCTTTAGTTTCTGAGATGCCGAAAACTCGGGAATTGAGAACACAAGTCCGGGGACGTATCCTGTGCTGGCACAGTTTCTCCTTGCTAGACACAGTGGAAAAGCATTTTGCTGAGCCGCAGAAGACAAGAAATGCGGAAAACGGAGATACGGAGCTGTCCGAAGTTAAGTGCCGCTGCCAGGCGTCTTTCGGCAGAAAGAGAGCTCCGGAGCGCACAGTGACCGGCACAGTGCTCTCTGCGTGAAGAGCCGCTTGATCGCATCCGAGAGACGGAGAGCGCGGTACCTTCTAGGAAGCGAAGAGTGAAGCCGCACAACACCCGGACTGTGTCCGCAGCTTTCTAACTGCTAGAATTTCAAGGCTTAGCACACGCCTGCCTCTTCAATTGCCATTAGCATTCCAATGGAAGGTATTCTTGGACAACTTTGCTCTGCTTGCTTCTAGTTCTGCCCCAGCCTACCACAGATAACCTTGCTCTTCCCTTTAGTTTCTGAGATGCCGAGAACTCGGGAATTGAGAACACAAGTCCGTGGACGTATCCTGTGCTGGCACATTTTCTTCTTGCTAGACACAGTGGAAAAGCATTTTGCTGAGCCGCAGAAGACAAGAAATGCGGAAAACGGAGATACGGAGCTGTCCGAAGTTAAGTGCCGCTGCCAGGCGTCTTTCGGCAGAAAGAGAGCTCCGGAGCGCACAGTGACCGGCACAGTGCTCTCTGCGCGAAGAGCCGCTTGATCGCATCCGAGAGACGGAGAGCGCGGCACCTTCTAGGATGCGAAGAGTGAAGCCGCACAACACCCGGACTGTGTCCGCAGCTTTCTAACTGCTAGAAGATCATGGCTTAGCACACGCCTGCCTCTTCAATTGCCATTAGCATTCCAATGGAAGGTATTCTTGGACAACTTTGCTCTGCTTGCTTCTAGTTCTGCCCCAGCCTACCACAGATAACCTTGCTCTTCCCTTTAGTTTCTGAGATGCCGAGAACTCGGGAATTGAGAACACAAGTCCGTGGACGTATACTGTGCTGGCACAGTTTCTCCTTGCTAGACACAGTGGAAAAGCATTTTGCTGAGCCGCAGAAGACAAGAAATGCGGAAAACGGAGATACGGAGCTGTCCGAAGTTAAGTGCCGCTGCCAGTCGTCTTTCGGCAGAAAGAGAGCTCCGGAGCGCACAGTGACCGGCACAGTGCTCTCTGCGCGAAGAGCCGCTTGATCGCGTCCGAGAGACGGAGAGCGCGGCACCTTCTAGGAAGCGAAGAGTGAAGCCGCACAACACCCGGACTGTGTCCGCAGCTTTCTAACTGCTAGAAGATCATGGCTTAGCACACGCCTGCCTCTTCAATTGCCATTAGCATTCCAATGGAAGGTATTCTTGGACAACTTTGCTCTGCTTGCTTCTAGTTCTGCCCCAGCCCACCATCGATAACCTTGCTCTTCCCTTTAGTTTCTGAGATGCCGAAAACTCGGGAATTGAGAACACAAGTCCGGGGACGTATCCTGTGCTGGCACAGTTTCTCCTTGCTAGACACAGTGGAAAAGCATTTTGCTGAGCCGCAGAAGACAAGAAATGCGGAAAACGGAGATACGGAGCTGTCCGAAGTTAAGTGCCTCTGCCAGGCGTCTTTCGGCAGAAAGAGAGCTCCGGAGCGCACAGTGACCGGCACAGTGCTCTCTGCGCGAAGAGCCGCTTGATCGCGTCCGAGAGACGGAGAGCGCGGCACCTTCTAGGATGCGAAGAGTGAAGCCGCACAACACCCGGACTGTGTCCGCAGCTTTCTAACTGTTAGAAGATCATGGCTTAGCACACGCCTGCCTCTTCAATTGCCATTAGCATTCCAATGGAAGGTATTCTTGGACAACTTTGCTCTGCTTGCTTCTAGTTCTGCCCCAGCCTACCACAGATAACCTTGCTCTTCCCTTTAGTTTCTGAGATGCCGAGAACTCGGGAATTGAGAACACAAGTCCGTGGACGTATCCTGTGCTGGCACAGTTTCTCCTTGCTAGACACAGTGGAAAAGCATTTTGCTGAGCCGCAGAAGACAAGAAATGCGGAAAACGGAGATACGGAGCTGTCCGAAGTTAAGTGCCGCTGCCAGTCGTCTTTCGGCAGAAAGAGAGCTCCGGAGCGCACAGTGACCGGCACAGTGCTCTCTGCGCGAAGAGCCGCTTGATCGCGTCCGAGAGACGGAGAGCGCGGCACCTTCTAGGAAGCGAAGAGTGAAGCCGCACAACACCCGGACTGTGTCCGCAGCTTTCTAACTGCTAGAATTTCAAGGCTTAGCACACGCCTGCCTCTTCAATTGCCATTAGCATTCCAATGGAAGGTATTCTTGGACAACTTTGCTCTGCTTGCTTCTAGTTCTGCCCCAGCCTACCACAGATAACCTTGCTCTTCCCTTTAGTTTCTGAGATGCCGAGAACTCGGGAATTGAGAACACAAGTCCGTGGACGTATCCTGTGCTGGCACAGTTTCTTCTTGCTAGACACAGTGGAAAAGCATTTTGCTGAGCCGCAGAAGACAAGAAATGCGGAAAACGGAGATACGGAGCTGTCCGAAGTTAAGTGCCGCTGCCAGGCGTCTTTCGGCAGAAAGAGAGCTCCGGAGCGCACAGTGACCGGCACAGTGCTCTCTGCGCGAAGAGCCGCTTGATCGCATCCGAGAGACGGAGAGCGCGGCACCTTCTAGGATGCGAAGAGTGAAGCCGCACAACACCCGGACTGTGTCCGCAGCTTTCTAACTGCTAGAAGATCATGGCTTAGCACACGCCTGCCTCTTCAATTGCCATTAGCATTCCAATGGAAGGTATTCTTGGACAACTTTGCTCTGCTTGCTTCTAGTTCTGCCCCAGCCTACCACAGATAACCTTGCTCTTCCCTTTAGTTTCTGAGATGCCGAGAACTCGGGAATTGAGAACACAAGTCCGTGGACGTATCCTGTGCTGGCACATTTTCTTCTTGCTAGACACAGTGGAAAAGCATTTTGCTGAGCCGCAGAAGACAAGAAATGCGGAAAACGGAGATACGGAGCTGTCCGAAGTTAAGTGCCGCTGCCAGGCGTCTTTCGGCAGAAAGAGAGCTCCGGAGCGCACAGTGACCGGCACAGTGCTCTCTGCGCGAAGAGCCGCTTGATCGCATCCGAGAGACGGAGAGCGCGGCACCTTCTAGGAAGCGAAGAGTGAAGCCGCACAACACCCGGACTGTGTCCGCAGCTTTCTAACTGCTAGAATTTCAAGGCTTAGCACACGCCTGCCTCTTCAATTGCCATTAGCATTCCAATGGAAGGTATTCTTGGACAACTTTGCTCTGCTTGCTTCTAGTTCTGCCCCAGCCTACCACAGATAACCTTGCTCTTCCCTTTAGTTTCTGAGATGCCGAGAACTCGGGAATTGAGAACACAAGTCCGTGGACGTATCCTGTGCTGGCACAGTTTCTTCTTGCTAGACACAGTGGAAAAGCATTTTGCTGAGCCGCAGAAGACAAGAAATGCGGAAAACGGAGATACGGAGCTGTCCGAAGTTAAGTGCCGCTGCCAGGCGTCTTTCGGCAGAAAGAGAGCTCCGGAGCGCACAGTGACCGGCACAGTGCTCTCTGCGCGAAGAGCCGCTTGATCGCATCCGAGAGACGGAGAGCGCGGCACCTTCTAGGAAGCGAAGAGTGAAGCCGCACAACACCCGGACTGTGTCCGCATCTTTCTAACTGCTAGAAGATCATGGCTTAGCACACGCCTGCCTCTTCAATTGCCATTAGCATTCCAATGGAAGGTATTCTTGGACAACTTTGCTCTGCTTGCTTCTAGTTTTGCCCCAGCCCACCATCGATAACCTTGCTCTTCCCTTTAGTTTCTGAGATGCCGAAAACTCGGGAATTGAGAACACAAGTCCGGGGACGTATCCTGTGCTGGCACAGTTTCTCCTTGCTAGACACAGTGGAAAAGCATTTTGCTGAGCCGCAGAAGACAAGAAATGCGGAAAACGGAGATACGGAGCTGTCCGAAGTTAAGTGCCGCTGCCAGGCGTCTTTCGGCAGAAAGAGAGCTCCGGAGCGCACAGTGACCGGCACAGTGCTCTCTGCGTGAAGAGCCGCTTGATCGCATCCGAGAGACGGAGAGCGCGGTACCTTCTAGGAAGCGAAGAGTGAAGCCGCACAACACCCGGACTGTGTCCGCAGCTTTCTAACTGCTAGAATTTCAAGGCTTAGCACACGCCTGCCTCTTCAATTGCCATTAGCATTCCAATGGAAGGTATTCTTGGACAACTTTGCTCTGCTTGCTTCTAGTTCTGCCCCAGCCTACCACAGATAACCTTGCTCTTCCCTTTAGTTTCTGAGATGCCGAGAACTCGGGAATTGAGAACACAAGTCCGTGGACGTATCCTGTGCTGGCACATTTTCTTCTTGCTAGACACAGTGGAAAAGCATTTTGCTGAGCCGCAGAAGACAAGAAATGCGGAAAACGGAGATACGGAGCTGTCCGAAGTTAAGTGCCGCTGCCAGGCGTCTTTCGGCAGAAAGAGAGCTCCGGAGCGCACAGTGACCGGCACAGTGCTCTCTGCGCGAAGAGCCGCTTGATCGCATCCGAGAGACGGAGAGCGCGGCACCTTCTAGGAAGCGAAGAGTGAAGCCGCACAACACCCGGACTGTGTCCGCAGCTTTCTAACTGCTAGAAGATCATGGCTTAGCACACGCCTGCCTCTTCAATTGCCATTAGCATTCCAATGGAAGGTATTCTTGGACAACTTTGCTCTGCTTGCTTCTAGTTCTGCCCCAGCCTACCACAGATAACCTTGCTCTTCCCTTTAGTTTCTGAGATGCCGAGAACTCGGGAATTGAGAACACAAGTCCGTGGACGTATACTGTGCTGGCACAGTTTCTCCTTGCTAGACACAGTGGAAAAGCATTTTGCTGAGCCGCAGAAGACAAGAAATGCGGAAAACGGAGATACGGAGCTGTCCGAAGTTAAGTGCCGCTGCCAGTCGTCTTTCGGCAGAAAGAGAGCTCCGGAGCGCACAGTGACCGGCACAGTGCTCTCTGCGCGAAGAGCCGCTTGATCGCGTCCGAGAGACGGAGAGCGCGGCACCTTCTAGGAAGCGAAGAGTGAAGCCGCACAACACCCGGACTGTGTCCGCAGCTTTCTAACTGCTAGAAGATCATGGCTTAGCACACGCCTGCCTCTTCAATTGCCATTAGCATTCCAATGGAAGGTATTCTTGGACAACTTTGCTCTGCTTGCTTCTAGTTCTGCCCCAGCCCACCATCGATAACCTTGCTCTTCCCTTTAGTTTCTGAGATGCCGAAAACTCGGGAATTGAGAACACAAGTCCGGGGACGTATCCTGTGCTGGCACAGTTTCTCCTTGCTAGACACAGTGGAAAAGCATTTTGCTGAGCCGCAGAAGACAAGAAATGCGGAAAACGGAGATACGGAGCTGTCCGAAGTTAAGTGCCTCTGCCAGGCGTCTTTCGGCAGAAAGAGAGCTCCGGAGCGCACAGTGACCGGCACAGTGCTCTCTGCGCGAAGAGCCGCTTGATCGCGTCCGAGAGACGGAGAGCGCGGCACCTTCTAGGATGCGAAGAGTGAAGCCGCACAACACCCGGACTGTGTCCGCAGCTTTCTAACTGTTAGAAGATCATGGCTTAGCACACGCCTGCCTCTTCAATTGCCATTAGCATTCCAATGGAAGGTATTCTTGGACAACTTTGCTCTGCTTGCTTCTAGTTCTGCCCCAGCCTACCACAGATAACCTTGCTCTTCCCTTTAGTTTCTGAGATGCCGAGAACTCGGGAATTGAGAACACAAGTCCGTGGACGTATCCTGTGCTGGCACATTTTCTTCTTGCTAGACACAGTGGAAAAGCATTTTGCTGAGCCGCAGAAGACAAGAAATGCGGAAAACGGAGATACGGAGCTGTCCGAAGTTAAGTGCCGCTGCCAGGCGTCTTTCGGCAGAAAGAGAGCTCCGGAGCGCACAGTGACCGGCACAGTGCTCTCTGCGCGAAGAGCCGCTTGATCGCATCCGAGAGACGGAGAGCGCGGCACCTTCTAGGATGCGAAGAGTGAAGCCGCACAACACCCGGACAGTGTCCGCAGCTTTCTAACTGCTAGAAGATCATGGCTTAGCACACGCCTGCCTCTTCAATTGCCATTAGCATTCCAATGGAAGGTATTCTTGGACAACTTTGCTCTGCTTGCTTCTAGTTCTGCCCCAGCCTACCACAGATAACCTTGCTCTTCCCTTTAGTTTCTGAGATGCCGAGAACTCGGGAATTGAGAACACAAGTCCGTGGACGTATCCTGTGCTGGCACAGTTTCTCCTTGCTAGACACAGTGGAAAAGCATTTTGCTGAGCCGCAGAAGACAAGAAATGCGGAAAACGGAGATACGGAGCTGTCCGAAGTTAAGTGCCGCTGCCAGTCGTCTTTCGGCAGAAAGAGAGCTCCGGAGCGCACAGTGACCGGCACAGTGCTCTCTGCGCGAAGAGCCGCTTGATCGCGTCCGAGAGACGGAGAGCGCGGCACCTTCTAGGAAGCGAAGAGTGAAGCCGCACAACACCCGGACTGTGTCCGCAGCTTTCTAACTGCTAGAATTTCAAGGCTTAGCACACGCCTGCCTCTTCAATTGCCATTAGCATTCCAATGGAAGGTATTCTTGGACAACTTTGCTCTGCTTGCTTCTAGTTCTGCCCCAGCCTACCACAGATAACCTTGCTCTTCCCTTTAGTTTCTGAGATGCCGAGAACTCGGGAATTGAGAACACAAGTCCGTGGACGTATCCTGTGCTGGCACAGTTTCTTCTTGCTAGACACAGTGGAAAAGCATTTTGCTGAGCCGCAGAAGACAAGAAATGCGGAAAACGGAGATACGGAGCTGTCCGAAGTTAAGTGCCGCTGCCAGGCGTCTTTCGGCAGAAAGAGAGCTCCGGAGCGCACAGTGACCGGCACAGTGCTCTCTGCGCGAAGAGCCGCTTGATCGCATCCGAGAGACGGAGAGCGCGGCACCTTCTAGGATGCGAAGAGTGAAGCCGCACAACACCCGGACTGTGTCCGCAGCTTTCTAACTGCTAGAAGATCATGGCTTAGCACACGCCTGCCTCTTCAATTGCCATTAGCATTCCAATGGAAGGTATTCTTGGACAACTTTGCTCTGCTTGCTTCTAGTTCTGCCCCAGCCTACCACAGATAACCTTGCTCTTCCCTTTAGTTTCTGAGATGCCGAGAACTCGGGAATTGAGAACACAAGTCCGTGGACGTATACTGTGCTGGCACAGTTTCTCCTTGCTAGACACAGTGGAAAAGCATTTTGCTGAGCCGCAGAAGACAAGAAATGCGGAAAACGGAGATACGGAGCTGTCCGAAGTTAAGTGCCGCTGCCAGTCGTCTTTCGGCAGAAAGAGAGCTCCGGAGCGCACAGTGACCGGCACAGTGCTCTCTGCGCGAAGAGCCGCTTGATCGCATCCGAGAGACGGAGAGCGCGGCACCTTCTAGGAAGCGAAGAGTGAAGCCGCACAACACCCGGACTGTGTCCGCATCTTTCTAACTGCTAGAAGATCATGGCTTAGCACACGCCTGCCTCTTCAATTGCCATTAGCATTCCAATGGAAGGTATTCTTGGACAACTTTGCTCTGCTTGCTTCTAGTTTTGCCCCAGCCCACCATCGATAACCTTGCTCTTCCCTTTAGTTTCTGAGATGCCGAAAACTCGGGAATTGAGAACACAAGTCCGGGGACGTATCCTGTGCTGGCACAGTTTCTCCTTGCTAGACACAGTGAAAAGCATTTTGCTGAGCCGCAGAAGACAAGAAATGCAGAAAACGGAGATACGGAGCTGTCCGAAGTTAAGTGCCGCTGCCAGGCGTCTTTCGGCAGAAAGAGAGCTCCGGAGCGCACAGTGACCGGCACAGTGCTCTCTGCGCGAAGAGCCGCTTGATCGCATCTGAAAGACGGAGAGCGCGGTACCTTCTAGGATGCGAAGAGCGAAGCCGTACAACACCCGGACTGTGTCCGCATCTTTCTAACTGCTACAAGATCATGGCTTCCCACGGGATTTGTTTAGATAGTCCTTAATTAAATTTTGATGTGTTTGGATAATTTTTGCTGGGCTTTTTCCTGTGTTGTCGGGTTTTGCCAATATTTTGTTCAGTTTTTGGGGATTTTACAACTCTATGGCCGGTTTCTGTAATGTTTTGATGTCTTTTCAGAATGTTTTTTTGATTTTGATTAGTTTTTAATATGATATGGGTGGGTTTTAGAATGTTTTGATTCATTTGGGCAAGTTTAAAAATCTTTTTTTAGGTTTTTAGAATGTTTTGATTTGTTTTGTTTTTCTAAAACGTTGTCAGGTTTTTCTTGTGTTTCGATTAGTTTTTGTGGGCTTTGTCATGTTTTGGCGGGTATTTATTTTTGTTTGACTGGGTTTTAGAATATTTGGTGACTTATGACGGGTTTCGAAATACTTGGTGTTTTTTAAGAATGTTTTCTTTGCCTTAATTTTTTTTTATTAAGTTTTTCCGCCTATGGGATATTTTAGCTGGTTTTTGTAATGTTTCGATTGGTTTTGATTTGTTTTTATGATGTTTTGGCGGGTTTTCGGGATGTTTTGGTGGTGTTTTAGAATGTTTTGTTTTCTCTTGTGTTGTTTTTATTGTGTTGGCCGGTTGTGGAACGTTTGGATTCGTTTTGGCGGGTTTTAAAATATTTTGGCGGGTATTTGGAATGTTTTGGTTTGCTTTCATTTGTTTTGATTATGTTTTGGCAAGTTATTGAATGTTTTGATCACTTCTGACTGGTTTTCTAGTATTTTGGCATCTTTTCAGAATGTTTTGATCAGTTCTGGCAGGTTCTAAACTATTTTGTCGGGTTTTTGGAATGTTTTGATTGGTTTTGATTCCTTTTTATGATATTTTGGCAGGATTTCGGAATATTTTGTCGGGTTTTTGGAATGTTTTGGTTGGTTTTGATTTGTTTTTATGATGTTTTGCCACGTTTTTTGAATGTTGTGATCAGTTCTGGCTGGTTTTCTAATGTTTTGGCATCTTTTCAGAATGTTTTGATCAGTTTTGCGGGTCTAAATTATTTTGGCGAGTTTTCAGAGTGTTTTGGTTGGTTTTGATTTGTTTTTATGATGTTTTGGCGGGTTTTCGGAATGTTTTGGTTGGGTTTTAGAATGTTTTGTATTCTCTTGAGTTGTTTTTATTGTGTGGGCAGGTTTTGGAATGTTTGGATTGATTTTGGCGGGTTTTAAAATATTTTGGCGGGTATTTGGAATGTTTTGATTTGTTTTGTCTAGTTTAAAATATTTTGGCATGTATTTTGAAGGTTTTGCTTGGTTTTCATGTTTTTTTGTTATTTTTTGGCAAGGGTGTTTTTTGGTTTGATCAGTTCTGGCTGGTTTTCTAATATGTTGGCCGATTTTCAGAATGTTTTGATCAGTTTTGGCGGGTTTTAAGATATTTTAGAGGTTGTTTATAATATTTTGGTTTCTTTAGCTTTGTTTTTACTATATTTTGGCGGGTTTTTTGAAAGTTTTGATCACTTCTGACTGGTTTTCTAGTATTTTGGCATCTTTTCAGAATGTTTTGATCAGTTTTGGCAGGTTCTAAACTATTTTGTCGGGTTTTTGGAATGTTTTGGTTGGTTTTGATTTGTTTTTATGATGTTTTGGCAGGTTTTCGGAATGTTTTGGCGGTGTTTTAGAATGTTTTGTATTCTCTTGAGTTGTTTTTATTGTGTTGGTAGGTTTTGGTATGTTTGGATTCCTTTTGGCGGGTTTTGAAATATTTTGGCGGGTATTTGGAATGTTGTGGTTTGCTTTCATTTGTTTTGATTATGTTTTGGTAAGTTATTGAATGTTTTGATCACTTCTGACTGGTTTTCTAGTATTTTGGCATCTTTTTAGAATGTTTTGATGATGTTTTGGCGGCTTCTAAACTATTTTGTCGCGTTTTTGGAATGTTTTGGTTGGTTTTTATTCGTTTTTATTTTGATTTTGCGGGTTTTCATAATGTTTTGGTCGGTTTTCCAGAATGTTTTGGTTGGTTTTGATTTCTTTTTAATATTATTTTGCAGGTTTTGGAATGTTTTGATTTGTTTTGTCTAGTTTAAAATATTTTGGCATGTATTTTGAAGGTTTTGGTTGGTTTTCATGTTTTTTTGTTATTTTTTGGCAAGGGTTTTTTTTGGTTTGATCAGTTCTGGCTGGTTTTCTAATATGTTGGCCGATTTTCAGAATGTTTTGATCAGTTTTGGCGGGTTTTAAGATATTTTAGAGGTTGTTTATAATATTTTGGTTTCTTTAGCTTTGTTTTTACTATATTTTGGCGGGTTTTTTGAATGTTTGGATCACTTCTGGCTGGTGTTATATTTTGGCGTGTTTTTAGAATTTTGAATATTTTGGCTCTTCCGCAGAGATTATGGTGCCAGTTGCGGGGCGCTTCGTGGCGCTTCTGTGGCATGACGCCTGGGAGTGGAACTTACATTCTAAGGCTCTGTATCCATACGCAATGTGCCACCAGACGCCACTGTGGCCACTTTGACAGTGCCACGTGCCTCCTGTAAACTGACATCAGGAACATAGGCACATGAGTTTTTTTTCCCAGGGAAAATGGTCGCGTCCCTGTTCATGGGAAAGAGTTCTGGAGTGAATGGCTGCCTGCTGAAATTCCAAAGATCACAGGATGCCTCCCAGATGCAGCTGCCACCAAATGCAACCTTGGCTGTGTTGCAGTCCATTTTGGGAGGGGGCACCCCGGGGGGTTACCGTAGGGCCCCCTAGGCTGTGAGTGCACTGGCCGCAGCAGGCAGGCAAGGAGATTCCACAGGGATTCTGAGGGTGCAGATTAAATGAGGGTTTATTGGGGGTCCCCATCCCCGGGAACAGCACGGTTTCTGAGGGAAAAAGGGGGAAGGGGGAGGGGGAAGGAGGGGGAGCCTAGGGGAGGGAAGGGCCAACAGGGTAGGAAGGCGAAGAGGGAGGAAAGGATAAGAGAGCAACCGGTCTCACTCGCACGGTTTCTAAGGCAGATTGAAAGTGGGCACGGAATGAGACTTGTGCCAATGGGATTACAGATACGGGATGCTCCAGGACAGGACCACAGGCTTGGGATAGACAATAACTTTTGGAGGGGTGAGACAGAGAATACCATTTAAATAAAATGCAATACTACATGGATGGTTTGACAGTGCCAAGTGTCTCCTGCAAATTGACATCAGGAACCTGGACTGGTAAGTTTTGTTTCCCAGTTAAAAGGGCCAGCAGTTGTGTAAAACGGCCAGTGGAAGGGAGTGGCCTGCTGCCTGCTGAAATTCCAAAGGTAGCAGGATGCCGCCAGGACACAAAGTGCAAAGATCAGCAAGTCTGGCTGGTATGACAGTAACACGTGCCTCCTGCGAACTATCAGGAAACTGGGCTGATGAGTTTTATTTCCCAGGGAAAAGGGCCAGCATTTGGGCCCAGTCACCAGTGGCCCAGACAGGCTGGATGCCTGCTGAAATTCCAAAGGTCGCAGGATGCCACCCAGACCCAATGTGCCACCATCAGCAACGGTGGCTGGTTTGAAAGTTCCAAGTGCCTCCTGTAAACTGACATCAGGTACCTGGCCTGGTGAGTTTTGTTTCCCAGGGAAAAGGGTCAGGGTTCATGTTGAGGGGCAAGGGGCATGGAATGGACAACTGCCTGCTGAAATTCCAAAGGTGGCAGGATGCATCTCAGACGCAAGGTGCCACCAGAGGCAACTGTGGCTGGATTGACAGTGTCACGTGCCTCCTGCAAACGGACATCAAGAACCATGGCTGATCAGTTTGGTTCCCCAGCCAAAAGGTCCACTGTTTTATGCAAGGTGCCAATGGCGCAGGATGGCCAGCTGCCTCCAGAAATTCCGAATGTCGCATGATGCCTCCCAGACGAAGGTACCAACATGAGCAACTGTGGCTGGTTTGACAGTGCCAAGTGCCTGCTGCAAACTGACATCAGGAACATGGCCTGGTCAGATTCGTTTCCCAGGCAAAAGGCCCAGTGTTCGTTTGCAGGTGACAGTGGCCCAGAGTGGTTGACTGACTACCAAAATTCCGAACATCGCAGGATGCCTCCCAGCTGCAAGCTGCCAGAAAATGTAACTGTGGCTGATTTTTACAGTGAAAAGTGCCTCCTGCAAACAGACAACAGGATTTTGCCTGGTGAGTTTTGTTTCTCTGGGGAATGGCCAGAGTTCCTCGGCGGGTTCTGGTGGACCGTAGCTGCAGGGTGCTCCTGAAAATTCCGAACATCTCAGGAGACCTGCCAGAAGCAAGGCACCACCAGAGGCAAGTGTGGCTGGTTGGACAGTGTCAAGTGCCTCTTGCAAACTGACATCAGGAACTTGGCCGGGTGAGTTTTGCTTCTCTGGGGAAAGGCCATGGCTCAAGTCCGGGGCCAGCTGGCACGCAACGGCCGGCATATTCTGATATTCCGAATGTCCCAGGGTGCCTCCAAGACGCAAGATGCCAGCAGAGGCAACGGTGGCTTGTTTGACAGTGCCAAGTGCGTCCTGCAAACTGACATCAGGAACCTGGCCTGGTGACTTTTGTTTCTCTGGGGAAAGGCCATGGTTCTTGTCAAGTGCCCGGTGGCCTGGAGTGGCCGGCTGCCTGCTGAAATTCTGCACGGATCAGGATACCTCCCAGATGCAAGGTGCCCCCACAGGCACCTGTGGCTGGTTTGACAGTGCCAATTGCCTCCTGCAAACTGACATCATCAACCTGGCCGGCTGAGTTTTGTTTCTCAGGGGAATGGCCATCGTTGTTATCCAGGGCCCGGTGGCCCGGAGTGGCCGGATGCCTGCTGAAATTCTGCACGGATCAGTATACCGCCTGGATGCAAGGTGCCCGCACAGGCAACTGTGGCTGGTTAGACAGTGCCAAGTGCCTCCTGCAAACTGACATCAGGAACCTGGCCTGGTAACTTTTCTTTCTCTGGGGAAAGGCCATCGTTCGTGTCCAGGGCCTGGTGGCCCGGAGTGGCCGTCCGCCTGCTGAAATTCCGCACGGACCAGGATGCCTCCTGACCGAAAGTACCACTATATGCACCTGTGGCTGGTTTGACAGTGCCAAGTGCCTCCTGCAAACTGACATCAGGAACCTGGCCTGGTGACTTTTGTTTCTCTGGGGAATGGCCATGGTTTCTGTACAGGGCCTGGTGGCCAGTAGAGGTCGGCCGCCGGCTGAAATTCCTCACGGTTGAGGATACCACCTAGTTGCAAGGTGCCCCCACAGGCAACTGTGGCTGGTTTGACAGTGCCAAGTGCTTCCTGCAAACTGACATCAGGAACCTGGCCTGGTGAGTTTTGTTTCTCAGGGGAAAGGCCATGGTTCATGTCCAGGGCCCGGTCTCCTGGAGTGGCCGGCTGCCTGCTGAAATTCCGAACGGATCATGATACCACCCAGATGAAAGGAGCCCCCACAGGCAAGTGTGGCTGGTTTGACAGTGCCAAGTGGCTCCTGCAAACTGACATCAGGAACCTGGCCTGGTGACTTTTGTTTCCCAGGGGAAAGGCCATGGTTCCTGTCCAGGGCCTAGTCGCCAGTAGTGGCGGGTCGCGTGCTGAAATTCCTCACCATTGAGGATACCTCCGAGACGCAAGGTGCCCCCACAGGCAACAGTGGCTGGTTTGACAGTGCGAAGTGCGTCCTGCAAACTGACATCAGGAACCTGGCCTGGTGACTTTTGTTTCTCTGGGGAAACGCCATGATTCATGTCCAGTGCCCGGTGGCATGGAGTGGCCGGCTGCCTGCTGAAATTCCGAACGGATCAGGATGCCTCCCAGATGCAAGGGGCCCCCACAGGCAACTGTGGCTGGTTTGACAGTGCCAAGTGCCTCCTGCAAACTGACATCAGGAACCTGGCATGGTGACTTTTGTTTCCCAGGGGAAAGGCTATGGCTCGTGTCCTGGGCCCGGTGGCCCGGATTGGCCGGCTGCCTGCTGAAATTCTGCACGGATCATGATACCACCCAGATGAAAGGAGCCCCCAGAGGCAACAGTGGCTGGTTTGACTGTGCCAAGTGCCTCCTTCAAACTGACATCAGGAACCTGGCCTGGTGACTTTTGTTTCTCTGGGGAAAGGCCATCGTTCCTAGCCAGGGCGGGGTGGCCCGGATTGGCAGGCTGCCTGCTGAAATTCCGAACGGATCAGGATATCTCCCAGATGAAAGCAGGCCCCACAGGCAACTGTGGCTGGTTTGACAGTGCCAAGTGCCTCCTGCAAACTGACATCAGGAACCTGGCCTGGTGATTTTTGTTTCTCTGGGGAAACGCCATGGTTCGTGTCAAGTGCAGCGTGGCCTGGAGTGGCCGGCTGCCTGCTGAAATTCCGCACGGATGAGGATACCACAAGGATGCAAGGGGCCCCCACAGGCACCTGTGGCTGGTTTGACAGTGCCAAGTGCCTCCTGCAAACTGACATCAGCAACCTGGCCGGCTGAGTTTTGTTTCTCTGGGGAAAGGCCATCGTTGTTATCCAGGGCACGGTGGACCGGAGTGGCCGGATGCCTGCGGAAATTCCGAACGGATCAGTATACCGCCTAGATGCAAGGTGCCCGCACAGGCAACTGTGGCTGGTTAGACAGTGTCAAGTGCCTCCTGCAAGCTGACATCAGGAACCTGGCCTGGTGACTTTTGTTTCTCTGGGGAAAGGCCATCGTTCATGTCCAGTGCCCGGTGGCGAGTAGTGGCCGGCCGCCAGCTGAAATTCCTCACGGTTGAGGATACCTCCCAGATGAAAGGAGCCCGCACAGGCAACTGTGGCTGGTTTGACAGTGCCAAGTGCTTCCTGCAAACTGACATCAGCAACCTGGCCGGGGGAGTTTTGTTTCTCTGGGGAAAGGCCATCGTTCGTGTCCAGTGCACGGCGGCCTGGAGTGGCTGGTTGCCTGCTGAAATTCCTCCCGGTTGAGGATAGCTCGCAGATGCAAGCTGCCCCCACAGACAACTGTTGGTAGTTTGACAGTGCCAAGTGCCTCCTGCAAACTGACATCAGTGACCTGGCATGGTGACTTTTGTTTCTCTGGGGAAAGGCCATGGTTCATGTCCAGTGCCCGGTGGCTAGGAGTGGCCGGCTGCCTGCTGAAATTCCGCACAGATGAGGATACCACCTAGAAGCAAATGCCCCCACAGGCAATTGTGTCTGGTTTGACAGTGCCAAGTGCCTCCTGCAAACTGACATCAGGAACCTGGCCTGGTGACTTTTGCTTCTCTGGGGAATGGCCATCGTATGTGTCCAGGGCCTAGTGGCCAGTAGTGGCCGGTCGCCTGCTGAAATTCCTCACGTTTGAGGATACCTCCGAGATGCAAGGTGCCCCCACAGGCAACAGTGGCTGGTTTGACAGTGCCAAGTGCCTCCTGCAAACTGACATCAGGAACCTGGCCTGCTGACTTTTGTTTCCCAGGGGAAAGGCTATGGCTCGTGTCCTGGGCCCGGTGGCCCGGAGTGGCCGGCTGCCTGCGGAAATTCCGAACGGATCAGGATACCTCCCAGATGCAAGGGGCCCCCACAGGCACCTGTGGCTGGTTTGACAGTGCCAAGTGCCTCCTGCAAACTGACATCAGCAACGTGGCCTGGTGACTTTTGTTTCTCTGTGAAAAGGCCATGGTTCAAGTCCAGGGCCGGGTGGCCTGGATTGGCCGGCTGTCTGTTGAAATTCCGCACGGATGAGGATGCCTCCAAGACCAAAGGTACCACCACAGGCGCCTGTGGCTGGTTTGACAGTGCCAAGTGCCTCCTGCAAACTGACATCAGGAACCTGGCCTGGTGACTTTTGTTTCACTGGGGAAAAGCCATGGTTCATGTCCAGGCCCCGGTGGCCCAGAGTGGCCGCCTGCCTGCTGAAATTCCGCATGGACCACAATGCCTCCCTGACCGAAAGTACCACTATAGGCAACTGTGGCTGGTTTGACAGTGCCAAGTGCCTCCTGCAAACTGACATCAGGAACCTGGCCTGGTGCCTTTTGCTTCTTAGGGGAAATGCCATGGTATGTGTCCAGGGCCTAGTGGCCAGTAGTGGCCGGTCGCCTGCTGAAATTCCTCACGATTTAGGATACCTCCGAGTTGCAAGGTGCCCCCACAGGCAACAGTGGCTGGTTTGACAGTGCCAAGTGCCTCCTGCAAACTGACATCAGGAACCTGGCCTGGTGACTTTTGTTTCTCTGGGGAAACGCCATGATTCATGTCCAGTGCCCGGTGGCAAGGAGTGGCCGGCTGCCTGCTGAAATTCCGAACGGATGAGGATGCCTCCCAGATGCAAGGGGCCCCCACAGGCACCTGTGGCTGGTTTGACAGTGCCAAGTGCCTCCTGCAAACTGACATCAGGAACCTGGCATGGTGACTTTTGTTTCTCTGGGGAAAGGCCATCGTTCCTAGCCAGGGCGGGGTGGCCCGGATTGGCTGGCTGCCTGCTGCAATTCCGGACGGATCAGGATATCTCCCAGATGAAAGCAGGCCCCACAGGCAACTGTGTCTGGTTTGACAGTGCCACGTGCCTCCTGCAAACTGACATCAGGAACCTGGCCTGGTGCCTTTTGTTTCTCTGGGGAAACGCCATGGTTCGTGTCAAGTGCACCGTGGCCTGGAGTGGCCGGCTGCCTGCTGAAATTCCGCACGGATGAGGATACCACAAGGATGCAAGATGCCCCCACAGGCACCTGTGGCTGGTTTGACAGTGCCAAGTGCCTCCTGCAAACTGACATCAGCAACCTGGCCGGCTGAGTTTTGTTTCTCTGGGGAAAGGCCATCGTTGTTATCCAGGGCACGGTGGACCGGAGTGGCCGGATGCCTGCGGAAATTCCGAACGGATCAGTATACCGCCTAGATGCAAGGTGCCCGCACAGGCAACTGTGGCTGGTTAGACAGTGCCAAGTGCCTCCTGCAAACTGACATCAGGAACCTGGCCTGGTGACTTTTGTTTCTCTGGGGAAAGGCCATCGTTCGTGTCCAGTGCCCGGTGGCATGGAGTGGCCGGCTGCCTTCTGAAATTCCGCACGGATGAGGATACCACAAGGATGCAAGATGCCCCCACAGGCACCTGTGGCTGGTTTGACAGTGCCAAGTGCCTCCTGCAAACTGACATCAGGAACCTGGCCTGGTGACTTTTGTTTCTCTGGGGAAAGGCCATGGTTCCTGTGCAGGGCTTGGTGGCGAGTAGTGGCCGGCCGCCAGCTGAAATTCCTCACGGTTGAGGATACCTCCCAGATGAAAGGAGCCCGCACAGGCAACTGTGGCTGGTTTGACAGTGCCAAGTGCTTCCTGCAAACTGACATCAGCAACCTGGCCGGGGGAGTGTTGTTTCTCTGGGGAAAGGCCATCGTTCGTGTCCAGTGCACGGCGGCCTGGAGTGGCCGGTTGCCTGCTGAAATTCCTCCCGGTTGAGGATAGCTCCCAGATGCAAGGTGCCCCCACAGGCAACAGTGGCTGGTTTGACAGTGCCAAGTGCCTCCTGCAAACTGACATCAGGAACCTGGCCTGCTGACTTTTGTTTCCCAGGGGAAAGGCTATGGCTCGTGTCCTGGGCCCGGTGGCCCGGATTGGCCGGCTGTCTGTTGAAATTCCGCACGGATGAGGATGCCTCCCAGACCAAAGGTACCACCACAGGCGCCTGTGGCTGGTTTGACAGTGCCAAGTGCCTCCTGCAAACTGACATCAGGAACCTGGCCTGGTGACTTTTGTTTCTCTGGGGAAAGGCCATGGTTCATGTCCAGGCCCCGGTGGCCCAGAGTGGCCGCCTGCCAGCTGAAATTCCGCATGGACCACAATGCCTCCCTGACCGAAAGTACCACTATAGGCAACTGTGGCTGGTTTGAGAGTGCCAAGTGCCTCCTGCAAACTGACATCAGGAACCTGGCCTGGTGCCTTTTGCTTCTTAGGGGAAATGCCATGGTATGTGTCCAGGGCCTAGTGGCCAGTAGTGGCCGGTCGCCTGCTGAAATTCCTCACGATTTAGGATACCTCCGAGTTGCAAGGTGCCCCCACTGGCAACAGTGGCTGGTTTGACAGTGCCAAGTGCCTCCTGCAAACTGACATCAGGAACCTGGCCTGGTGACTTTTGTTTCTCAGGGGAAACGCCATGATTCATGTCCAGTGCCCGGTGGCATGGAGTGGCTGGCTGCCTGCTGAAATTCCGCACGGATCAGGATGCCTCCCAGATGCAGGGGGCCCCCACAGGCACCTGTGGCTGGTTTGACAGTGCCAAGTGCCTCCTGCAAACTGACATCAGGAACCTGGCCTGGTGACTTTTGTTTCTCTGGGGAAAGGCCATGGTTCAAGTCCAGGGCCGGGTGGCCCGGATTGACCGGCTGTCTGCTGAAATTCCGCACGGATCAGGATGCCTCCCAGACCAAAGGTACCACCACAGGCGCCTGTGGCTGGTTTGACAGTGCCAAGTGCCTCCTGCAAACTGACATCAGGAACCTGGCCTGGTGACTTTTGTTTCTCTGGGGAATGGCCATGTTTCGTGTCAAGTGCCCCGTGGCCTGGAGTGGCCGGCTGCCTGCTGAAATTCCGCACGGATCAGGATACCACAAGGATGCAAGATGCCCCCACAGGCACCTTTGGCTGGTTTGACAGTGCCAAGTGCCTCCTGCAAACTGACATCAGGAACCTGGCCTGGTGACTTTTGTTTCTCAGGGGAAAGGCCATCGTTTTTATCCAGGGCACGATGGACCGGAGTGGCCGGATGCCTGCGGAAATTCCGAACGGATCAGTATACCGCCTAGATGCAAGGTGCTCGCACAGGCAACTGTGGCTGGTTTGACAGTGCCAAGTGCCTCCTGCAAACTGACATCAGGAACCTGGCCTGGTGACTTTTGTTTCTCTGGGGAAAGGCCATCGTTCGTGTCCAGTGCCCGGTGGCCTGGAGTGGCCGGCTGCCTGCTGAAATTCCGCACGGATGAGGATACCACAAGGATTCAAGATGCCCCCACAGGCACCTGTGGCTGGTTTGACAGTGCCAAGTGCCTCCTGCAAACTGACATCAGGAACCTGGCCTGGTGACTTTTGTTTCTCTGGGGAAAGGCCATCGTTCGTGTCCAGTGCCCGGTGGCCTGGAGTGGCCGGCTGCCTGCTGAAATTCCGCACGGATGAGGATACCACAAGGATGCAAGATGCAAGGGGCCCCTACAGGCAACTGTGGCTGGTTTGACAGTGCCAAGTGCCTCCTGCAAACTGACATCAGGAACCTGGCCTGGTGACTTTTGTTTCTCTGGGGAAAGGCTATGGCTCGTGTCCTGGGCCCGGTGGCCCGGAGTGGCCGGCTGCCTGCTGAAATTCCGAACGGATCAGGATAGCTCCCAGATGCAAGGCGCCCCCACAGGCACCTGTGGCTGGTTTGACAGTGCCAAGTGCCTCCTGCAAACTGACATCAGGAACCTGGCCTGCTGACTTTTGTTTCTCTGGGGAAACGCAATGATTCATGTCCAGTGCCCGGTGGCATGGAGTGGCTGGCTGCCTGCTGAAATTCCGAACGGATCAGGATGCCTCCCAGATGCAAGGGGCCCCCACAGGCAACTGTGGTTGGTTTGACAGTGCCAAGTGCCTCCTGCAAACTGACATCAGGAACCTGGCATGGTGACTTTTGTTTCCCAGGGGAAAGACTATGGCTCGTGTCCTGGGCCCGGTGGCCCGGAGTGGCCGGCTGCCTGCTGAAATTCCGAACGGATCAGGATACCTCCCAGATGCAAGGGGCCCCCACAGGCACCTGTGGCTGGTTTGACAGTGCCAAGTGCCTCCTGCAAACTGACATCAGGAACCTGGCCTGGTGACTTTGTTTCTCTGGGGCAAGGCCATCGTTCCACTTCTGAGCCCCGTAGCCCGGAGTGGCTAGATGCCTGCTGAAATTCTGCACGGATCAGGATATCTCTCAGATGCAAGGCGGCCCCACAGGCACCTGTGGCTGGTTTGACAGTGCCAAGTGCCTCCTGCAAACTGACATCAGGAACCTGGCCTGCTGACTTTTGTTTCTCTGGGGAAACGCCATGATTCATGTCCAGTGCCCGGTGGCATGGAGTGGCCGGCTGCCTGCTGAAATTCCGAACAGATCAGGATGTCTCCCAGATGCAAGGGGCCCCCACAGGCAACTGTGGTTGGTTTGACAGTGCCAAGCGCCTTCTGCAAACTGACATCAGGAACCTGGCATGGTGACTTTTGTTTCCCAGGGGAAAGGCTATGGCTCGTGTCCTGGGCCCGGTGGCCCGGAGTGGCCGGCTGCCTGCTGAAATTCCGAACGGATCAGGATACCTCCCAGATGCAAGGGGCCCCCACAGGCAACTGTGGTTGGTTTGACAGTGCCAAGTGCCTCCTGCAAACTGACATCAGGAACCTGGCATGGTGACTTTTGTTTCCCAGGGGAAAGGCTATGGCTCGTGTCCTGGGCCCGGTGGCCCGGAGTGGCCGGCTGCCTGCTGAAATTCCGAACGGATCAGGATACCTCCCAGATGCAAGGGGCCCCCACAGGCACCAGTGGCTGGTTTGACAGTGCCAAGTGCCTCCTGCAAACTGACATCAGGAACGTGGCCTGGTGACTTTGTTTCTCTGGGGCAAGGCCATCGTTCCACTTCTGAGCCCCGTAGCCCGGAGTGGCTAGATGCCTGCTGAAATTCTGCACGGATCAGGATATCTCTCAGATGCAAGGCGCCCCCACAGGCACCTGTGGCTGGTTTGACAGTGCCAAGTGCCTCCTGCAAACTGACATCAGCAACCTGGCCTGCTGACTTTTGTTTCTCTGGGGAAACGCCATGATTCATGTCCAGTGCCCGGTGGCATGGAGTGGCCGGCTGCCTGCTGAAATTCCGAACAGATCAGGATGTCTCCCAGATGCAAGGGGCCCCCACAGGCAGCTGTGGTTGGTTTGACAGTGCCAAGCGCCTTCTGCAAACTGACATCAGGAACCTGGCCTGGTGACTTTTGTTTCCCAGGGGAAAGGCTATGGCTCGTGTCCTGGGCCCGGTGGCCCAGAGTGGCCGGCTGCCTGCTGAAATTCCGAACGGATCAGGATAGCTCCCAGATGCAAGGGGCCCCCACAGGCAACTGTGGTTGGTTTGACAGTGCCAAGTGCCTCCTGCAAACTGACATCAGGAACCTGGCATGGTGACTTTTGTTTCCCAGGGGAAAGGCTATGGCTCGTGTCCTGGGCCCGGTGGCCCGGAGTGGCCGGCTGCCTGCTGAAATTCCAAACGGATCAGGATACCTCCCAGATGCAAGGGGCCCCCACAGGCACCTGTGGCTGGTTTGACAGTGCCAAGTGCCTCCTGCAAACTGACATCAGGAACCTGGCCTGGTGACTTTTGTTTCTCTGGGGAATGGCCATGGTTCCTGTACAGGGCCCGGTGGCCTGGAGTGGCCGGCTGCCTGCTGAAATTCCGAACGGATGAGGATACCACAAGCATGCAAGATGCCCCCACAGGCAACTGTGGCTGGTTTGACAGTGCCAAGTGCCTCCTGCAAACTGACATCAGGAACCTGGCCTGGTGACTTTTGTTTCTCAGGGGAAAGGCCATGGTTCCTGTGCAGGGCTTGGTGGCGAGTAGTGGCCGGCCGCCAGCTGAAATTCCTCACGGTTGAGGATACCTCCCAGATGAACGGAATCCGCACAGGCAACTGTGGCTGGTTTGACAGTGCCAAGTGCCTCCTGCAAACTGACATCAGCAACCTGGCCGGGGGAGCTTTGTTTCTCTGGGGAAAGGCCATCGTTCGTGTCCAGTGCACGGCGGCCTGGAGTGGCCGGCTGCCTGTTGAAATTCCTCACGGTTGAGGATAGCTCCCAGATGCAAGGTGCCCCCACAGGCAACTGTTGGTAGTTTGACAGTGCCAAGTGCCTCCTGCAAACTGACCTCAGTGACCTGGCCTGGTGACTTTTGTTTCCCAGGGGAAAGGCCATGGCTCGTGTCCTGGGCCCGTTGGCCCGGAGTGGCCGGCTGCCTGCTGAAATTCCGAACGGATCAGGATACCTCCCAGATGCAAGGGGCCCCCACAGGCACCTGTGGCTGGTTTGACAGTGCCAAGCGCCTCCTGCAAACTGACATCAGGAACCTGGCCTGCTGACTTTTGTTTCTCTGGGGAAACGCCATGATTCATGTCCAGTGCCCGGTGGCATGGAGTGGCCGGCTGCCTGCTGAAATTCCGAACAAATCAGGATGTCTCCCAGATGCAAGGGGCCCCCACAGTCAACTGTGGTTGGTTTGACAGTGCCAAGCGCCTTCTGCAAACTGACATCAGGAACCTGGCATGGTGACTTTTGTTTCCCAGGGGAAAGGCTATGGCTCGTGTCCTGGGCCCGGTGGCCCGGAGTGGCCGGCTGCCTGCTGAAATTCCGAACGGATCAGGATACCTCCCAGATGCAAGGGGCCCCCACAGGCACCTGTGGCTGGTTTGACAGTGCCAAGTGCCTCGTGCAAACTGACATCAGGAACCTGGCCTGGTGACTTTGTTTCTCTGGGGCAAGGCCATCGTTCCACTTCTGAGCCCCGTAGCCCGGAGTGGCTAGATGCCTGCTGAAATTCTGCACGGATCAGGATATCTCTCAGATGCAAGGCGCCCCCACAGGCACCTGTGGCTGGTTTGACAGTGCCAAGTGCCTCCTGCAAACTGACATCAGCAACCTGGCCTGCTGACTTTTGTTTCTCTGGGGAAACGCCATGATTCATGTCCAGTGCCCGGTGGCATGGAGTGGCCGGCTGCCTGCTGAAATTCCGAACAGATCAGGATGTCTCCCAGATGCAAGGGGCCCCCACAGGCAACTGTGGTTGGTTTGACAGTGCCAAGCGCCTTCTGCAAACTGACATCAGGAACCTGGAATGGTGACTTTTGTTTCCCAGGGGAAAGGCTATGGCTCGTGTCCTGGGCCCGGTGGCCCGGAGTGGCCGGCTGCCTGCTGAAATTCCGAACGGATCAGGATACCTCCCAGATGCAAGGGGCCCCCACAGGCAACTGTGGCTGGTTTGACAGTGCCAAGTGCCTCCTGCAAACTGACATCAGGAACGTGGCCTGGTGAATTTGTTTCTCTGGGGCAAGGCCATCGTTCCACTTCTGAGCCCCGTAGCCCGGAGTGGCTAGATGCCTGCTGAAATTCTGCACGGATCAGGATATCTCTCAGATGCAAGGCGCCCCCACAGGCACCTGTGGCTGGTTTGACAGTGCCTAGTGCCTCCTGCAAACTGACATCAGGAACCTGGCCTGGTGACTTTTGTTTCTCAGGGGAAAGGCCATCGTTGTTATCCAGGGCACGGTGGACCGGAGTGGCCGGATGCCTGCGGAACTTCCGAACGGATCAGTATACCGCCTAGATGCAAGGTGCCCGCACAGGCAACTGTGGCTGGTTTGACAGTGCCTAGTGCCTCCTGCAAACTGACATCAGGAACCTGGCCTGGTGACTTTTGTTTCTCTGGGGAAAGGCCATAGATCGTGTACAGTGCCCGGTGGCCAGGAGTGGCCGGCTGCCTGCTGAAATTCCTCACGGATCAGGATACCTCCCAGATGAAAGGAGCCCGCACAGGCAACTGTGGCTGGTTTGACAGTGCCAAGTGCCTCCTGCAAAATGACATCAGCAACCTGGCCGGGGGAGTTTTGTTTCTCTGGGGAAAGGCCATCGTTCGTGTCCAGTGCACGGCGGCCTGGAGTGGCCGGCTGCCTGCTGAAATTCTGAACGGATCAGGATAGCTCCCAGATGCAAGGTGCCCCCACAGGCAAATGTTGGTAGTTTGACAGTGCCAAGTGCCTCCTGCAAACTGACATCAGTGACCTGGCCTGGTGACTTTTGTTTCTCTGGGGAAAGGCCATGGTTCATGTGCAGTGCCCGGTGGCTAGTAGTGGCCGGCTGCCTGCTGAAATTCCTCACAGATGAGGATACCACCTAGAAGCAAATGCCCCCACAGGCACCAGTGGCTGGTTTAACAGTGCCAAGTGCCTCCTGCAAACTGACATCAGGAACCTGGCCTGCTGACTTTTGTTTCTCTGGGGAAACGCCATGATTCATGTCCAGTGCCCGGTGGCATGGAGTGGCCGGCTGCCTGCTGAAATTCCGAACGGATCAGTATACCGCCTAGATGCAAGGTGCCCCCACAGGCAACTGTGGCTGGTTTGACAGTGCCAAGTGCCTCCTGCAAACTGACATCAGGAACCTGGCCTGGTGACTTTTGTTTCTCTGGGGATAGGCCATCGTTCGTGTCCAGTGCCCGGTGGCCAGGAGTGGCCGGCTGCCTGCTGAAATTCCGCACGGATCAGGATACCACAAGGATGCAAGATGCCCCCA
Source organism: Passer domesticus (assembly GCF_036417665.1). Lineage (NCBI taxonomy): Eukaryota > Metazoa > Chordata > Aves > Passeriformes > Passeridae > Passer > Passer domesticus. The sequence continues at coordinate 29,036,474 of NC_087484.1, forward strand.
CAGGCAACTGTGGCTGGTTTGACAGTGCCAAGTGCCTCCTGCAAACTGACATCAGGAACCTGGCCTGGTGACTTTTGTTTCTCTGGGGAAAGGCCATGGTTCCTGTGCAGGGCTTGGTGGCGAGTAGTGGCCGGCCGCCAGCTGAAATTCCTCACGGTTGAGGATAGCTCCCAGATGAAAGGAGCCCGCACAGGCAACTGTGGCTGGTTTGACAGTGCCAAGTGCCTCCTGCAAACTGACATCAGGAACCTGGCCGGGGGAGTTTTGTTTCTCTGGGGAAAGGCCATCGTTCGTGTCCAGTGCACGGCGGCCTGGAGTGCCCGGCTGCCTGCTGAAATTCCGCACAGATGAGGATACCAGCTAGAAGCAAATGCCCCCACAGGCACCAGTGGCTGGTTTAATAGTGCCAAGTGCCTCCTGCAAACTGACATCAGGAACCTGGCCTGGTGACTTTTGTTTCTCTGGGGAAAGGCCATCGTTCATGTCCAGTGCCCGGTGGCATGGAGTGGCCGGCTGTCTACTGAAATTCCGAACGGATCAGGATGCCTCCCAGATGCAAGGGGCCCGCACAGGCAACTGTGGTTGGTTTGACAGTGCCAAGTGCCTCCTGCAAACTGACATCAGCAACCTGGCCTGGTGACTTTTGTTTCTCAGGGGAAAGGCCATCGTTTTTATCCAGGGCACAGTGGACCGGAGTGGCCGGATGCCTGCGGAAATTCAGAACGGATCAGTATACCGCCTAGATGCAAGGTGCCCGCACAGGCAACTGTGGCTGGTTTGACAGTGCCAAGTGCCTCCTGCAAACTGACATCAGGAACCTGGCCTGGTGACTTTTGTTTCTCTGGGGAAAGGCCATCGTTCGTGTCCAGTGCCCGGTGGCCAGGAGTGGCCGGCTGCCTGCTGAAATTCCGCACGGATGAGGATACCACAAGGATGCAAGATGCCCCCACAGGCACCTGTGGCTGGTTTGACAGTGCCAGGTGCCTCCTGCAAACTGACATCAGGAACCTGGCCTGGTGAGTTTTGTTTCTCTGGGGAAAGGCCATGGTTCCTGTGCAGGGCTTGGTGGCGAGTAGTGCCCGGCCGCCAGCTGAAATTCCTCACGGTTGAGGATACCTCCCAGATGAAAGGAGCCCGCACAGGCACCTGTGGCTGGTTTGACAGTGCCAAGTGCCTCCTGCAAACTGACATCAGGAACCTGGCCGGGGGAGTTTTGTTTCTCTGGGGAAAGGCCATCGTTCGTGTCCAGTGCACGGCGGCCTGGAGTGGCCGGCTGCCTGTTAAAATTCCTCACGGTTGAGGATACCTCCCTGATTCAAGCTGCCCCCACAGGCAACTGTTGGTAGTTTGACAGTGCCAAGTGCCTCCTGCAAACTGACATCAGTGACCTGGCCTGGTGACTTTTGTTTCTCTGGGGAAAGGCCATGGTTCATGTCCAGTGCCCGGTGGCTTGGATTGGCCGGCTGCCTGCTGAAATTCCGCACAGATGAGGATACCACCTAGAAGCAAATGCCCCCATAGGCACCAGTGGCTGGTTTAGCAGTGTCAAGTGCCTCCTGCAAACTGACATCAGGAACCTGGCCTGCTGACTTTTGTTTCTCTGGGGAAACGCCATGATTCATGTCCAGTGCCCGGTGGCATGGAGTGGCCGGCTGCCTGCTGAAATTCCGAACGGATCAGGATGCCTCCCAGATGCAAGGGGCCCCCACAGGCAACTGTGGTTGGTTTGACAGTGCCAAGTGCCTCCTGCAAACTGACATCAGGAACCTGGAATGGTGACTTTTGTTTCCCAGGGGAAAGGCTATGGCTCGTGTCCTGGGCCCGGTGGCCCGGAGTCGCCGGCTGCCTGCTGAAATTCCTCACGGTTGAGGATAGCTCCCAGATGCAAGCTGCCCCCACAGGCAACTGTTGGTAGTTTGACAGTGCCAAGTGCCTCCTGCAAACTGACATCAGTGACCTGGCCTGGTGACTTTTGTTTCTCTGGGGAAAGGCCATCGTTCATGTCCAGTGCCCGGTGGCTAGGAGTGGCCGGCTGCCTGCTGAAATTCCGCACAGATGAGGATACCACCTAGAAGCAAATGCCCCCACAGGCACCAGTGGCTGGTTTAACACTGCCAAGTGCCTCCTGCAAACTGACATCGGGAACCTGGCCTGCTGTCTTTTGTTTCTCTGGGGAAACGCCATGATTCATGTCCAGTGCCCGGTGGCTTGGAGTGGCCGGCTGCCTACTGAAATTCCGAACGGATCAGGATACCTCCCAGATGCAAGGGGCCCCCACAGGCAACTGTGGCTGGTTTGACAGTGCCAAGTGCCTCCTGCAAACTGACATCAGGAACCTGGCCTGGTGACTTTTGTTTCTCTGGGGAAAAGCCATGGTTCAAGTCCAGGGCCGGGTGGCCCGGATTGGCCGGCTGTCTGTTGAAATTCCGCACGGATCAGGATGCCTCCCAGACCAAAGGTACCACCACAGGCGCCTGTGGCTGTTTTGACAGTGCCAAGTGCCTCCTGCAAACTGACATCAGGAACCTGGCCTGCTGACTTTTGTTTCTCATTGGAATGGCCATGGTTCGTGTCAAGTGCCCCGTGGCCTGGAGTGGCCGGCTGCCTGCTGAAATTCCGAACGGATCAGGATACCACAAGGATGCAAGATGCCCCCACAGGCACCTGTGGCTGGTTTGACATTGCCAAGTGCCTCCTGCAAACTGACATCAGGAACCTGGCCTGGTGACTTTTGTTTCTCAGGGGAAAGGCCATCGTTGTTATCCAGGGCACGGTGGACCGGAGTGGCCGGATGCCTGCGGAAATTCCGAACGGATCAGTATACCTCCTAGATTCAAGGTGCCCCCACAGGCAACTGTGGTTGGTTTGACAGTGCCAAGTGCCTCCTGCAAACTGACATCAGGAACCTGGCATGGTGACTTTTGTTTCCCAGGGGAAAGGCTATGGCTCGTGTCCTGGGCCCGGTGGCCCGGAGTGGCCGGCTGCCTGCTGAAATTCCGAACGGATCAGGATACATCCAAGATGCAAGGGGCCCCCACAGGCACCTGTGGCTGGTTTGACAGTGCCAAGTGCCTCCTGCAAACTGACATCAGGAACCTGGCCTGGTGACTTTGTTTCTCTGGGGCAAGGCCATCGTTCCACTTCTGAGCCCCGTAGCCCGTAGTGCCTAGATGCCTGCTGAAATTCTGCACGGATCAGGATATCTCTCAGATGCAAGGCGCCCCCACAGGCACCTGTGGCTGGTTTGACAGTGCCAAGTGCCTCCTGCAAACTGACATCAGGAACCTGGCCTGCTGACTTTTGTTTCTCTGGGGAAACGCCATGATTCATGTCCAGTGCCCGGTGGCATGGAGTGGCTGGCTGCCTGCTGAAATTACGAACGGATCAGGATACCTCCCAGATGCAGGGGGCCCCCACAGGCACCTGTGGGTGGTTTGATAGTGCCAAGTGCCTCCTGCAAACTGACATCAGGAACCTGGCCTGCTGACTTTTGTTTCTCATTGGAATGGCCATGGTTCGTGTCAAGTGCCCCGTGGCCTGGAGTGGCCGGCTGCCTGCTGAAATTCCGAACGGATCAGGATACCTCCCAGATGCAGGGGGCCCCCACAGGCACCTGTGGGTGGTTTGATAGTGCCAAGTGCCTCCTGAAAACTGACATCAGGAACCTGGCCTGTGACTTTTGTTTCTCTGGGGAAAGGCCATGGTTCAAGTCCAGGGCCGGGTGGCCCGGATTGACCTGCTGTCTGTTGAAATTCCGCACGGATGAGGATGCCTCCCAGACCAAAGGTACCACCACAGGCGCCTGTGGCTGGTTTGACAGTGCCAAGTGCCTCCTGCAAACTGACATCAGGAACCTGGCCTGGTGACTTTTGTTTCTCTGGGGAATGGCCATGTTTCGTGTCAAGTGCCCCGTGGCCTGGAGTGGCTGGCTGCCTGCTGAAATTCCGCACGGATCAGGATACCACAAGGATGCAAGATGCCCCCACAGGCACCTGTGGCTGGTTTGACAGTGCCAAGTGCCTCCTGCAAACTGACATCAGGAACCTGGCCTGGTGACTTTTGTTTCTCAGGGGAAAGGCCATCGTTGTTATCCAGGGCACGGTGGACCGGAGTGGCCGGATGCCTGCGGAACTTCCGAACGGATCAGTATACCGCCTAGATGCAAGGTGCCCGCACAGGCAACTGTGGCTGGTTTGACAGTGCCAAGTGCCTCCTGCAAACTGACATCAGGAACCTGGCCTGGTGACTTTTGTTTCTCTGGGGAAAGGCCATGGTTCCTGTGCAGGGCTTGGTGGCGAGTAGTGGCCGGCCGCCAGCTGAAATTCCTCACGGTTGAGGATACCTCCCAGATTAAAGGAGCCCGCACAGGCAACTGTGGCTGGTTTGACAGTGCCAAGTGCCTCCTGCAAACTGACATCAGCAACCTGGCCGGGGGAGTTTTGTTTCTCTGGGGAAAGGCCATCGTTCGTGTCCAGTGCACGGCGGCCTGGAGTGCCCGGCTGCCTGCTGAAATTCCTCACGGTTGAGGATAGCTCCCAGATGCAAGGTGCCCCCACAGGCAACTGTTGGTAGTTTGACAGTGCCAAGTGCCTCCTGCAAACTGACATCAGTGACCTGGCCTGGTGACTTTTGTTTCTCTGGGGAAAGGCCATGGTTCATGTCCAGTGCCCGGTGGCCTGGAGTGGCGTGGCTGCCTGCTGAAATTCCGCACAGATGACGATACCACCTAGAAGCAAATTCCCCCACAGGCACCAGTGGCTGGTTTAACAGTGCCAAGTGCCTCCTGCAAACTGACATCAGGAACCTGGCCTGCTGTCTTTCGTTTCTCTGGGGAAACGCCATGATTCATGTCCAGTGCCCGGTGGCATGGAGTGGCCGGCTGCCTACTGAAATTCCGAACGGATCAGGATACCTCCCAGATGCAAGGGGCCCCCACAGGCACCTGTGGCTGGTTTGACAGTGCCAAGTGCCTCCTGCAAACTGACATCAGGAACCTGGCCTGGTGACTTTTGTTTCTCTGGGGAAAGGCCATGGTTCAAGTCCAGGGCCGGGTGGCCCGGATTGGCTGGCTGTCTGTTGAATTTCCGCACGGATCAGGATGCCTCCCAGACCAAAGGTACCACCACAGGCGCCTGTGGCTGTTTTGACAGTGCCAAGTGCCTCCTGCAAACTGACATCAGGAACCTGGCATGGTGACTTTTGTTTCTCTGGGGAATGGCCATGTTTCGTGTCAAGTGCCCCGTGGCCTGGAGTGGCCGGCTGCCTGCTGAAATTCCGAACGGATCAGGATACCACAAGGATGCAAGATGCCCCCACAGGCACCTGTGGCTGGTTTGACAGTGCCAAGTGCCTCCTGCAAACTGACATCAGGAACCTGGCCTGGTGACTTTTGTTTCTCAGGGGAAAGGCCATCGTTGTTATCCAGGGCACGGTGGACCGGAGTGGCCGGATGCCTGCGGAACTTCCGAACGGATCAGTATACCGCCTAGATGCAAGGTGCCCGCACAGGCACCTGTGGCTGGTTTGACAGTGCCAAGTGCCTCCTGCAAACTGACATCAGGAACCTGGCCTGGTGACTTTTGTTTCTCTGGGGAAAGGCCATGGTTCTTGTCCAGGGCCCGGTGGCCCGGAGTGGCCGGCTGCCTGCTGAAATTCCGAACGGATCAGGATGCCTCCCAGATGCAAGGGGCCCGCACAGGCAACTGTGGTTGGTTTGACAGTGCCAAGTGCCTCCTGCAAACTGACATCAGCAACCTGGCCTGGTGACTTTTGTTTCTCAGGGGAAAGGCCATCGTTTTTATCCAGGGCACGGTGGACCGGAGTGGCCGGATGCCTGCGGAAATTCCGAACGGATCAGTATACCGCCTAGATGCAAGGTGCCCGCACAGGCAACTGTGGCTGGTTTGACAGTGCCAAGTGCCTCCTGCAAACTGACATCAGGAACCTGGCCTGGTGACTTTTGTTTCTCTGGGGAATGGCCATGTTTCGTGTCAAGTGCCCCGTGGCCTGGAGTGGCTGGCTGCCTGCTGAAATTCCGCACGGATCAGGATACCACAAGGATGCAAGATGCCCCCACAGGCACCTGTGGCTGGTTTGACAGTGCCAAGTGCCTCCTGCAAACTGACATCAGGAACCTGGCCTGGTGACTTTTGTTTCTCAGGGGAAAGGCCATCGTTGTTATCCAGGGCACGGTGGACCGGAGTGGCCGGATGCCTGCGGAACTTCCGAACGGATCAGTATACCGCCTAGATGCAAGGTGCCCGCACAGGCAACTGTGGCTGGTTTGACAGTGCCAAGTGCCTCCTGCAAACTGACATCAGCAACCTGGCCTGGTGACTTTTGTTTCTCTGGGGAAAGGCCATGGTTCCTGTGCAGGGCTTGGTGGCGAGTAGTGGCCGGCCGCCAGCTGAAATTCCTCACGGTTGAGGATACCTCCCAGATTAAAGGAGCCCGCACAGGCAACTGTGGCTGGTTTGACAGTGCCAAGTGCCTCCTGCAAACTGACATCAGCAACCTGGCCGGGGGAGTTTTGTTTCTCTGGGGAAAGGCCATCGTTCGTGTCCAGTGCACGGCGGCCTGGAGTGGCCGGCTGCCTGCTGAAATTCCTCCCGGTTGAGGATAGCTCCCAGATGCAAGGTGCCCCCACAGGCAACTGTTGGTAGTTTGACAGTGCCAAGTGCCTCCTGCAAACTGACATCAGTGACCTGGCCTGGTGACTTTTGTTTCTCTGGGGAAAGGCCATGGTTCATGTCCAGTGCCCGGTGGCCTGGAGTGGCGTGGCTGCCTGCTGAAATTCCGCACAGATGACGATACCACCTAGAAGCAAATTCCCCCACAGGCACCAGTGGCTGGTTTAACAGTGCCAAGTGCCTCCTGCAAACTGACATCAGGAACCTGGCCTGCTGTCTTTCGTTTCTCTGGGGAAACGCCATGATTCATGTCCAGTGCCCGGTGGCATGGAGTGGCCGGCTGCCTACTGAAATTCCGAACGGATCAGGATACCTCCCAGATGCAAGGGGCCCCCACAGGCACCTGTGGCTGGTTTGACAGTGCCAAGTGCCTCCTGCAAACTGACATCAGGAACCTGGCCTGGTGACTTTTGTTTCTCTGGGGAAAGGCCATGGTTCAAGTCCAGGGCCGGGTGGCCCGGATTGGCTGGCTGTCTGTTGAATTTCCGCACGGATCAGGATGCCTCCCAGACCAAAGGTACCACCACAGGCGCCTGTGGCTGTTTTGACAGTGCCAAGTGCCTCCTGCAAACTGACATCAGGAACCTGGCATGGTGACTTTTGTTTCTCTGGGGAATGGCCATGTTTCGTGTCAAGTGCCCCGTGGCCTGGAGTGGCCGGCTGCCTGCTGAAATTCCGAACGGATCAGGATACCACAAGGATGCAAGATGCCCCCACAGGCACCTGTGGCTGGTTTGACAGTGCCAAGTGCCTCCTGCAAACTGACATCAGGAACCTGGCCTGGTGACTTTTGTTTCTCAGGGGAAAGGCCATCGTTGTTATCCAGGGCACGGTGGACCGGAGTGGCCGGATGCCTGCGGAACTTCCGAACGGATCAGTATACCGCCTAGATGCAAGGTGCCCGCACAGGCACCTGTGGCTGGTTTGACAGTGCCAAGTGCCTCCTGCAAACTGACATCAGGAACCTGGCCTGGTGACTTTTGTTTCTCTGGGGAAAGGCCATGGTTCGTGTCCAGGGCCCGGTGGCCCGGAGTGGCCGGCTGCCTGCTGAAATTCCGAACGGATCAGGATGCCTCCCAGATGCAAGGGGCCCGCACAGGCAACTGTGGTTGGTTTGACAGTGCCAAGTGCCTCCTGCAAACTGACATCAGCAACCTGGCCTGGTGACTTTTGTTTCTCAGGGGAAAGGCCATCGTTTTTATCCAGGGCACGGTGGACCGGAGTGGCCGGATGCCTGCGGAAATTCCGAACGGATCAGTATACCGCCTAGATGCAAGGTGCCCGCACAGGCAACTGTGGCTGGTTTGACAGTGCCAAGTGCCTCCTGCAAACTGACATCAGGAACCTGGCCTGGTGACTTTTGTTTCTCTGGGGAAAGGCCATAATTCGTGTCCAGTGCCCGGTGGCCAGGAGCGGCCGGCTGCCTGCTGAAATTCCGCACGGATGAGGATACCACAAGGATGCAAGATGCCCCCACAGGCACCTGTGGCTGGTTTGACAGTGCCAAGTGCCTCCTGCAAACTGACATCAGGAACCTGGCCTGTGACTTTTGTTTCTCTGGGGAAAGGCCATGGTTCAAGTCCAGGGCCGGGTGGCCCGGATTGACCTGCTGTCTGTTGAAATTCCGCACGGATGAGGATGCCTCCCAGACCAAAGGTACCACCACAGGCGCCTGTGGCTGGTTTGACAGTGCCAAGTGCCTCCTGCAAACTGACATCAGGAACCTGGCCTGGTGACTTTTGTTTCTCTGGGGAATGGCCATGTTTCGTGTCAAGTGCCCCGTGGCCTGGAGTGGCTGGCTGCCTGCTGAAATTCCGCACGGATCAGGATACCACAAGGATGCAAGATGCCCCCACAGGCACCTGTGGCTGGTTTGACAGTGCCAAGTGCCTCCTGCAAACTGACATCAGGAACCTGGCCTGGTGACTTTTGTTTCTCAGGGGAAAGGCCATCGTTGTTATCCAGGGCACGGTGGACCGGAGTGGCCGGATGCCTGCGGAACTTCCAAACGGATCAGTATACCGCCTAGATGCAAGGTGCCCGCACAGGCAACTGTGGCTGGTTTGACAGTGCCAAGTGCCTCCTGCAAACTGACATCAGCAACCTGGCCTGGTGACTTTTGTTTCTCTGGGGAAAGGCCATGGTTCCTGTGCAGGGCTTGGTGGCGAGTAGTGGCCGGCCGCCAGCTGAAATTCCTCACGGTTGAGGATACCTCCCAGATGAAAGGAGCCCGCACAGGCAACTGTGGCTGGTTTGACAGTGCCAAGTGCCTCCTGCAAACTGACATCAGCAACCTGGCCGGGGGAGTTTTGTTTCTCTGGGGAAAGGCCATCGTTCGTGTCCAGTGCACGGCGGCCTGGAGTGGCCGGCTGCCTGCTGAAATTCCTCACGGTTGAGGATAGCTCCCAGATGCAAGGTGCCCCCACAGGCAACTGTTGGTAGTTTGACAGTGCCAAGTGCCTCCTGCAAACTGACATCAGTGACCTGGCCTGGTGACTTTTGTTTCTCTGGGGAAAGGCCATGGTTCATGTCCAGTGCCCGGTGGCCTGGAGTGGCGTGGCTGCCTGCTGAAATTCCGCACAGATGACGATACCACCTAGAAGCAAATTCCCCCACAGGCACCAGTGGCTGGTTTAACAGTGCCAAGTGCCTCCTGCAAACTGACATCAGGAACCTGGCCTGCTGTCTTTCGTTTCTCTGGGGAAACGCCATGATTCATGTCCAGTGCCCGGTGGCATGGAGTGGCCGGCTGCCTACTGAAATTCCGAACGGATCAGGATACCTCCCAGATGCAAGGGGCCCCCACAGGCACCTGTGGCTGGTTTGACAGTGCCAAGTGCCTCCTGCAAACTGACATCAGGAACCTGGCCTGGTGACTTTTGTTTCTCTGGGGAAAGGCCATGGTTCAAGTCCAGGGCCGGGTGGCCCGGATTGGCTGGCTGTCTGTTGAATTTCCGCACGGATCAGGATGCCTCCCAGACCAAAGGTACCACCACAGGCGCCTGTGGCTGTTTTGACAGTGCCAAGTGCCTCCTGCAAACTGACATCAGGAACCTGGCATGGTGACTTTTGTTTCTCTGGGGAATGGCCATGTTTCGTGTCAAGTGCCCCGTGGCCTGGAGTGGCCGGCTGCCTGCTGAAATTCCGAACGGATCAGGATACCACAAGGATGCAAGATGCCCCCACAGGCACCTGTGGCTGGTTTGACAGTGCCAAGTGCCTCCTGCAAACTGACATCAGGAACCTGGCCTGGTGACTTTTGTTTCTCAGGGGAAAGGCCATCGTTGTTATCCAGGGCACGGTGGACCGGAGTGGCCGGATGCCTGCGGAACTTCCGAACGGATCAGTATACCGCCTAGATGCAAGGTGCCCGCACAGGCACCTGTGGCTGGTTTGACAGTGCCAAGTGCCTCCTGCAAACTGACATCAGGAACCTGGCCTGGTGACTTTTCTTTCTCTGGGGAAAGGCCATGGTTCGTGTCCAGGGCCCGGTGGCCCGGAGTGGCCGGCTGCCTGCTGAAATTCCGAACGGATCAGGATGCCTCCCAGATGCAAGGGGCCCGCACAGGCAACTGTGGTTGGTTTGACAGTGCCAAGTGCCTCCTGCAAACTGACATCAGCAACCTGGCCTGGTGACTTTTGTTTCTCAGGGGAAAGGCCATCGTTTTTATCCAGGGCACGGTGGACCGGAGTGGCCGGATGCCTGCGGAAATTCCGAACGGATCAGTATACCGCCTAGATGCAAGGTGCCCGCACAGGCAACTGTGGCTGGTTTGACAGTGCCAAGTGCCTCCTGCAAACTGACATCAGGAACCTGGCCTGGTGACTTTTGTTTCTCTGGGGAAAGGCCATCGTTCGTGTCCAGTGCCCGGTGGCCAGGAGCGGCCGGCTGCCTGCTGAAATTCCGCACGGATGAGGATACCACAAGGATGCAAGATGCCCCCACAGGCACCTGTGGCTGGTTTGACAGTGCCAAGTGCCTCCTGCAAACTGACATCAGGAACCTGGCCTGCTGTCTTTTGTTTCTCTGGGGAAACGCCATGATTCATGTCCAGTGCCCGGTGGCTTGGAGTGGCCGGCTGCCTACTAAAATTCCGAACGGATCAGGATACCTCCCAGATGCAAGGGGCCCCCACAGGCAACTGTGGCTGGTTTGACAGTGCCAAGTGCCTCCTGCAAACTGACATCAGGAACCTGGCCTGGTGACTTTTGTTTCTCTGGGGAAAAGCCATGGTTCAAGTCCAGGGCCGGGTGGCCCGGATTGGCCGGCTGTCTGCTGAAATTCCGCACGGATCAGGATGCCTCCCAGACCAAAGGTACCACCACAGGCGCCTGTGGCTGTTTTGACAGTGCCAAGTGCCTCCTGCAAACTGACATCAGGAACCTGGCCTGCTGACTTTTGTTTCTCTGTGGAATGGCCATGGTTCGTGTCAAGTGCCCCGTGGCCTGGAGTGGCCGGCTGCCTGCTGAAATTCCGAACGGATCAGGATACCACAAGGATGCAAGATGCCCCCACAGGCACCTGTGGCTGGTTTGACATTGCCAAGTGCCTCCTGCAAACTGACATCAGGAACCTGGCCTGGTGACTTTTGTTTCTCAGGGGAAAGGCGATCGTTGTTATCCAGGGCACGGTGGACCGGAGTGGCCGGATGCCTGCGGAAATTCCGAACGGATCAGTATACCTCCTAGATTCAAGGTGCCCCCACAGGCAACTGTGGTTGGTTTGACAGTGCCAAGTGCCTCCTGCAAACTGACATCAGGAACCTGGCATGGTGACTTTTGTTTCCCAGGGGAAAGGCTATGGCTCGTGTCCTGGGCCCGGTGGCCCGGAGTGGCCGGCTGCCTGCTGAAATTCCGAACGGATCAGGATACATCCAAGATGCAAGGGGCCCCCACAGGCACCTGTGGCTGGTTTGACAGTGCCAAGTGCCTCCTGCAAACTGACATCAGGAACCTGGCCTGGTGACTTTGTTTCTCTGGGGCAAGGCCATCGTTCCACTTCTGAGCCCCGTAGCCCGTAGTGCCTAGATGCCTGCTGAAATTCTGCACGGATCAGGATATCTCTCAGATGCAAGGCGCCCCCACAGGCACCTGTGGCTGGTTTGACAGTGCCAAGTGCCTCCTGCAAACTGACATCAGGAACCTGGCCTGCTGACTTTTGTTTCTCTGGGGAAACGCCATGATTCATGTCCAGTGCCCGGTGGCATGGAGTGGCTGGCTGCCGGCTGAAATTACGAACGGATCAGGATACCTCCCAGATGCAGGGGGCCCCCACAGGCACCTGTGGGTGGTTTGATAGTGCCAAGTGCCTCCTGAAAACTGACATCAGGAACCTGGCCTGGTGACTTTTGTTTCTCTGGGGAAAGGCCATGGTTCAAGTCCAGGGCCGGGTGGCCCGGATTGACCTGCTGTCTGTTGAAATTCTGCACGGATCAGGATGCCTCCCAGACCAAAGGTACCACCACAGGCGCCTGTGGCTGGTTTGACAGTGCCAAGTGCCTCCTGCAAACTGACATCAGGAACCTGGCCTGGTGACTTTTGTTTCTCTGGGGAATGGCCATGTTTCGTGTCAAGTGCCCCGTGGCCTGGAGTGGCTGGCTGCCTGCTGAAATTCCGCACGGATCAGGATACCACAAGGATGCAAGATGCCCCCACAGGCACCTGTGGCTGGTTTGACAGTGCCAAGTGCCTCCTGCAAACTGACATCAGGAACCTGGCCTGGTGACTTTTGTTTCTCAGGGGAAAGGCCATCGTTGTTATCCAGGGCACGGTGGACCGGAGTGGCCGGATGCCTGCGGAACTTCCGAACGGATCAGTATACCGCCTAGATGCAAGGTGCCCGCACAGGCAACTGTGGCTGGTTTGACAGTGCCAAGTGCCTCCTGCAAACTGACATCAGGAACCTGGCCTGGTGACTTTTGTTTCTCTGGGGAAAGGCCATCATTCGTGTCCAGTGCCCGGTGGCCTGGAGTGGCCGGCTGCCTGCTGAAATTCCGCACGGATGAGGATACCAGAAGGATGCAAGATGCCCCCACAGGCAACTGTGGCTGGTTTGACAGTGCCAAGTGCCTCCTGCAAACTGACATCAGGAACCTGGCCTGGTGACTTTTGTTTCTCTGGGGAAAGGCCATGGTTCCTGTGCAGGACTTGGTGGCGAGTAGTGGCCGGCCGCCAGCTGAAATTCCTCACGGTTGAGGATACCTCCCAGATGAAAGGAGCCCGCACAGGCAACTGTGGCTGGTTTGACAGTGCCAAGTGCCTCCTGCAAACTGACATCAGGAACCTGGCCTGCTGACTTTTGTTTCTCTGGGGAAACGCCATGATTCATGTCCAGTGCCCGGTGGCATGGAGTGGCCGGCTGCCTGCTGAAATTCCGAACGGATCAGGATGCCTCCCAGATGCAAGGGGCCCCCACAGGCAACTGTGGTTGGTTTGACAGTGCCAAGTGCCTCCTGCAAACTGACATCAGGAACCTGGAATGGTGACTTTTGTTTCCCAGGGGAAAGGCTATGGCTCGTGTCCTGGGCCCGGTGGCCCGGAGTGGCCGGCTGCCTGCTGAAATTCCTCACGGTTGAGGATAGCTCCCAGATGCAAGCTGCCCCCATAGGCAACTGGTGGTAGTTTGACAGTGCCAAGTGCCTCCTGCAAACTGACATCAGTGACCTGGCCTGGTGACTTTTGTTTCTCTGGGGAAAGGCCATGGTTCATGTCCAGTGCCCGGTGGCTAGGAGTGGCCGGCTGCCTGCTGAAATTCCGCACAGATGAGGATACCACCTAGAAGCAAATGCCCCCACAGGCACCAGTGGCTGGTTTAACACTGCCAAGTGCCTCCTGCAAACTGACATCGGGAACCTGGCCTGCTGTCTTTTGTTTCTCTGGGGAAACGCCATGATTCATGTCCAGTGCCCGGTGGCTTGGAGTGGCCGGCTGCCTACTGAAATTCCGAACGGATCAGGATACCTCCCAGATGCAAGGGGCCCCCACAGGCAACTGTGGCTGGTTTGACAGTGCCAAGTGCCTCCTGCAAACTGACATCAGGAACCTGGCCTGGTGACTTTTGTTTCTCTGGGGAAAAGCCATGGTTCAAGTCCAGGGCCGGGTGGCCCGGATTGGCCGGCTGTCTGCTGAAATTCCGCACGGATGAGGATGCCTCCCAGACCAAAGGTACCACCACAGGCGCCTGTGGCTGTTTTGACAGTGCCAAGTGCCTCCTGCAAACTGACATCAGGAACCTGGCCTGCTGACTTTTGTTTCTCTGTGGAATGGCCATGGTTCGTGTCAAGTGCCCCGTGGCCTGGAGTGGCCGGCTGCCTGCTGAAATTCCGAACGGATCAGGATACCACAAGGATGCAAGATGCCCCCACAGGCACCTGTGGCTGGTTTGACATTGCCAAGTGCCTCCTGCAAACTGACATCAGGAACCTGGCCTGGTGACTTTTGTTTCTCAGGGGAAAGGCCATCGTTGTTATCCAGGGCACGGTGGACCGGAGTGGCCGGATGCCTGCGGAAATTCCGAACGGATCAGTATACCTCCTAGATTCAAGGTGCCCCCACAGGCAACTGTGGTTGGTTTGACAGTGCCAAGTGCCTCCTGCAAACTGACATCAGGAACCTGGCATGGTGACTTTTGTTTCCCAGGGGAAAGGCTATGGCTCGTGTCCTGGGCCCGGTGGCCCGGAGTGGCCGGCTGCCTGCTGAAATTCCGAACGGATCAGGATACATCCAAGATGCAAGGGGCCCCCACAGGCACCTGTGGCTGGTTTGACAGTGCCAAGTGCCTCCTGCAAACTGACATCAGGAACCTGGCCTGGTGACTTTGTTTCTCTGGGGCAAGGCCATCGTTCCACTTCTGAGCCCCGTAGCCCGTAGTGCCTAGATGCCTGCTGAAATTCTGCACGGATCAGGATATCTCTCAGATGCAAGGCGCCCCCACAGGCACCTGTGGCTGGTTTGACAGTGCCAAGTGCCTCCTGCAAACTGACATCAGGAACCTGGCCTGCTGACTTTTGTTTCTCTGGGGAAACGCCATGATTCATGTCCAGTGCCCGGTGGCATGGAGTGGCTGGCTGCCGGCTGAAATTACGAACGGATCAGGATACCTCCCAGATGCAGGGGGCCCCCACAGGCACCTGTGGGTGGTTTGATAGTGCCAAGTGCCTCCTGAAAACTGACATCAGGAACCTGGCCTGGTGACTTTTGTTTCTCTGGGGAAAGGCCATGGTTCAAGTCCAGGGCCGGGTGGCCCGGATTGACCTGCTGTCTGTTGAAATTCTGCACGGATCAGGATGCCTCCCAGACCAAAGGTACCAGCACAGGCGCCTGTGGCTGGTTTGACAGTGCCAAGTGCCTCCTGCAAACTGACATCAGGAACCTGGCCTGGTGACTTTTGTTTCTCTGGGGAATGGCCATGTTTCGTGTCAAGTGCCCCGTGGCCTGGAGTGGCTGGCTGCCTGCTGAAATTCCGCACGGATCAGGATACCACAAGGATGCAAGATGCCCCCACAGGCACCTGTGGCTGGTTTGACAGTGCCAAGTGCCTCCTGCAAACTGACATCAGGAACCTGGCCTGGTGACTTTTGTTTCTCAGGGGAAAGGCCATCGTTGTTATCCAGGGCACGGTGGACCGGAGTGGCCGGATGCCTGCGGAACTTCCGAACGGATCAGTATACCGCCTAGATGCAAGGTGCCCGCACAGGCAACTGTGGCTGGTTTGACAGTGCCAGGTGCCTCCTGCAAACTGACATCAGGAACCTGGCCTGGTGACTTTTGTTTCTCTGGGGAAAGGTCATGGTTCATGTCCAGGGCGCGGTGGACCGGAATGGCTGGATGCCTGCGGAAATTCCGAACGGATCAGTATACAGCCTAGATGCAAGGTGCCCGCACAGGCAACTGTGGCTGGTTTGACAGTGCCAAGTGCCTCCTGCAAACTGACATCAGGAATCTGGCCTGGTGACTTTCGTTTCTCTGGGGAAAGGCCATCGTTCGTGTCCAGTGCCCGGTGGCCTGGAGTGGCCGTCCGCCTGCTGAAATTCCGGACGGATGAGGATACCACAAGGATGCAAGATGCCCCCACAGGCAACTGTGGCTGGTTTGACAGTGCCAAGTGCCTCCTGCAAACTGACATCAGGAACCTGGCCTGCTGAGTTTTGTTTTTCTGGGGAAAGGCCATGGTTCCTGTGCAGGGCTCTGTGGCGAGTAGTGGCCGGGCGCCTGCTGAAAGTCCTCACGGTTGAGGATAGCTCCCAGATGCAAGGTGCCCCTACAGGCAACTGTGGCTGGTTTGACAGTGCCAAGTGCCTCCTGCAAACTGACATCAGGAACCTGGCCTGGTGCCTTTTGCTTCTCAGGGGAAATGCCATGGTTTGTGTCCAGGGCCTAGTGGCCAGTAGTGGCCGGTCGTCTGCTGAAATTCCTCACAATTTAGGATACCTCCGAGATGCAAGGTGCCCCCACAGGCAACAGTGGCTGGTTTAACAGTGCCAAATGCCTCCTGCAAACTGACATCAGGAACCTGGCCTGGTGACTTTTGTTTCTCTGGGGAAACGCCATGATTCATGTCCAGTGCCCGGTGACATGGAGTGGCCGGCTGCCTGCTGAAATTCCGAACGGATCAGGATGCCTCCCAGATGCAAGGGGCCCCCACAGGCAACTGTGGTTGGTTTGACAGTGCCAAGCGCCTTCTGCAAACTGACATCAGGAACCTGGCATGGTGACTTTTGTTTCCCAGGGGAAAGGCTATGGCTCGTGTCCTGGGCCCTGTGGCCCGGAGTGGCCGGCTGCCTGCTGAAATTCCAAACGGATCAGGATACCTCCCAGATGCAAGGGGCCCCCACAGGCACCTGTGGCTGGTTTGACAGTGCCAAGTGCCTCCTGCAAACTGACATCAGGAACCTGGCCTGGTGACTTTTGTTTCTCTGGGGAATGGCCATGTTTCGTGTCAA
This sequence comes from Passer domesticus, assembly GCF_036417665.1. Classification (NCBI taxonomy): domain Eukaryota; kingdom Metazoa; phylum Chordata; class Aves; order Passeriformes; family Passeridae; genus Passer; species Passer domesticus. The sequence goes on from NC_087484.1 coordinate 29,053,104, forward strand.
GTGCCCCGTGGCCTGGAGTGGCTGGCTGCCTGCTGAAATTCCGCACGGATCAGGATACCACAAGGATGCAAGATGCCCCCACAGGCACCTGTGGCTGGTTTGACAGTGCCAAGTGCCTCCTGCAAACTGACATCAGGAACCTGGCCTGGTGACTTTTGTTTCTCAGGGGAAAGGCCATCGTTGTTATCCAGGGCACGGTGGACCGGAGTGGCCGGATGCATGCGGAACTTCCGAACGGATCAGTATACCGCCTAGATGCAAGGTGCCCGCACAGGCAACTGTGGCTGGTTTGACAGTGCCAAGTGCCTCCTGCAAACTGACATCAGGAACCTGGCCTGGTGACTTTTGTTTCTCTGGGGAAAGGCCATCATTCGTGTCCAGTGCCCGGTGGCCTGGAGTGGCCGGCTGCCTGCTGAAATTCCGCACGGATGAGGATACCAGAAGGATGCAAGATGCCCCCACAGGCAACTGTGGCTGGTTTGACAGTGCCAAGTGCCTCCTGCAAACTGACATCAGGAACCTGGCCTGGTGACTTTTGTTTCTCTGGGGAAAGGCCATGGTTCCTGTGCAGGACTTGGTTGCGAGTAGTGGCCGGCCGCCAGCTGAAATTCCTCACGGTTGAGGATACCTCCCAGATGAAAGGAGCCCGCACAGGCAACTGTGGCTGGTTTGACAGTGCCAAGTGCCTCCTGCAAACTGACATCAGGAACCTGGCCTGCTGACTTTTGTTTCTCTGGGGAAACGCCATGATTCATGTCCAGTGCCCGGTGGCATGGAGTGGCCGGCTGCCTGCTGAAATTCCGAACGGATCAGGATGCCTCCCAGATGCAAGGGGCCCCCACAGGCAACTGTGGTTGGTTTGACAGTGCCAAGTGCCTCCTGCAAACTGACATCAGGAACCTGGAATGGTGACTTTTGTTTCCCAGGGGAAAGGCTATGGCTCGTGTCCTGGGCCCGGTGGCCCGGAGTGGCCGGCTGCCTGCTGAAATTCCTCACGGTTGAGGATAGCTCCCAGATGCAAGCTGCCCCCATAGGCAACTGGTGGTAGTTTGACAGTGCCAAGTGCCTCCTGCAAACTGACATCAGTGACCTGGCCTGGTGACTTTTGTTTCTCTGGGGAAAGGCCATGGTTCATGTCCAGTGCCCGGTGGCTAGGAGTGGCCGGCTGCCTGCTGAAATTCCGCACAGATGAGGATACCACCTAGAAGCAAATGCCCCCACAGGCACCAGTGGCTGGTTTAACACTGCCAAGTGCCTCCTGCAAACTGACATCGGGAACCTGGCCTGCTGTCTTTTGTTTCTCTGGGGAAACGCCATGATTCATGTCCAGTGCCCGGTGGCTTGGAGTGGCCGGCTGCCTACTGAAATTCCGAACGGATCAGGATACCTCCCAGATGCAAGGGGCCCCCACAGGCAACTGTGGCTGGTTTGACAGTGCCAAGTGCCTCCTGCAAACTGACATCAGGAACCTGGCCTGGTGACTTTTGTTTCTCTGGGGAAAAGCCATGGTTCAAGTCCAGGGCCGGGTGGCCCGGATTGGCCGGCTGTCTGCTGAAATTCCGCACGGATGAGGATGCCTCCCAGACCAAAGGTACCACCACAGGCGCCTGTGGCTGTTTTGACAGTGCCAAGTGCCTCCTGCAAACTGACATCAGGAACCTGGCCTGCTGACTTTTGTTTCTCTGTGGAATGGCCATGGTTCGTGTCAAGTGCCCCGTGGCCTGGAGTGGCCGGCTGCCTGCTGAAATTCCGAACGGATCAGGATACCACAAGGATGCAAGATGCCCCCACAGGCACCTGTGGCTGGTTTGACATTGCCAAGTGCCTCCTGCAAACTGACATCAGGAACCTGGCCTGGTGACTTTTGTTTCTCAGGGGAAAGGCCATCGTTGTTATCCAGGGCACGGTGGACCGGAGTGGCCGGATGCCTGCGGAAATTCCGAACGGATCAGTATACCTCCTAGATTCAAGGTGCCCCCACAGGCAACTGTGGTTGGTTTGACAGTGCCAAGTGCCTCCTGCAAACTGACATCAGGAACCTGGCCTGGTGACTTTTGTTTCCCAGGGGAAAGGCTATGGCTCGTGTCCTGGGCCCGGTGGCCCGGAGTGGCCGGCTGCCTGCTGAAATTCCGAACGGATCAGGATACATCCAAGATGCAAGGGGCCCCCACAGGCACCTGTGGCTGGTTTGACAGTGCCAAGTGCCTCCTGCAAACTGACATCAGGAACCTGGCCTGGTGACTTTGTTTCTCTGGGGCAAGGCCATCGTTCCACTTCTGAGCCCCGTAGCCCGTAGTGCCTAGATGCCTGCTGAAATTCTGCACGGATCAGGATATCTCTCAGATGCAAGGCGCCCCCACAGGCACCTGTGGCTGGTTTGACAGTGCCAAGTGCCTCCTGCAAACTGACATCAGGAACCTGGCCTGCTGACTTTTGTTTCTCTGGGGAAACGCCATGATTCATGTCCAGTGCCCGGTGGCATGGAGTGGCTGGCTGCCGGCTGAAATTACGAACGGATCAGGATACCTCCCAGATGCAGGGGGCCCCCACAGGCACCTGTGGGTGGTTTGATAGTGCCAAGTGCCTCCTGAAAACTGACATCAGGAACCTGGCCTGGTGACTTTTGTTTCTCTGGGGAAAGGCCATGGTTCAAGTCCAGGGCCGGGTGGCCCGGATTGACCTGCTGTCTGTTGAAATTCTGCACGGATCAGGATGCCTCCCAGACCAAAGGTACCACCACAGGCGCCTGTGGCTGGTTTGACAGTGCCAAGTGCCTCCTGCAAACTGACATCAGGAACCTGGCCTGGTGACTTTTGTTTCTCTGGGGAATGGCCATGTTTCGTGTCAAGTGCCCCGTGGCCTGGAGTGGCTGGCTGCCTGCTGAAATTCCGCACGGATCAGGATACCACAAGGATGCAAGATGCCCCCACAGGCACCTGTGGCTGGTTTGACAGTGCCAAGTGCCTCCTGCAAACTGACATCAGGAACCTGGCCTGGTGACTTTTGTTTCTCAGGGGAAAGGCCATCGTTGTTATCCAGGGCACGGTGGACCGGAGTGGCCGGATGCCTGCGGAACTTCCGAACGGATCAGTATACCGCCTAGATGCAAGGTGCCCGCACAGGCAACTGTGGCTGGTTTGACAGTGCCAGGTGCCTCCTGCAAACTGACATCAGGAACCTGGCCTGGTGAGTTTTGTTTCTCTGGGGAAAGGTCATGGTTCATGTCCAGGGCGCGGTGGACCGGAATGGCTGGATGCCTGCGGAAATTCCGAACGGATCAGTATACAGCCTAGATGCAAGGTGCCCGCACAGGCAACTGTGGCTGGTTTGACAGTGCCAAGTGCCTCCTGCAAACTGACATCAGGAATCTGGCCTGGTGACTTTCGTTTCTCTGGGGAAAGGCCATCGTTCGTGTCCAGTGCCCGGTGGCCTGGAGTGGCCGTCCGCCTGCTGAAATTCCGCACGGATGAGGATACCACAAGGATGCAAGATGCCCCCACAGGCAACTGTGGCTGGTTTGACAGTGCCAAGTGCCTCCTGCAAACTGACATCAGGAACCTGGCCTGCTGAGTTTTGTTTTTCTGGGGAAAGGCCATGGTTCCTGTGCAGGGCTCTGTGGCGAGTAGTGGCCGGGCGCCTGCTGAAAGTCCTCACGGTTGAGGATAGCTCCCAGATGCAAGGTGCCCCTACAGGCAACTGTGGCTGGTTTGACAGTGCCAAGTGCCTCCTGCAAACTGACATCAGGAACCTGGCCTGGTGCCTTTTGCTTCTCAGGGGAAATGCCATGGTTTGTGTCCAGGGCCTAGTGGCCAGTAGTGGCCGGTCGTCTGCTGAAATTCCTCACAATTTAGGATACCTCCGAGATGCAAGGTGCCCCCACAGGCAACAGTGGCTGGTTTAACAGTGCCAAATGCCTCCTGCAAACTGACATCAGGAACCTGGCCTGGTGACTTTTGTTTCTCTGGGGAAACGCCATGATTCATGTCCAGTGCCCGGTGACATGGAGTGGCCGGCTGCCTGCTGAAATTCCGAACGGATCAGGATGCCTCCCAGATGCAAGGGGCCCCCACAGGCAACTGTGGTTGGTTTGACAGTGCCAAGCGCCTTCTGCAAACTGACATCAGGAACCTGGCATGGTGACTTTTGTTTCCCAGGGGAAAGGCTATGGCTCGTGTCCTGGGCCCTGTGGCCCGGAGTGGCCGGCTGCCTGCTGAAATTCCAAACGGATGAGGATGCCTCCCAGACCTAAGGTAACACCACAGGCGCCTGTGGCTGGTTTGACAGTGCCAGGTGCCTCCTGCAAACTGACATCAGGAACCTGGCCTGGTGACTTTTGTTTCTCTGGGGAATGGCCATGTTTCGTGTCAAGTGCCCCGTGGCCTGGAGTGGACGGATGCCTGCGGAAATTCCGAACGGATCAGTATACCGCCTAGATGCAAGGTGCCCCCACAGGCAACTGTGGCTGGTTTGACAGTGCCAAGTGCCTCCTGCAAACTGACATCAGGAACCTGGCCTGGTGACTTTTGTTTCTCTGGGGAAAGGCCATCGTTCGTGTCCAGTGCCCGGTGGCCTGTAGTGGCCGGCTGCCTGCAGAAATTCCGCACGGATGAGGATACCACAAGGATGCAAGATGCCCCCACAGGCAACTGTGGCTGGTTTGACAGTGCCAAGTGCCTCCTGCAAACTGACATCAGGAACCTGGCCTGGTGACTTTTGTTTCTCTGGGGAAAGGCCATGGTTACTGTGCAGGGCTTGGTGGCGAGTAGTGGCCGGCCGCCAGCTGAAATTCCTCACGGTTGAGGATACCTCCCAGATGAAAGGAGCCCGCACAGGCAACTGTGGCTGGTTTGACAGTGCCAAGTGCCTCCTGCAAACTGACATCAGGAACCTGGCCTGCTGACTTTTGTTTCTCTGGGGAAACGCCATGATTCATGTCCAGTGCCCGGTGGCATGGAGTGGCCGGCTGCCTGCTGAAATTCCGAATGGATCAGGATGCCTCCCAGATGCAAGGGGCCCCCACAGGCAACTGTGGCTGGTTTGACAGTGCCAAGTGCCTCCTGCAAACTGACATCAGGAACCTGGAATGGTGACTTTTGTTTCCCAGGGGAAAGGCTATGGCTCGTGTCCTGGGCCCGGTGGCCCGGAGTGGCCGGCTGCCTGCTGAAATTCCTCACGGTTGAGGATAGCTCCCAGATGCAAGCTGCCCCCATAGGCAACTGGTGGTAGTTTGACAGTGCCAAGTGCCTCCTGCAAACTGACATCAGTGACCTGGCCTGGTGACTTTTGTTTCTCTGGGGAAAGGCCATGGTTCATGTCCAGTGCCCGGTGGCTAGGAGTGGCCGGCTGCCTGCTGAAATTCCGCACAGATGAGGATACCACCTAGAAGCAAATGCCCCCACAGGCACCAGTGGCTGGTTTAACACTGCCAAGTGCCTCCTGCAAACTGACATCGGGAACCTGGCCTGCTGTCTTTTGTTTCTCTGGGGAAACGCCATGATTCATGTCCAGTGCCCGGTGGCTTGGAGTGGCCGGCTGCCTACTGAAATTCCGAACGGATCAGGATACCTCCCAGATGCAAGGGGCCCCCACAGGCATCTGTGGCTGGTTTGACAGTGCCAAGTGCCTCCTGCAAACTGACATCAGGAACCTGGCCTGGTGACTTTTGTTTCTCTGGGGAAAAGCCATGGTTCAAGTCCAGGGCCGGGTGGCCCGGATTGGCCGGCTGTCTGCTGAAATTCCGCACGGATGAGGATGCCTCCCAGACCAAAGGTACCACCACAGGCGCCTGTGGCTGTTTTGACAGTGCCAAGTGCCTCCTGCAAACTGACATCAGGAACCTGGCCTGCTGACTTTTGTTTCTCTGTGGAATGGCCATGGTTCGTGTCAAGTGCCCCGTGGCCTGGAGTGGCCGGCTGCCTGCTGAAATTCCGAACGGATCAGGATACCACAAGGATGCAAGATGCCCCCACAGGCACCTGTGGCTGGTTTGACATTGCCAAGTGCCTCCTGCAAACTGACATCAGGAACCTGGCCTGGTGACTTTTGTTTCTCAGGGGAAAGGCCATCGTTGTTATCCAGGGCACGGTGGACCGGAGTGGCCGGATGCCTGCGGAAATTCCGAACGGATCAGTATACCTCCTAGATTCAAGGTGCCCCCACAGGCAACTGTGGTTGGTTTGACAGTGCCAAGTGCCTCCTGCAAACTGACATCAGGAACCTGGCATGGTGACTTTTGTTTCCCAGGGGAAAGGCTATGGCTCGTGTCCTGGGCCCGGTGGCCCGGAGTGGCCGGCTGCCTGCTGAAATTCCGAACGGATCAGGATACATCCAAGATGCAAGGGGCCCCCACAGGCACCTGTGGCTGGTTTGACAGTGCCAAGTGCCTCCTGCAAACTGACATCAGGAACCTGGCCTGGTGACTTTGTTTCTCTGGGGCAAGGCCATCGTTCCACTTCTGAGCCCCGTAGCCCGTAGTGCCTAGATGCCTGCTGAAATTCTGCACGGATCAGGATATCTCTCAGATGCAAGGCGCCCCCACAGGCACCTGTGGCTGGTTTGACAGTGCCAAGTGCCTCCTGCAAACTGACATCAGGAACCTGGCCTGCTGAGTTTTGTTTCTCTGGGGAAAGGCCATGGTTCAAGTCCAGGGCCGGGTGGCCCGGATTGACCTGCTGTCTGTTGAAATTCTGCACGGATCAGGATGCCTCCCAGACCAAAGGTACCACCACAGGCGCCTGTGGCTGGTTTGACAGTGCCAAGTGCCTCCTGCAAACTGACATCAGGAACCTGGCCTGGTGACTTTTGTTTCTCTGGGGAATGGCCATGTTTCGTGTCAAGTGCCCCGTGGCCTGGAGTGGCTGGCTGCCTGCTGAAATTCCGCACGGATCAGGATACCACAAGGATGCAAGATGCCCCCACAGGCACCTGTGGCTGGTTTGACAGTGCCAAGTGCCTCCTGTAAACTGACATCAGGAACCTGGCCTGGTGACTTTTGTTTCTCAGGGGAAAGGCCATCGTTGTTATCCAGGGCACGGTGGACCGGAGTGGCCGGATGCCTGCGGAACTTCCGAACGGATCAGTATACCGCCTAGATGCAAGGTGCCCGCACAGGCAACTGTGGCTGGTTTGACAGTGCCAGGTGCCTCCTGCAAACTGACATCAGGAACCTGGCCTGGTGAGTTTTGTTTCTCTGGGGAAAGGTCATGGTTCATGTCCAGGGCGCGGTGGACCGGAATGGCTGGATGCCTGCGGAAATTCCGAACGGATCAGTATACAGCCTAGATGCAAGGTGCCCGCACAGGCAACTGTGGCTGGTTTGACAGTGCCAAGTGCCTCCTGCAAACTGACATCAGGAATCTGGCCTGGTGACTTTCGTTTCTCTGGGGAAAGGCCATCGTTCGTGTCCAGTGCCCGGTGGCCTGGAGTGGCCGTCCGCCTGCTGAAATTCCGCACGGATGAGGATACCACAAGGATGCAAGATGCCCCCACAGGCAACTGTGGCTGGTTTGACAGTGCCAAGTGCCTCCTGCAAACTGACATCAGGAACCTGGCCTGCTGAGTTTTGTTTTTCTGGGGAAAGGCCATGGTTCCTGTGCAGGGCTCTGTGGCGAGTAGTGGCCGGGCGCCTGCTGAAAGTCCTCACGGTTGAGGATAGCTCCCAGATGCAAGGTGCCCCTACAGGCAACTGTGGCTGGTTTGACAGTGCCAAGTGCCTCCTGCAAACTGACATCAGGAACCTGGCCTGGTGCCTTTTGCTTCTCAGGGGAAATGCCATGGTTTGTGTCCAGGGCCTAGTGGCCAGTAGTGGCCGGTCGTCTGCTGAAATTCCTCACAATTTAGGATACCTCCGAGATGCAAGGTGCCCCCACAGGCAACAGTGGCTGGTTTAACAGTGCCAAATGCCTCCTGCAAACTGACATCAGGAACCTGGCCTGGTGACTTTTGTTTCTCTGGGGAAACGCCATGATTCATGTCCAGTGCCCGGTGACATGGAGTGGCCGGCTGCCTGCTGAAATTCCGAACGGATCAGGATGCCTCCCAGATGCAAGGGGCCCCCACAGGCAACTGTGGTTGGTTTGACAGTGCCAAGCGCCTTCTGCAAACTGACATCAGGAACCTGGCATGGTGACTTTTGTTTCCCAGGGGAAAGGCTATGGCTCGTGTCCTGGGCCCTGTGGCCCGGAGTGGCCGGCTGCCTGCTGAAATTCCAAACGGATCAGGATACCTCCCAGATGCAAGGGGCCCCCACAGGCACCTGTGGCTGGTTTGACAGTGCCAAGTGCCTCCTGCAAACTGACATCAGGAACCTGGCCTGGTGACTTCTGTTTCTCTGGGGAAAGGCCATGGTTCAAGTCCAGGGCCGGGTGGCTAGGATTGGCCGGCTGTCTGTTGAAATTCCGAACGGATGAGGATGCCTCCCAGACCTAAGGTAACACCACAGGCGCCTGTGGCTGGTTTGACAGTGCCAGGTGCCTCCTGCAAACTGACATCAGGAACCTGGCCTGGTGACTTTTGTTTCTCTGGGGAATGGCCATGTTTCGTGTCAAGTGCCCCGTGGCCTGGAGTGGACGGATGCCTGCGGAAATTCCGAACGGATCAGTATACCGCCTAGATGCAAGGTGCCCCCACAGGCAACTGTGGCTGGTTTGACATTGCCAAGTGCCTCCTGCAAACTGACATCAGGAACCTGGCCTGGTGACTTTTGTTTCTCAGGGGAAAGGCCATCGTTCGTGTCCAGTGCCCGGTGGCCTGTAGTGGCCGGCTGCCTGCAGAAATTCCGCACGGATGAGGATACCACAAGGATGCAAGATGCCCCCACAGGCAACTGTGGCTGGTTTGACAGTGCCAAGTGCCTCCTGCAAACTGACATCAGGAACCTGGCCTGGTGACTTTTGTTTCTCTGGGGAAAGGCCATGGTTACTGTGCAGGGCTTGGTGGCGAGTAGTGGCCGGCCGCCAGCTGAAATTCCTCACGGTTGAGGATACCTCCCAGATGAAAGGAGCCCGCACAGGCAACTGTGGCTGGTTTGACAGTGCCAAGTGCCTCCTGCAAACTGACATCAGCAACCTGGCCTGGTGACTTTTGTTTCTCTGGGGAATGGCCATGTTTCGTGTCAAGTGCCCCGTGGCCTGGAGTGGCCGGATGCCTGCGGAAATTCCGAACGGATCAGTATACCGTCTAGATGCAAGGTGCCCCCACACGCAACTGTGGCTGGTTTGACAGTGCCAAGTGCCTCCTGCAAACTGACATCAGGAACCTGGCCTGGTGACTTTTGTTTCTCTGGGGAAAGGCCATCGTTCGTGTCCAGTGCCCCGTGGCCTGGAGTGGCCGGATGCCTGCGGAAATTCCGAACGGATCAGTATACCGTCTAGATGCAAGGTGCCCCCACACGCAACTGTGGCTGGTTTGACAGTGCCAAGTGCCTCCTGCAAACTGACATCAGGAACCTGGCCTGGTGACTTTTGTTTCTCTGGGGAAAGGCCATCGTTCGTGTCCAGTGCCCGGTGGCCTGGAGTGGCCGGCTGCCTGCAGAAATTCCGCACGGATCAGGATACCACAAGGATGCAAGATGCCCCCACAGGCAACTGTGGCTGGTTTGACAGTGCCAAGTGCCTCCTGCAAACAGACATCAGGAACCTGGCCTGGTGAGTTTTGTTTCTCTGGGGAAAGGCCATGGTTCCTGTGCAGGGCTTGGTGGCGAGTAGTGGCCGGCCGCCAGCTGAAATTCCTCACGGTTGAGGATACCTCCCAGATGAAAGGAGCCCGCACAGGCAACTGTGGCTGGTTTGACAGTGCCAAGTGCCTCCTGCAAACTGACATCAGCAACGTGGCGGGGGAGTTTTGTTTCTCTGGGGAAAGGCCATCGTTCGTGTCCAGTGCACGGCGGCCTGGAGTGGCCGGCTGCCTGCTGAAATTCCTCACTGTTGAGGATAGCTCCCAGATGCAAGCTGCCCCCACAGGCAACTGTTGGCAGTTTGCCAGTGCCAAGTGCCTCCTGCAAACTGACATCAGTGACCTGGCCTGGTGAATTTTGTTTCTCTGGGGAAAGTCCATCGTTCTTGTCCAGTGCCTGGTGGCCTGGAGTGCCCGGCTGCCTGCTGAAATTCCGCACAGATGAGGATACCACCTAGAAGCAAATGCCCCCACAGGCACCAGTGGCTGGTTTGACAGTGCCAAGTGCCTCCTGCAAACTGACATCAGGAACCTGGCCTGGTGACTTTTGTTTCTCTGGGGAAAGGCCATCGTTCTTGTCCAGTGCCCGGTGGCCTGGAGTGGCCGTCCGCCTGCTGAAATTCCGCACGGATGAGGATACCACAAGGATGCAAGATGCCCCCACAGGCAACTGTGGCTGGTTTGACAGTGCCAAGTGCCTCCTGCAAACTGACATCAGGAACCTGGCCTGCTGAGTTTTGTTTTTCTGGGGAAAGGCCATGGTTCCTGTGCAGGGCTCTGTGGCGAGTAGTGGCCGGGCGCCTGCTGAAAGTCCTCACGGTTGAGGATAGCTCCCAGATGCAAGGTGCCCCCACAGGCAACTGTGGCTGGTTTGACAGTGCCAAGTGCCTCCTGCAAACTGACATCAGGAACCTGGCCTGGTGCCTTTTGCTTCTCAGGGGAAATGCCATGGTTTGTGTCCAGGGCCTAGTGGCCAGTAGTGGCCGGTCGTCTGCTGAAATTCCTCACAATTTAGGATACCTCCGAGATGCAAGGTGCCCCCACAGGCAACAGTGGCTGGTTTAACAGTGCCAAATGCCTCCTGCAAACTGACATCAGGAACCTGGCCTGGTGACTTTTGTTTCTCTGGGGAAACGCCATGATTCATGTCCAGTGCCCGGTGACATGGAGTGGCCGGCTGCCTGCTGAAATTCCGAACGGATCAGGAGGCCTCCCAGATGCAAGGGGCCCCCACAGGCAACTGTGGTTGGTTTGACAGTGCCAAGCGCCTTCTGCAAACTGACATCAGGAACCTGGCATGGTGACTTTTGTTTCCCAGGGGAAAGGCTATGGCTCGTGTCCTGGGCCCTGTGGCCCGGAGTGGCCGGCTGCCTGCTGAAATTCCAAACGGATCAGGATACCTCCCAGATGCAAGGGGCCCCCACAGGCACCTGTGGCTGGTTTGACAGTGCCAAGTGCCTCCTGCAAACTGACATCAGGAACCTGGCCTGGTGACTTCTGTTTCTCTGGGGAAAGGCCATGGTTCAAGTCCAGGGCCGGGTGGCTAGGATTGGCCGGCTGTCTGTTGAAATTCCGAACGGATGAGGATGCCTCCCAGACCTAAGGTAACACCACAGGCGCCTGTGGCTGGTTTGACAGTGCCAGGTGCCTCCTGCAAACTGACATCAGGAACCTGGCCTGGTGACTTTTGTTTCTCTGGGGAATGGCCATGTTTCGTGTCAAGTGCCCCGTGGCCTGGAGTGGCCGGATGCCTGCGGAAATTCCGAACGGATCAGTATACCGCCTAGATGCAAGGTGCCCCCACAGGCAACTGTGGCTGGTTTGACAGTGCCAAGTGCCTCCTGCAAACTGACATCAGGAATCTGGCCTGGTGACTTTCGTTTCTCTGGGGAAAGGCCATCGTTCGTGTCCAGTGCCCGGTGGCCTGGAGTGGCCGTCCGCCTGCTGAAATTCCGCACGGATGAGGATACCACAAGGATGCAAGATGCCCCCACAGGCAACTGTGGCTGGTTTGACAGTGCCAAGTGCCTCCTGCAAACTGACATCAGGAACCTGGCCTGCTGAGTTTTGTTTTTCTGGGGAAAGGCCATGGTTCCTGTGCAGGGCTCTGTGGCGAGTAGTGGCCGGGCGCCTGCTGAAAGTCCTCACGGTTGAGGATAGCTCCCAGATGCAAGGTGCCCCCACAGGCAACTGTGGCTGGTTTGACAGTGCCAAGTGCCTCCTGCAAACTGACATCAGGAACCTGGCCTGGTGCCTTTTGCTTCTCAGGGGAAATGCCATGGTTTGTGTCCAGGGCCTAGTGGCCAGTAGTGGCCGGTCGTCTGCTGAAATTCCTCACAATTTAGGATACCTCCGAGATGCAAGGTGCCCCCACAGGCAACAGTGGCTGGTTTAACAGTGCCAAATGCCTCCTGCAAACTGACATCAGGAACCTGGCCTGGTGACTTTTGTTTCTCTGGGGAAACGCCATGATTCATGTCCAGTGCCCGGTGACATGGAGTGGCCGGCTGCCTGCTGAAATTCCGAACGGATCAGGATGCCTCCCAGATGCAAGGGGCCCCCACAGGCAACTGTGGTTGGTTTGACAGTGCCAAGCGCCTTCTGCAAACTGACATCAGGAACCTGGCATGGTGACTTTTGTTTCCCAGGGGAAAGGCTATGGCTCGTGTCCTGGGCCCTGTGGCCCGGAGTGGCCGGCTGCCTGCTGAAATTCCAAACGGATCAGGATACCTCCCAGATGCAAGGGGCCCCCACAGGCACCTGTGGCTGGTTTGACAGTGCCAAGTGCCTCCTGCAAACTGACATCAGGAACCTGGCCTGGTGACTTCTGTTTCTCTGGGGAAAGGCCATGGTTCAAGTCCAGGGCCGGGTGGCTAGGATTGGCCGGCTGTCTGTTGAAATTCCGAACGGATGAGGATGCCTCCCAGACCTAAGGTAACACCACAGGCGCCTGTGGCTGGTTTGACAGTGCCAAGTGCCTCCTGCAAACTGACATCAGGAACCTGGCCTGGTGACTTTTGTTTCTCAGGGGAAAGGCCATCGTTCGTGTCCAGTGCCCGGTGGCCTGTAGTGGCCGGCTGCCTGCAGAAATTCCGCACGGATGAGGATACCACAAGGATGCAAGATGCCCCCACAGGCAACTGTGGCTGGTTTGACAGTGCCAAGTGCCTCCTGCAAACTGACATCAGGAACCTGGCCTGGTGACTTTTGTTTCTCTGGGGAAAGGCCATGGTTACTGTGCAGGGCTTGGTGGCGAGTAGTGGCCGGCCGCCAGCTGAAATTCCTCACGGTTGAGGATACCTCCCAGATGAAAGGAGCCCGCACAGGCAACTGTGGCTGGTTTGACAGTGCCAAGTGCCTCCTGCAAACTGACATCAGCAACCTGGCCTGGTGACTTTTGTTTCTCTGGGGAATGGCCATGTTTCGTGTCAAGTGCCCCGTGGCCTGGAGTGGCCGGATGCCTGCGGAAATTCCGAACGGATCAGTATACCATCTAGATGCAAGGTGCCCCCACACGCAACTGTGGCTGGTTTGACAGTGCCAAGTGCCTCCTGCAAACTGACATCAGGAACCTGGCCTGGTGACTTTTGTTTCTCTGGGGAAAGGCCATCGTTCGTGTCCAGTGCCCCGTGGCCTGGAGTGGCCGGATGCCTGCGGAAATTCCGAACGGATCAGTATACCGTCTAGATGCAAGGTGCCCCCACACGCAACTGTGGCTGGTTTGACAGTGCCAAGTGCCTCCTGCAAACTGACATCAGGAACCTGGCCTGGTGACTTTTGTTTCTCTGGGGAAAGGCCATCGTTCGTGTCCAGTGCCCGGTGGCCTGGAGTGGCCGGCTGCCTGCAGAAATTCCGCACGGATCAGGATACCACAAGGATGCAAGATGCCCCCACAGGCAACTGTGGCTGGTTTGACAGTGCCAAGTGCCTCCTGCAAACAGACATCAGGAACCTGGCCTGGTGAGTTTTGTTTCTCTGGGGAAAGGCCATGGTTCCTGTGCAGGGCTTGGTGGCGAGTAGTGGCCGGCCGCCAGCTGAAATTCCTCACGGTTGAGGATACCTCCCAGATGAAAGGAGCCCGCACAGGCAACTGTGGCTGGTTTGACAGTGCCAAGTGCCTCCTGCAAACTGACATCAGCAACGTGGCGGGGGAGTTTTGTTTCTCTGGGGAAAGGCCATCGTTCGTGTCCAGTGCACGGCGGCCTGGAGTGGCCGGCTGCCTGCTGAAATTCCTCACTGTTGAGGATAGCTCCCAGATGCAAGCTGCCCCCACAGGCAACTGTTGGCAGTTTGCCAGTGCCAAGTGCCTCCTGCAAACTGACATCAGTGACCTGGCCTGGTGAATTTTGTTTCTCTGGGGAAAGTCCATCGTTCTTGTCCAGTGCCTGGTGGCCTGGAGTGCCCGGCTGCCTGCTGAAATTCCGCACAGATGAGGATACCACCTCGAAGCAAATGCCCCCACAGGCACCAGTGGCTGGTTTGACAGTGCCAAGTGCCTCCTGCAAACTGACATCAGGAACCTGGCCTGGTGACTTTTGTTTCTCTGGGGAAAGGCCATCGTTCTTGTCCAGTGCCCGGTGGCCTGGAGTGGCCGTCCGCCTGCTGAAATTCCGCACGGATGAGGATACCACAAGGATGCAAGATGTCCCCACAGGCAACTGTGGCTGGTTTGACAGTGCCAAGTGCCTCCTGCAAACTGACATCAGGAACCTGGCCTGCTGAGTTTTGTTTTTCTGGGGAAAGGCCATGGTTCCTGTGCAGGGCTCTGTGGCGAGTAGTGGCCGGGCGCCTGCTGAAAGTCCTCACGGTTGAGGATAGCTCCCAGATGCAAGGTGCCCCCACAGGCAACTGTGGCTGGTTTGACAGTGCCAAGTGCCTCCTGCAAACTGACATCAGGAACCTGGCCTGGTGCCTTTTGCTTCTCAGGGGAAATGCCATGGTTTGTGTCCAGGGCCTAGTGGCCAGTAGTGGCCGGTCGTCTGCTGAAATTCCTCACAATTTAGGATACCTCCGAGATGCAAGGTGCCCCCACAGGCAACAGTGGCTGGTTTAACAGTGCCAAATGCCTCCTGCAAACTGACATCAGGAACCTGGCCTGGTGACTTTTGTTTCTCTGGGGAAACGCCATGATTCATGTCCAGTGCCCGGTGACATGGAGTGGCCGGCTGCCTGCTGAAATTCCGAACGGATCAGGATGCCTCCCAGATGCAAGGGGCCCCCACAGGCAACTGTGGTTGGTTTGACAGTGCCAAGTGCCTCCTGCAAACTGACATCAGGAACCTGGCCTGGTGACTTCTGTTTCTCTGGGGAAAGGCCATGGTTCAAGTCCAGGTCCGGGTGGCTAGGATTGGCCGGCTGTCTGTTGAAATTCCGAACGGATGAGGATGCCTCCCAGACCTAAGGTAACACCACAGGCGCCTGTGGCTGGTTTGACAGTGCCAGGTGCCTCCTGCAAACTGACATCAGGAACCTGGCCTGGTGACTTTTGTTTCTCTGGGGAATGGCCATGTTTCGTGTCAAGTGCCCCGTGGCATGGAGTGGCCGGATGCCTGCGGAAATTCCGAACGGATCAGTATACCGCCTAGATGCAAGGTGCCCCCACAGGCAACTGTGGCTGGTTTGACAGTGCCAAGTGCCTCCTGCAAACTGACATCAGGAACCTGGCCTGGTGACTTTTGTTTCTCAGGGGAAAGGCCATCGTTCGTGTCCAGTGCCCGGTGGCCTGGAGTGGCCGGCTGCCTGCAGAAATTCCGCACGGATGAGGATACCACAAGGATGCAAGATGCCCCCACAGGCAACTGTGGCTGGTTTGACAGTGCCAAGTGCCTCCTGCAAACTGACATCAGGAACCTGGACTGGTGACTTTTGTTTCTCTGGGGAAAGGCCATGGTTACTGTGCAGGGCTTGGTGGCGAGTAGTGGCCGGCCGCCAGCTGAAATTCCTCACGGTTGAGGATACCTCCCAGATGAAAGGAGCCCGCACAGGCAACTGTGGCTGGTTTGACAGTGCCAAGTGCCTCCTGCAAACTGACATCAGCAACCTGGCCTGGTGACTTTTGTTTCTCTGGGGAAAGGCCATCGTTCGTGTCCAGTGCACGGCGGCCTGGAGTGGCCGGCTGCCTGCTGAAATTCCTCACGGTTGAGGATAGCTCCCAGATGCAAGCTGCCCCCACAGGCAACTGTTGGTAGTTTGACAGTGCCAAGTGCCTCCTGCAAACTGACATCAGTGACCTGGCCTGGTGACTTTTGTATCTCTGGGGAAAGGCCATGGTTCATGTCCAGTGCCCGGTGGCTAGGAGTGGCCGGCTGCCTGCTGAAATTCCGCACAGATGAGGATACCACCTAGAAGCAAATGCCCCCACAGGCACCAGTGGCTGGTTTGACAGTGCCAAGTGCCTCCTGCAAACTGACATCAGGAACCTGGTCTGGTGACTTTTGCTTCTCAGGGGAAAGGCCATGGTTCATGTCCAGGGCCTAGTGGCCAGTAGTGGCCGTTCGCCTGCTGAAATTCCTCACGATTTAGGATACCTCCGAGATGCAAGGTGCCCCACAGGCAACAGTGACTGGTTTAAAAGTGCCAAGTGCCTCCTGCAAACTGACATCAGGAACCTGGCCTGCTGAGTTTTGTTTTTCTGGGGAAAGGCCATGGTTCCTGTGCAGGGCTTGGTGGCGAGTAGTGGCCGGGCGCCTGCTGAAATTCCTCACGGTTGAGGATACCTCCCAGATGAAAGGAGCCCGCACAGGCAACTGTGGCTGGTTTCACAGTGCCAAGTGCCTCCTGCAAACTGACATCAGGAACCTGGCCGGGGGAGTTTTGTTTCTCTGGGGAAAGGCCATCGTTCGTGTCCAGTGCCCGGCGGCCTGGAGTGGCCGGCTGCCTGCTGAAATTCTTCACGGTTGAGGATAGCTCCCAGATGCAAGGTTCCCACATAGGCAACTGTGGCTGGTTTGACAGTGCCAAGTGCCTCCTGCACACTGACATCAGGAACCTGGCCTGGTGCCTTTTGCTTCTCAGGGGAAATGCCATGCTTCATGTCCAGGGCCTAGTGGCCAGTAGTGGCCGGTCGCCTGCTGAAATTCCTAACGATTTAGGATACCTCCGAGATGCAAGGTGCCCCCACAGGCAACAGTGGCTGGTTTAACAGTGCCAAGTGCCTCCTGCAAACTGACATCAGGAACCTGGCATGGTGACTTTTGTTTCTCTGGGGAAACGCCATGATTCATGTCCAGTGCCCGGTGGCATGGAGTGGCCGGCTGCCTGCTGAAATTCCGAACGGATCAGGATGCCTCCCAGATGCAAGGGGCCCCCACAGGCAACTGTGGTTGGTTTGACAGTGCCAAGTGCCTCCTGCAAACTGACATCACGAACCTGGAATGGTGACTTTTGTTTCCCAGGGGAAAGGCTATGGCTCGTGTCCTGGGCCCGGTGGCCCGGAGTGGCTAGATGCCTGCTGAAATTCCTCACGGTTGAGGATAGCTCCCAGATGCAAGCTGCCCCCATAGGCAACTGGTGGTAGTTTGACAGTGCCAAGTGCCTCCTGCAAACTGACATCAGTGACCTGGCCTGGTGACTTTTGTTTCTCTGGGGAAAGGCCATGGTTCATGTCCAGTGCCCGGTGGCTAGGAGTGGCCGGCTGCCTGCTGAAATTCCGCACAGATGAGGATACCACCTAGAAGCAAATGCCCCCACAGGCACCAGTGGCTGGTTTAACACTGCCAAGTGCCTCCTGCAAACTGACATCGGGAACCTGGCCTGCTGTCTTTTGTTTCTCTGGGGAAACGCCATGATTCATGTCCAGTGCCCGGTGGCTTGGAGTGGCCGGCTGCCTACTGAAATTCCGAACGGATCAGGATACCTCCCAGATGCAAGGGGCCCCCACAGGCAACTGTGGCTGGTTTGACAGTGCCAAGTGCCTCCTGCAAACTGACATCAGGAACCTGGCCTGGTGACTTTTGTTTCTCTGGGGAAAAGCCATGGTTCAAGTCCAGGGCCGGGTGGCCCGGATTGGCCGGCTGTCTGCTGAAATTCCGCACGGATGAGGATGCCTCCCAGACCAAAGGTACCACCACAGGCGCCTGTGGCTGTTTTGACAGTGCCAAGTGCCTCCTGCAAACTGACATCAGGAACCTGGCCTGCTGACTTTTGTTTCTCTGTGGAATGGCCATGGTTCGTGTCAAGTGCCCCGTGGCCTGGAGTGGCCGGCTGCCTGCTGAAATTCCGAACGGATCAGGATACCACAAGGATGCAAGATGCCCCCACAGGCACCTGTGGCTGGTTTGACATTGCCAAGTGCCTCCTGCAAACTGACATCAGGAACCTGGCATGGTGACTTTTGTTTCCCAGGGGAAAGGCTATGGCTCGTGTCCTGGGCCCGGTGGCCCGGAGTGGCCGGCTGCCTGCTGAAATTCCGAACGGATCAGGATACATCCAAGATGCAAGCTGCCCCCACAGGCACCTGTGGCTGGTTTGACAGTGCCAAGTGCCTCCTGCAAACTGACATCAGGAACCTGGCCTGGTGACTTTGTTTCTCTGGGGCAAGGCCATCGTTCCACTTCTGAGCCCCTTAGCCCGTAGTGCCTAGATGCCTGCTGAAATTCTGCACGGATCAGGATATCTCTCAGATGCAAGGCGCCCCCACAGGCACCTGTGGCTGGTTTGACAGTGCCAAGTGCCTCCTGCAAACTGACATCAGGAACCTGGCCTGCTGACTTTTGTTTCTCTGGGGAAACGCCATGATTCATGTCCAGTGCCCGGTGGCATGGAGTGGCTGGCTGCCGGCTGAAATTACGAACGGATCAGGATACCTCCCAGATGCAGGGGGCCCCCACAGGCACCTGTGGGTGGTTTGATAGTGCCAAGTGCCTCCTGAAAACTGACATCAGGAACCTGGCCTGGTGACTTTTGTTTCTCTGGGGAAAGGCCATGGTTCAAGTCCAGGGCCGGGTGGCCCGGATTGACCTGCTGTCTGTTGAAATTCTGCACGGATCAGGATGCCTCCCAGACCAAAGGTACCACCACAGGCGCCTGTGGCTGGTTTGACAGTGCCAAGTGCCTCCTGCAAACTGACATCAGGAACCTGGCCTGGTGACTTTTGTTTCTCTGGGGAATGGCCATGTTTCGTGTCAAGTGCCCCGTGGCCTGGAGTGGCTGGCTGCCTGCTGAAATTCCGCACGGATCAGGATACCACAAGGATGCAAGATGCCCCCACAGGCACCTGTGGCTGGTTTGACAGTGCCAAGTGCCTCCTGCAAACTGACATCAGGAACCTGGCCTGCTGAGTTTTGTTTCTCAGGGGAAAGGCCATCGTTGTTATCCAGGGCACGGTGGACCGGAGTGGCCGGATGCCTGCGGAACTTCCGAACGGATCAGTATACCGCCTAGATGCAAGGTGCCCGCACAGGCAACTGTGGCTGGTTTTTTGACAGTGCCAGGTGCCTCCTGCAAACTGACATCAGGAACCTGGCCTGGTGAGTTTTGTTTCTCTGAGGAAAGGTCATGGTTCATGTCCAGGGCGCGGTGGACCGGAATGGCTGGATGCCTGCGGAAATTCCGAACGGATCAGTATACAGCCTAGATGCAAGGTGCCCCCACAGGCAACTGTGGCTGGTTTGACAGTGCCAAGTGCCTCCTGCAAACTGACATCAGGAATCTGGCCTGGTGACTTTCGTTTCTCTGGGGAAAGGCCATCGTTCGTGTCCAGTGCCCGGTGGCCTGGAGTGGCCGTCCGCCTGCTGAAATTCCGCACGGATGAGGATACCACAAGGATGCAAGATGCCCCCACAGGCACCAGTGGCTGGTTTGACAGTGCCAAGTGCCTCCTGCAAACTGACATCAGGAACCTGGCCTGCTGAGTTTTGTTTTTCTGGGGAAAGGCCATGGTTCCTGTGCAGGGCTCTGTGGCGAGTAGTGGCCGGGCGCCTGCTGAAAGTCCTCACGGTTGAGGATAGCTCCCAGATGCAAGGTGCCCCCACAGGCAACTGTGGCTGGTTTGACAGTGCCAAGTGCCTCCTGCAATCTGACATCAGGAACCTGGCCTGGTGCCTTTTGCTTCTCAGGGGAAATGCCATGGTTTGTGTCCAGGGCCTAGTGGCCAGTAGTGGCCGGTCGTCTGCTGAAATTCCTCACAATTTAGGATACCTCCGAGATGCAAGGTGCCCCCACAGGCAACAGTGGCTGGTTTAACAGTGCCAAATGCCTCCTGCAAACTGACATCAGGAACCTGGCCTGGTGACTTTTGTTTCTCTGGGGAAACGCCATGATTCATGTCCAGTGCCCGGTGACATGGAGTGGCCGGCTGCCTGCTGAAATTCCGAACGGATCAGGATGCCTCCCAGATGCAAGGGGCCCCCACAGGCAACTGTGGTTGGTTTGACAGTGCCAAGCGCCTTCTGCAAACTGACATCAGGAACCTGGCATGGTGACTTTTGTTTCCCAGGGGAAAGGCTATGGCTCGTGTCCTGGGCCCTGTGGCCCGGAGTGGCCGGCTGCCTGCTGAAATTCCAAACGGATCAGGATACCTCCCAGATGCAAGGGGCCCCCACAGGCACCTGTGGCTGGTTTGACAGTGCCAAGTGCCTCCTGCAAACTGACATCAGGAACCTGGCCTGGTGACTTCTGTTTCTCTGGGGAAAGGCCATGGTTCAAGTCCAGGGCCGGGTGGCTAGGATTGGCCGGCTGTCTGTTGAAATTCCGAACGGATGAGGATGCCTCCCAGACCTAAGGTAACACCACAGGCGCCTGTGGCTGGTTTGACAGTGCCAGGTGCCTCCTGCAAACTGACATCAGGAACCTGGCCTGGTGACTTTTGTTTCTCTGGGGAATGGCCATGTTTCGTGTCAAGTGCCCCGTGGCCTAGAGTGGCCGGATGCCTGCGGAAATTCCGAACGGATCAGTATACCGCCTAGATGCAAGGTGCCCCCACAGGCAACTGTGGCTGGTTTGACAGTGCCAAGTGCCTCCTGCAAACTGACATCAGGAACCTGGCCTGGTGACTTTTGTTTCTCAGGGGAAAGGCCATCGTTCGTGTCCAGTGCCCGGTGGCCTGTAGTGGCCGGCTGCCTGCAGAAATTCCGCACGGATGAGGATACCACAAGGATGCAAGATGCCCCCACAGGCAACTGTGGCTGGTTTGACAGTGCCAAGTGCCTCCTGCAAACTGACATCAGGAACCTGGCCTGGTGACTTTTGTTTCTCTGGGGAAAGGCCATGGTTACTGTGCAGGGCTTGGTGGCGAGTAGTGGCCGGCCGCCAGCTGAAATTCCTCACGGTTGAGGATACCTCCCAGATGAAAGGAGCCCGCACAGGCAGCTGTGGCTGGTTTGACAGTGCCAAGTGCCTCCTGCAAACTGACATCAGCAACCTGGCCTGGTGACTTTTGTTTCTCTGGGGAAAGGCCATCGTTCGTGTCCAGTGCCCGGCGGCCTGGAGTGGCCGGCTGCCTGCTGAAATTCCTCACGGTTGAGGATAGCTCCCAGATGCAAGGTGCCCCCACATAGGCAACTGTGGCTGGTTTGACAGTGCCAAGTGCCTCCTGCAAACTGACATCAGGAACCTGGCCTGGTGCCTTTTGCTTCTCAGGGGAAATGCCATGCTTCATGTCCAGGGCCTAGTGGCCAGTAGTGGCCGGTCGCCTGCTGAAATTCCTAACGATTTAGGATACCTCCGAGATGCAAGGTGCCCCCACAGGCAACAGTGGCTGGTTTAACAGTGCCAAGTGCCTCCTGCAAACTGACATCAGGAACCTGGCCTGCTGACTTTTGTTTCTCTGGGGAAACGCCATGATTCATGTCCAGTGCCCGGTGGCATGGAGTGGCTGGCTGCCTGCTGAAATTCCGAACGGATCAGGATGCCTCCCAGATGCAAGGGGCCCCCACAGGCAACTGTGGTTGGTTTGACAGTGCCAAGCGCCTTCTGCAAACTGACATCAGGAACCTGGCATGGTGACTTTTGTTTCCCAGGGGAAAGGCTATGGCTCGTGTCCTGGCCCCGGTGGCCCGGAGTGGCCGGCTGCCCACTGAAATTCCGAACGGATCAGGATACCTCCCAGATGCAAGGGGCCCACACAGGCAACTGTGGCTGGTTTGACAGTGCCAAGTGCCTCCTGCAAACTGACATCAGGAACCTGGCCTGGTGACTTTTGTTTCTCTGGGGAAAGGCCATCGTTCTTGTCCAGTGCCCGGTGGCCTGGAGTGGCCGTCCGCCTGCTGAAATTCCGCACGGATGAGGATACCACAAGGATGCAAGATGCCCCCACAGGCAACTGTGGCTGGTTTGACAGTGCCAAGTGCCTCCTGCAAACTGACATCAGGAACCTGGCCTGGTGACTTTTGTTTCTCAGGGGAAAGGCCATGGTTCCTGTGCAGGGCTCTGTGGCGAGTAGTGGCCGGGCGCCTGCTGAAAGTCCTCACGGTTGAGGATAGCTCCCAGATGCAAGGTGCCCCCACAGGCAACTGTGGCTGGTTTGACAGTGCCAAGTGCCTCCTGCAAACTGACATCAGGAACCTGGCCTGGTGCCTTTTGCTTCTCAGGGGAAATGCCATGGTTTGTGTCCAGGGCCTAGTGGCCAGTAGTGGCCGGTCGTCTGCTGAAATTCCTCACAATTTAGGATACCTCCGAGATGCAAGGTGCCCCCACAGGCAACAGTGGCTGGTTTAACAGTGCCAAATGCCTCCTGCAAACTGACATCAGGAACCTGGCCTGGTGACTTTTGTTTCTCTGGGGAAACGCCATGATTCATGTCCAGTGCCCGGTGACATGGAGTGGCCGGCTGCCTGCTGAAATTCCGAACGGATCAGGATGCCTCCCAGATGCAAGGGGCCCCCACAGGCAACTGTGGTTGGTTTGACAGTGCCAAGCGCCTTCTGCAAACTGACATCAGGAACCTGGCCTGGTGACTTTTGTTTCCCAGGGGAAAGGCTATGGCTCGTGTCCTGGGCCCTGTGGCCCGGAGTGGCCGGCTGCCTGCTGAAATTCCAAACGGATCAGGATACCTCCCAGATGCAAGGGGCCCCCACAGGCACCTGTGGCTGGTTTGACAGTGCCAAGTGCCTCCTGCAAACTGACATCAGGAACCTGGCCTGGTGACTTCTGTTTCTCTGGGGAAAGGCCATGGTTCAAGTCCAGGGCCGGGTGGCTAGGATTGGCCGGCTGTCTGTTGAAATTCCGAACGGATGAGGATGCCTCCCAGACCTAAGGTAACACCACAGGCGCCTGTGGCTGGTTTGACAGTGCCAGGTGCCTCCTGCAAACTGACATCAGGAACCTGGCCTGGTGACTTTTGTTTCTCTGGGGAATGGCCATGTTTCGTGTCAAGTGCCCCGTGGCATGGAGTGGCCGGATGCCTGCGGAAATTCCGAACGGATCAGTATACCGCCTAGATGCAAGGTGCCCCCACAGGCAACTGTGGCTGGTTTGACAGTGCCAAGTGCCTCCTGCAAACTGACATCAGGAACCTGGCCTGGTGACTTTTGTTTCTCAGGGGAAAGGCCATCGTTCGTGTCCAGTGCCCGGTGGCCTGTAGTGGCCGGCTGCCTGCAGAAATTCCGCACGGATGAGGATACCACAAGGATGCAAGATGCCCCCACAGGCAACTGTGGCTGGTTTGACAGTGCCAAGTGCCTCCTGCAAACTGACATCAGGAACCTGGCCTGCTGAGTTTTGTTTTTCTGGGGAAAGGCCATGGTTCCTGTGCAGGGCTCTGTGGCGAGTAGTGGCCGGGCGCCTGCTGAAAGTCCTCACGGTTGAGGATAGCTCCCAGATGCAAGGTGCCCCCACAGGCAACTGTGGCTGGTTTGACAGTGCCAAGTGCCTCCTGCAAACTGACATCAGGAACCTGGCCTGGTGCCTTTTGCTTCTCAGGGGAAATGCCATGGTTTGTGTCCAGGGCCTAGTGGCCAGTAGTGGCCGGTCCTCTGCTGAAATTCCTCACAATTTAGGATACCTCCGAGATGCAAGGTGCCCCCACAGGCAACAGTGGCTGGTTTAACAGTGCCAAATGCCTCCTGCAAACTGACATCAGGAACCTGGCCTGGTGACTTTTGTTTCTCTGGGGAAACGCCATGATTCATGTCCAGTGCCCGGTGACATGGAGTGGCCGGCTGCCTGCTGAAATTCCGAACGGATCAGGATGCCTCCCAGATGCAAGGGGCCCCCACAGGCAACTGTGGTTGGTTTGACAGTGCCAAGCGCCTTCTGCAAACTGACATCAGGAACCTGGCATGGTGACTTTTGTTTCCCAGGGGAAAGGCTATGGCTCGTGTCCTGGGCCCTGTGGCCCGGAGTGGCCGGCTGCCTGCTGAAATTCCAAACGGATCAGGATACCTCCCAGATGCAAGGGGCCCCCACAGGCACCTGTGGCTGGTTTGACAGTGCCAAGTGCCTCCTGCAAACTGACATCAGGAACCTGGCCTGGTGACTTCTGTTTCTCTGGGGAAAGGCCATGGTTCAAGTCCAGGGCCGGGTGGCTAGGATTGGCCGGCTGTCTGTTGAAATTCCGAACGGATGAGGATGCCTCCCAGACCTAAGGTAACACCACAGGCGCCTGTGGCTGGTTTGACAGTGCCAGGTGCCTCCTGCAAACTGACATCAGGAACCTGGCCTGGTGACTTTTGTTTCTCTGGGGAATGGCCATGTTTCGTGTCAAGTGCCCCGTGGCCTGGAGTGGCCGGATGCCTGCGGAAATTCCGAACGGATCAGTATACCGCCTAGATGCAAGGTGCCCCCACAGGCAACTGTGGCTGGTTTGACAGTGCCAAGTGCCTCCTGCAAACTGACATCAGCAACCTGGCCTGGTGACTTTTGTTTCTCAGGGGAAAGGCCATCGTTCGTGTCCAGTGCCCGGTGGCCTGTAGTGGCCGGCTGCCTGCAGAAATTCCGCACGGATGAGGATACCACAAGGATGCAAGATGCCCCCACAGGCAACTGTGGCTGGTTTGACAGTGCCAAGTGCCTCCTGCAAACTGACATCAGGAACCTGGCCTGGTGACTTTTGTTTCTCTGGGGAAAGGCCATGGTTACTGTGCAGGGCTTGGTGGCGAGTAGTGGCCGGCCGCCAGCTGAAATTCCTCACGGTTGAGGATACCTCCCAGATGAAAGGAGCCCGCACAGGCAACTGTGGCTGGTTTGACAGTGCCAAGTGCCTCCTGCAAACTGACATCAGCAACCTGGCCTGGTGACTTTTGTTTCTCTGGGGAAAGGCCATCGTTCGTGTCCAGTGCCCGGCGGCCTGGAGTGGCCGGCTGCCTGCTGAAATTCCTCACGGTTGAGGATAGCTCCCAGATGCAAGGTTCCCACATAGGCAACTGTGGCTGGTTTGACAGTGCCAAGTGCCTCCTGCAAACTGACATCAGGAACCTGGCCTGGTGCCTTTTGCTTCTCAGGGGAAATGCCATGCTTCATGTCCAGGGCCTAGTGGCCAGTAGTGGCCGGTCGCCTGCTGAAATTCCTAACGATTTAGGATACCTCCGAGATGCAAGGTGCCCCCACAGGCAACAGTGGCTGGTTTAACAGTGCCAAGTGCCTCCTGCAAACTGACATCAGGAACCTGGCCTGGTGACTTTTGTTTCTCTGGGGAAACGCCATGATTCATGTCCAGTGCCCGGTGGCATGGAGTGGCTGGCTGCCTGCTGAAATTCCGAACGGATCAGGATGCCTCCCAGATGCAAGGGGCCCCCACAGGCAACTGTGGTTGGTTTGACAGTGCCAAGCGCCTTCTGCAAACTGACATCAGGAACCTGGCATGGTGACTTTTGTTTCCCAGGGGAAAGGCTATGGCTCGTGTCCTGGCCCCGGTGGCCCGGAGTGGCCGGCTGCCTACTGAAATTCCGAACGGATCAGGATACCTCCCAGATGCAAGGGGCCCACACAGGCAACTGTGGCTGGTTTGACAGTGCCAAGTGCCTCCTGCAAACTGACATCAGGAACCTGGCCTGTGACTTTTGTTTCTCTGGGGAAAGGCCATCGTTCCTCTACAGGGCCCGGTGGCCCGGATTGGCCGGCTGTCTGTTGAAATTCCGCACGGATGAGGATGCCTCCCAGACCAAAGGTACCACCACAGGCGCCTGTGGCTGGTTTGACAGTGCCAAGTGCCTCCTGCAAACTGACATCAGGAATCTGGCCTGGTGACTTTTGTTTCTCTGGGGAATGGCCATGTTTCGTGTCAAGTGCCCCGTGGCCTGGAGTGGCCGGATGCCTGCGGAAATTCCGAACGGATCAGTATACCGTCTAGATGCAAGGTGCCCCCACACGCAACTGTGGCTGGTTTGACAGTGCCAAGTGCCTCCTGCAAACTGACATCAGGAACCTGGCCTGGTGACTTTTGTTTCTCTGGGGAAAGGCCATCGTTCGTGTCCAGTGCCCGGTGGCCTGGAGTGGCCGGCTGCCTGCAGAAATTCCGCACGGATCAGGATACCACAAGGATGCAAGATGCCCCCACAGGCAACTGTGGCTGGTTTGACAGTGCCAAGTGCCTCCTGCAAACAGACATCAGGAACCTGGCCTGGTGAGTTTTGTTTCTCTGGGGAAAGGCCATGGTTCCTGTGCAGGGCTTGGTGGCGAGTAGTGGCCGGCCGCCAGCTGAAATTCCTCACGGTTGAGGATACCTCCCAGATGAAAGGAGCCCGCACAGGCAACTGTGGCTGGTTTGACAGTGCCAAGTGCCTCCTGCAAACTGACATCAGCAACGTGGCGGGGGAGTTTTGTTTCTCTGGGGAAAGGCCATCGTTCGTGTCCAGTGCACGGCGGCCTGGAGTGGCCGGCTGCCTGCTGAAATTCCTCACGGTTGAGGATAGCTCCCAGATGCAAGCTGCCCCCACAGGCAACTGTTGGCAGTTTGACAGTGCCAAGTGCCTCCTGCAAACTGACATCAGTGACCTGGCCTGGTGAATTTTGTTTCTCTGGGGAAAGGCCATCGTTCTTGTCCAGTGCCTGGTGGCCTGGAGTGCCCGGCTGCCTGCTGAAATTCCGCACAGATGAGGATACCACCTCGAAGCAAATGCCCCCACAGGCACCAGTGGCTGGTTTGACAGTGCCAAGTGCCTCCTGCAAACTGACATCAGGAACCTGGCCTGGTGACTTTTGTTTCTCTGGGGAAAGGCCATCGTTCTTGTCCAGTGCCCGGTGGCCTGGAGTGGCCGTCCGCCTGCTGAAATTCCGCACGGATGAGGATACCACAAGGATGCAAGATGCCCCCACAGGCAACTGTGGCTGGTTTGACAGTGCCAAGTGCCTCCTGCAAACTGACATCAGGAACCTGGCCTGGTGACTTTTGTTTCTCAGGGGAAAGGCCATGGTTCCTGTGCAGGGCTCTGTGGCGAGTAGTGGCCGGGCGCCTGCTGAAAGTCCTCACGGTTGAGGATAGCTCCCAGATGCAAGGTGCCCCCACAGGCAACTGTGGCTGGTTTGACAGTGCCAAGTGCCTCCTGCAAACTGACATCAGGAACCTGGCCTGGTGCCTTTTGCTTCTCAGGGGAAATGCCATGGTTTGTGTCCAGGGCCTAGTGGCCAGTAGTGGCCGGTCGTCTGCTGAAATTCCTCACAATTTAGGATACCTCCGAGATGCAAGGTGCCCCCACAGGCAACAGTGGCTGGTTTAACAGTGCCAAATGCCTCCTGCAAACTGACATCAGGAACCTGGCCTGGTGACTTTTGTTTCTCTGGGGAAACGCCATGATTCATGTCCAGTGCCCGGTGACATGGAGTGGCCGGCTGCCTGCTGAAATTCCGAACGGATCAGGATGCCTCCCAGATGCAAGGGGCCCCCACAGGCAACTGTGGTTGGTTTGACAGTGCCAAGCGCCTTCTGCAAACTGACATCAGGAACCTGGCATGGTGACTTTTGTTTCCCAGGGGAAAGGCTATGGCTCGTGTCCTGGGCCCTGTGGCCCGGAGTGGCCGGCTGCCTGCTGAAATTCCAAACGGATCAGGATACCTCCCAGATGCAAGGGGCCCCCACAGGCACCTGTGGCTGGTTTGACAGTGCCAAGTGCCTCCTGCAAACTGACATCAGGAACCTGGCCTGGTGACTTCTGTTTCTCTGGGGAAAGGCCATGGTTCAAGTCCAGGGCCGGGTGGCTAGGATTGGCCGGCTGTCTGCTGAAATTCCGAACGGATGAGGATGCCTCCCAGACCTAAGGTAACACCACAGGCGCCTGTGGCTGGTTTGACAGTGCCAGGTGCCTCCTGCAAACTGACATCAGGAACCTGGCCTGGTGACTTTTGTTTCTCTGGGGAATGGCCATGTTTCGTGTCAAGTGCCCCGTGGCATGGAGTGGCCGGATGCCTGCGGAAATTCCGAACGGATCAGTATACCGCCTAGATGCAAGGTGCCCCCACAGGCAACTGTGGCTGGTTTGACAGTGCCAAGTGCCTCCTGCAAACTGACATCAGGAACCTGGCCTGGTGACTTTTGTTTCTCAGGGGAAAGGCCATCGTTCGTGTCCAGTGCCCGGTGGCCTGTAGTGGCCGGCTGCCTGCAGAAATTCCGCACGGATGAGGATACCACAAGGATGCAAGATGCCCCCACAGGCAACTGTGGCTGGTTTGACAGTGCCAAGTGCCTCCTGCAAAATGACATCAGGAACCTGGCCTGGTGACTTTTGTTTCTCTGGGGAAAGGCCATGGTTACTGTGCAGGGCTTGGTGGCGAGTAGTGGCCGGCCGCCAGCTGAAATTCCTCACGGTTGAGGATACCTCCCAGATGAAAGGAGCCCGCACAGGCAACTGTGGCTGGTTTGACAGTGCCAAGTGCCTCCTGCAAACTGACATCAGCAACCTGGCCTGGTGACTTTTGTTTCTCTGGGGAAAGGCCATCGTTCGTGTCCAGTGCACGGCGGCCTGGAGTGGCCGGCTGCCTGCTGAAATTCCTCACGGTTGAGGATAGCTCCCAGATGCAAGCTGCCCCCACAGGCAACTGTTGGTAGTTTGCCAGTGCCAAGTGCCTCCTGCAAACTGACATCAGTGACCTGGCCTGGTGACTTTTGTTTCTCTGGGGAAAGGCCATGGTTCATGTCCAGTGCCCGGTGGCTAGGAGTGGCCGGCTGCCTGCTGAAATTCCGCACAGATGAGGATACCACCTAGAAGCAAATGCCCCCACAGGCACCAGTGGCTGGTTTGACAGTGCCAAGTGCCTCCTGCAAACTGACATCAGGAACCTGGTCTGGTGACTTTTGCTTCTCAGGGGAAAGGCCATGGTTCATGTCCAGGGCCTAGTGGCCAGTAGTGGCCGTTCGCCTGCTGAAATTCCTCACGATTTAGGATACCTCCGAGATGCAAGGTGCCCCACAGGCAACAGTGACTGGTTTAAAAGTGCCAAGTGCCTCCTGCAAACTGACATCAGGAACCTGGCCTGCTGAGTTTTGTTTTTCTGGGGAAAGGCCATGGTTCCTGTGCAGGGCTTGGTGGCGAGTAGTGGCCGGGCGCCTGCTGAAATTCCTCACGGTTGAGGATACCTCCCAGATGAAAGGAGCCCGCACAGGCAACTGTGGCTGGTTTCACAGTGCCAAGTGCCTCCTGCAAACTGACATCAGCAACCTGGCCGGGGGAGTTTTGTTTCTCTGGGGAAAGGCCATCGTTCGTGTCCAGTGCCCGGCGGCCTGGAGTGGCCGGCTGCCTGCTGAAATTCCTCACGGTTGAAGATAGCTCCCAGATGCAAGGTTCCCACATAGGCAACTGTGGCTGGTTTGACAGTGCCAAGTGCCTCCTGCAAACTGACATCAGGAACCTGGCCTGGTGCCTTTTGCTTCTCAGGGGAAATGCCATGCTTCATGTCCAGGGCCTAGTGGCCAGTAGTGGCCGGTCGCCTGCTGAAATTCCTAACGATTTAGGATACCTCCGAGATGCAAGGTGCCCCCACAGGCAACAGTGGCTGGTTTAACAGTGCCAAGTGCCTCCTGCAAACTGACATCAGGAACCTGGCCTGGTGACTTTTGTTTCTCTGGGGAAACGCCATGATTCATGTCCAGTGCCCGGTGGCATGGAGTGGCTGGCTGCCTGCTGAAATTCCGAACGGATCAGGATACCTCCCAGATGCAAGGGGCCCACACAGGCAACTGTGGCTGGTTTGACAGTGCCAAGTGCCTCCTGCAAACTGACATCAGGAACCTGGCCTGTGACTTTTGTTTCTCTGGGGAAAGGCCATCGTTCCTCTACAGGGCCCGGTGGCCCGGATTGGCCGGCTGTCTGTTGAAATTCCGCACGGATCAGGATGCCTCCCAGACCAAAGGTACCACCACAGGCGCCTGTGGCTGGTTTGACAGTGCCAAGTGCCTCCTGCAAACTGACATCAGGAACCTGGCCTGGTGACTTTTGTTTCTCTGGGGAATGGCCATGTTTCGTGTCAAGTGCCCCGTGGCCTGGAGTGGCCGGATGCCTGCGGAAATTCCGAACGGATCAGTATACCGTCTAGATGCAAGGTGCCCCCACAGGCAACTGTGGCTGGTTTGACAGTGCCAAGTGCCTCCTGCAAACTGACATCAGGAACCTGGCCTGGTGACTTTTGTTTCTCTGGGGAAAGGCCATCGTTCGTGTCCAGTGCCCGGTGGCCTGGAGTGGCCGGCTGCCTGCAGAAATTCCGCACGGATCAGGATACCACAAGGATGCAAGATGCCCCCACAGGCAACTGTGGCTGGTTTGACAGTGCCAAGTGCCTCCTGCAAACAGACATCAGGAACCTGGCCTGGTGAGTTTTGTTTCTCTGGGGAAAGGCCATGGTTCCTGTGCAGGGCTTGGTGGCGAGTAGTGGCCGGCCGCCAGCTGAAATTCCTCACGGTTGAGGATACCTCCCAGATGAAAGGAGCCCGCACAGGCAACTGTGGCTGGTTTGACAGTGCCAAGTGCCTCCTGCAAACTGACATCAGCAACCTGGCCTGGTGACTTTTGTTTCTCAGGGGAAAGGCCATCGTTCGTGTCCAGTGCCCGGTGGCCTGTAGTGGCCGGCTGCCTGCTGAAATTCCGCACGGATGAGGATACCACAAGGATGCAAGATGCCCCCACAGGCTACTGTGGCTGGTTTGACAGTGCCAAGTGCCTCCTGCAAACTGACATCAGGAACCTGGCCTGGTGACTTTTGTTTCTCTGGGGAAAGGCCATGGTTACTGTGCAGGGCTTGGTGGCGAGTAGTGGCCGGCCGCCAGCTGAAATTCCTCACGGTTGAGGATACCTCCCAGATTAAAGGAGCCCGCACAGGCAACTGTGGCTGGTTTGACAGTGCCAAGTGCCTCCTGCAAACTGACATCAGCAACCTGGCCTGGTGACTTTTGTTTCTCTGGGGAATGGCCATGTTTCGTGTCAAGTGCCCCGTGGCCTGGAGTGGCCGGATGCCTGCGGAAATTCCGAACGGATCAGTATACCATCTAGATGCAAGGTGCCCCCACACGCAACTGTGGCTGGTTTGACAGTGCCAAGTGCCTCCTGCAAACTGACATCAGGAACCTGGCCTGGTGACTTTTGTTTCTCTGGGGAAAGGCCATCGTTCGTGTCCAGTGCCCCGTGGCCTGGAGTGGCCGGATGCCTGCGGAAATTCCGAACGGATCAGTATACCGTCTAGATGCAAGGTGCCCCCACACGCAACTGTGGCTGGTTTGACAGTGCCAAGTGCCTCCTGCAAACTGACATCAGGAACCTGGCCTGGTGACTTTTGTTTCTCTGGGGAAAGGCCATCGTTCGTGTCCAGTGCCCGGTGGCCTGGAGTGGCCGGCTGCCTGCAGAAATTCCGCACGGATCAGGATACCACAAGGATGCAAGATGCCCCCACAGGCAACTGTGGCTGGTTTGACAGTGCCAAGTGCCTCCTGCAAACAGACATCAGGAACCTGGCCTGGTGAGTTTTGTTTCTCTGGGGAAAGGCCATGGTTCCTGTGTAGGGCTTGGTGGCGAGTAGTGGCCGGCCGCCAGCTGAAATTCCTCACGGTTGAGGATACCTCCCAGATGAAAGGAGCCCGCACAGGCAACTGTGGCTGGTTTGACAGTGCCAAGTGCCTCCTGCAAACTGACATCAGCAACGTGGCGGGGGAGTTTTGTTTCTCTGGGGAAAGGCCATCGTTCGTGTCCAGTGCACGGCGGCCTGGAGTGGCCGGCTGCCTGCTGAAATTCCTCACTGTTGAGGATAGCTCCCAGATGCAAGCTGCCCCCACAGGCAACTGTTGGCAGTTTGCCAGTGCCAAGTGCCTCCTGCAAACTGACATCAGTGACCTGGCCTGGTGAATTTTGTTTCTGTGGGGAAAGTCCATCGTTCTTGTCCAGTGCCTGGTGGCCTGGAGTGCCCGGCTGCCTGCTGAAATTCCGCACAGATGAGGATACCACCTCGAAGCAAATGCCCCCACAGGCACCAGTGGCTGGTTTGACAGTGCCAAGTGCCTCCTGCAAACTGACATCAGGAACCTGGCCTGGTGACTTTTGTTTCTCTGGGGAAAGGCCATCGTTCTTGTCCAGTGCCCGGTGGCCTGGAGTGGCCGTCCGCCTGCTGAAATTCCGCACGGATGAGGATACCACAAGGATGCAAGATGTCCCCACAGGCAACTGTGGCTGGTTTGACAGTGCCAAGTGCCTCCTGCAAACTGACATCAGGAACCTGGCCTGCTGAGTTTTGTTTTTCTGGGGAAAGGCCATGGTTCCTGTGCAGGGCTCTGTGGCGAGTAGTGGCCGGGCGCCTGCTGAAAGTCCTCACGGTTGAGGATAGCTCCCAGATGCAAGGTGCCCCCACAGGCAACTGTGGCTGGTTTGACAGTGCCAAGTGCCTCCTGCAAACTGACATCAGGAACCTGGCCTGGTGCCTTTTGCTTCTCAGGGGAAATGCCATGGTTTGTGTCCAGGGCCTAGTGGCCAGTAGTGGCCGGTCGTCTGCTGAAATTCCTCACAATTTAGGATACCTCCGAGATGCAAGGTGCCCCCACAGGCAACAGTGGCTGGTTTAACAGTGCCAAATGCCTCCTGCAAACTGACATCAGGAACCTGGCCTGGTGACTTTTGTTTCTCTGGGGAAACGCCATGATTCATGTCCAGTGCCCGGTGACATGGAGTGGCCGGCTGCCTGCTGAAATTCCGAACGGATCAGGATGCCTCCCAGATGCAAGGGGCCCCCACAGGCAACTGTGGTTGGTTTGACAGTGCCAAGCGCCTTCTGCAAACTGACATCAGGAACCTGGCATGGTGACTTTTGTTTCCCAGGGGAAAGGCTATGGCTCGTGTCCTGGGCCCTGTGGCCCGGAGTGGCCGGCTGCCTGCTGAAATTCCAAACGGATCAGGATACCTCCCAGATGCAAGGGGCCCCCACAGGCACCTGTGGCTGGTTTGACAGTGCCAAGTGCCTCCTGCAAACTGACATCAGGAACCTGGCCTGGTGACTTCTGTTTCTCTGGGGAAAGGCCATGGTTCAAGTCCAGGGCCGGGTGGCTAGGATTGGCCGGCTGTCTGTTGAAATTCCGAACGGATGAGGATGCCTCCCAGACCTAAGGTAACACCACAGGCGCCTGTGGCTGGTTTGACAGTGCCAGGTGCCTCCTGCAAACTGACATCAGGAACCTGGCCTGGTGACTTTTGTTTCTCTGGGGAATGGCCATGTTTCGTGTCAAGTGCCCCGTGGCATGGAGTGGCCGGATGCCTGCGGAAATTCCGAACGGATCAGTATACCGCCTAGATGCAAGGTGCCCCCACAGGCAACTGTGGCTGGTTTGACAGTGCCAAGTGCCTCCTGCAAACTGACATCAGGAACCTGGCCTGGTGACTTTTGTTTCTCAGGGGAAAGGCCATCGTTCGTGTCCAGTGCCCGGTGGCCTGGAGTGGCCGGCTGCCTGCAGAAATTCCGCACGGATGAGGATACCACAAGGATGCAAGATGCCCCCACAGGCAACTGTGGCTGGTTTGACAGTGCCAAGTGCCTCCTGCAAACTGACATCAGGAACCTGGCCTGGTGACTTTTGTTTCTCTGGGGAAAGGCCATGGTTACTGTGCAGGGCTTGGTGGCGAGTAGTGGCCGGCCGCCAGCTGAAATTCCTCACGGTTGAGGATACCTCCCAGATGAAAGGAGCCCGCACAGGCAACTGTGGCTGGTTTGACAGTGCCAAGTGCCTCCTGCAAACTGACATCAGCAACCTGGCCTGGTGACTTTTGTTTCTCTGGGGAAAGGCCATCGTTCGTGTCCAGTGCACGGCGGCCTGGAGTGGCCGGCTGCCTGCTGAAATTCCTCACGGTTGAGGATAGCTCCCAGATGCAAGCTGCCCCCACAGGCAACTGTTGGTAGTTTGACAGTGCCAAGTGCCTCCTGCAAACTGACATCAGTGACCTGGCCTGGTGACTTTTGTATCTCTGGGGAAAGGCCATGGTTCATGTCCAGTGCCCGGTGGCTAGGAGTGGCCGGCTGCCTGCTGAAATTCCGCACAGATGAGGATACCACCTAGAAGCAAATGCCCCCACAGGCACCAGTGGCTGGTTTGACAGTGCCAAGTGCCTCCTGCAAACTGACATCAGGAACCTGGTCTGGTGACTTTTGCTTCTCAGGGGAAAGGCCATGGTTCATGTCCAGGGCCTAGTGGCCAGTAGTGGCCGTTCGCCTGCTGAAATTCCTCACGATTTAGGATACCTCCGAGATGCAAGGTGCCCCACAGGCAACAGTGACTGGTTTAAAAGTGCCAAGTGCCTCCTGCAAACTGACATCAGGAACCTGGCCTGCTGAGTTTTGTTTTTCTGGGGAAAGGCCATGGTTCCTGTGCAGGGCTTGGTGGCGAGTAGTGGCCGGGCGCCTGCTGAAATTCCTCACGGTTGAGGATACCTCCCAGATGAAAGTAGCCCGCACAGGCAACTGTGGCTGGTTTCACAGTGCCAAGTGCCTCCTGCAAACTGACATCAGGAACCTGGCCGGGGGAGTTTTGTTTCTCTGGGGAAAGGCCATCGTTCGTGTCCAGTGCCCGGCGGCCTGGAGTGGCCGGCTGCCTGCTGAAATTCTTCACGGTTGAGGATAGCTCCCAGATGCAAGGTTCCCACATAGGCAACTGTGGCTGGTTTGACAGTGCCAAGTGCCTCCTGCACACTGACATCAGGAACCTGGCCTGGTGCCTTTTGCTTCTCAGGGGAAATGCCATGCTTCATGTCCAGGGCCTAGTGGCCAGTAGTGGCCGGTCGCCTGCTGAAATTCCTAACGATTTAGGATACCTCCGAGATGCAAG
Source organism: Passer domesticus (assembly GCF_036417665.1). NCBI lineage: Eukaryota > Metazoa > Chordata > Aves > Passeriformes > Passeridae > Passer > Passer domesticus. Next base: position 29,087,929 of record NC_087484.1, read on the forward strand.
GTGCCCCCACAGGCAACAGTGGCTGGTTTAACAGTGCCAAGTGCCTCCTGCAAACTGACATCAGGAACCTGGCCTGGTGACTTTTGTTTCTCTGGGGAAACGCCATGATTCATGTCCAGTGCCCGGTGGCATGGAGTGGCCGGCTGCCTGCTGAAATTCCGAACGGATCAGGATGCCTCCCAGATGCAAGGGGCCCCCACAGGCAACTGTGGTTGGTTTGACAGTGCCAAGTGCCTCCTGCAAACTGACATCAGGAACCTGGAATGGTGACTTTTGTTTCCCAGGGGAAAGGCTATGGCTCGTGTCCTGGGCCCGGTGGCCCGGAGTGGCTAGATGCCTGCTGAAATTCCTCACGGTTGAGGATAGCTCCCAGATGCAAGCTGCCCCCATAGGCAACTGGTGGTAGTTTGACAGTGCCAAGTGCCTCCTGCAAACTGACATCAGTGACCTGGCCTGGTGACTTTTGTTTCTCTGGGGAAAGGCCATGGTTCATGTCCAGTGCCCGGTGGCTAGGAGTGGCCGGCTGCCTGCTGAAATTCCGCACAGATGAGGATACCACCTAGAAGCAAATGCCCCCACAGGCACCAGTGGCTGGTTTAACACTGCCAAGTGCCACCTGCAAACTGACATCGGGAACCTGGCCTGCTGTCTTTTGTTTCTCTGGGGAAACGCCATGATTCATGTCCAGTGCCCGGTGGCTTGGAGTGGCCGGCTGCCTACTGAAATTCCGAACGGATCAGGATACCTCCCAGATGCAAGGTGCCCCCACAGGCAACTGTGGCTGGTTTGACAGTGCCAAGTGCCTCCTGCAAACTGACATCAGGAACCTGGCCTGGTGACTTTTGTTTCTCTGGGGAAAAGCCATGGTTCAAGTCCAGGGCCGGGTGGCCCGGATTGGCCGGCTGTCTGCTGAAATTCCGCACGGATGAGGATGCCTCCCAGACCAAAGGTACCACCACAGGCGCCTGTGGCTGTTTTGACAGTGCCAAGTGCCTCCTGCAAACTGACATCAGGAACCTGGCCTGCTGACTTTTGTTTCTCTGTGGAATGGCCATGGTTCGTGTCAAGTGCCCCGTGGCCTGGAGTGGCCGGCTGCCTGCTGAAATTCCGAACGGATCAGGATACCACAAGGATGCAAGATGCCCCCACAGGCACCTGTGGCTGGTTTGACATTGCCAAGTGCCTCCTGCAAACTGACATCAGGAACCTGGCATGGTGACTTTTGTTTCCCAGGGGAAAGGCTATGGCTCGTGTCCTGGGCCCGGTGGCCCGGAGTGGTCGGCTGCCTGCTGAAATTCCGAACGGATCAGGATACATCCAAGATGCAAGCTGCCCCCACAGGCACCTGTGGCTGGTTTGACAGTGCCAAGTGCCTCCTGCAAACTGACATCAGGAACCTGGCCTGGTGACTTTGTTTCTCTGGGGCAAGGCCATCGTTCCACTTCTGAGCCCCGTAGCCCGTAGTGCCTAGATGCCTGCTGAAATTCTGCACGGATCAGGATATCTCTCAGATGCAAGGCGCCCCCACAGGCACCTGTGGCTGGTTTGACAGTGCCAAGTGCCTCCTGCAAACTGACATCAGGAACCTGGCCTGCTGACTTTTGTTTCTCTGGGGAAACGCCATGATTCATGTCCAGTGCCCGGTGGCATGGAGTGGCTGGCTGCCGGCTGAAATTACGAACGGATCAGGATACCTCCCAGATGCAGGGGGCCCCCACAGGCACCTGTGGGTGGTTTGATAGTGCCAAGTGCCTCCTGAAAACTGACATCAGGAACCTGGCCTGGTGACTTTTGTTTCTCTGGGGAAAGGCCATGGTTCAAGTCCAGGGCCGGGTGGCCCGGATTGACCTGCTGTCTGTTGAAATTCTGCACGGATCAGGATGCCTCCCAGACCAAAGGTACCAGCACAGGCGCCTGTGGCTGGTTTGACAGTGCCAAGTGCCTCCTGCAAACTGACATCAGGAACCTGGCCTGGTGACTTTTGTTTCTCTGGGGAATGACCATGTTTCGTGTCAAGTGCCCCGTGGCCTGGAGTGGCTGGCTGCCTGCTGAAATTCCGCACGGATCAGGATACCACAAGGATGCAAGATGCCCCCACAGGCACCTGTGGCTGGTTTGACAGTGCCAAGTGCCTCCTGCAAACTGACATCAGGAACCTGGCCTGCTGAGTTTTGTTTCTCAGGGGAAAGGCCATCGTTGTTATCCAGGGCACGGTGGACCGGAGTGGCCGTATGCCTGCGGAACTTCCGAACGGATCAGTATACCGCCTAGATGCAAGGTGCCCGCACAGGCAACTGTGGCTGGTTTTTTGACAGTGCCAGGTGCCTCCTGCAAACTGACATCAGGAACCTGGCCTGGTGAGTTTTGTTTCTCTGGGGAAAGGTCATGGTTCATGTCCAGGGCGCGGTGGACCGGAATGGCTGGATGCCTGCGGAAATTCCGAACGGATCAGTATACAGCCTAGATGCAAGGTGCCCCCACAGGCAACTGTGGCTGGTTTGACAGTGCCAAGTGCCTCCTGCAAACTGACATCAGGAATCTGGCCTGGTGACTTTCGTTTCTCTGGGGAAAGGCCATCGTTCGTGTCCAGTGCCCGGTGGCCTGGAGTGGCCGTCCGCCTGCTGAAATTCCGCACGGATGAGGATACCACAAGGATGCAAGATGCCCCCACAGGCACCAGTGGCTGGTTTGACAGTGCCAAGTGCCTCCTGCAAACTGACATCAGGAACCTGGCCTGCTGAGTTTTGTTTTTCTGGGGAAAGGCCATGGTTCCTGTGCAGGGCTCTGTGGCGAGTAGTGGCCGGGCGCCTGCTGAAAGTCCTCACGGTTGAGGATAGCTCCCAGATGCAAGGTGCCCCCACAGGCAACTGTGGCTGGTTTGACAGTGCCAAGTGCCTCCTGCAAACTGACATCAGGAACCTGGCCTGGTGCCTTTTGCTTCTCAGGGGAAATGCCATGGTTTGTGTCCAGGGCCTAGTGGCCAGTAGTGGCCGGTCGTCTGCTGAAATTCCTCACAATTTAGGATACCTCCGAGATGCAAGGTGCCCCCACAGGCAACAGTGGCTGGTTTAACAGTGCCAAATGCCTCCTGCAAACTGACATCAGGAACCTGGCCTGGTGACTTTTGTTTCTCTGGGGAAACGCCATGATTCATGTCCAGTGCCCGGTGACATGGAGTGGCCGGCTGCCTGCTGAAATTCCGAACGGATCAGGATGCCTCCCAGATGCAAGGGGCCCCCACAGGCAACTGTGGTTGGTTTGACAGTGCCAAGCGCCTTCTGCAAACTGACATCAGGAACCTGGCATGGTGACTTTTGTTTCCCAGGGGAAAGGCTATGGCTCGTGTCCTGGGCCCTGTGGCCCGGAGTGGCCGGCTGCCTGCTGAAATTCCAAACGGATCAGGATACCTCCCAGATGCAAGGGGCCCCCACAGGCACCTGTGGCTGGTTTGACAGTGCCAAGTGCCTCCTGCAAACTGACATCAGGAACCTGGCCTGGTGACTTCTGTTTCTCTGGGGAAAGGCCATGGTTCAAGTCCAGGGCCGGGTGGCTAGGATTGGCCGGCTGTCTGTTGAAATTCCGAACGGATGAGGATGCCTCCCAGACCTAAGGTAACACCACAGGCGCCTGTGGCTGGTTTGACAGTGCCAGGTGCCTCCTGCAAACTGACATCAGGAACCTGGCCTGGTGACTTTTGTTTCTCTGGGGAATGGCCATGTTTCGTGTCAAGTGCCCCGTGGCCTGGAGTGGCCGGATGCCTGCGGAAATTCCGAACGGATCAGTATACCGCCTAGATGCAAGGTGCCCCCACAGGCAACTGTGGCTGGTTTGACAGTGCCAAGTGCCTCCTGCAAACTGACATCAGGAACCTGGCCTGGTGACTTTTGTTTCTCAGGGGAAAGGCCATCGTTCGTGTCCAGTGCCCGGTGGCCTGTAGTGGCCGGCTGCCTGCAGAAATTCCGCACGGATGAGGATACCACAAGGATGCAAGATGCCCCCACAGGCAACTGTGGCTGGTTTGACAGTGCCAAGTGCCTCCTGCAAACTGACATCAGGAACCTGGCCTGGTGACTTTTGTTTCTCTGGGGAAAGGCCATGGTTACTGTGCAGGGCTTGGTGGCGAGTAGTGGCCGGCCGCCAGCTGAAATTCCTCACGGTTGAGGATACCTCCCAGATGAAAGGAGCCCGCACAGGCAACTGTGGCTGGTTTGACAGTGCCAAGTGCCTCCTGCAAACTGACATCAGCAACCTGGCCTGGTGACTTTTGTTTCTCTGGGGAAAGGCCATCGTTCGTGTCCAGTGCCCGGCGGCCTGGAGTGGCCGGCTGCCTGCTGAAATTCCTCACGGTTGAGGATACCTCCCAGATGCAAGGTGCCCCCACATAGGCAACTGTGGCTGGTTTGACAGTGCCAAGTGCCTCCTGCAAACTGACATCAGGAACCTGGCCTGGTGCCTTTTGCTTCTCAGGGGAAATGCCATGCTTCATGTCCAGGGCCTAGTGGCCAGTAGTGGCCGGTCGCCTGCTGAAATTCCTAACGATTTAGGATACCTCCGAGATGCAAGGTGCCCCCACAGGCAACAGTGGCTGGTTTAACAGTGCCAAGTGCCTCCTGCAAACTGACATCAGGAACCTGGCCTGGTGACTTTTGTTTCTCTGGGGAAACGCCATGATTCATGTCCAGTGCCCGGTGGCATGGAGTGGCTGGCTGCCTGCTGAAATTCCGAACGGATCAGGATGCCTCCCAGATGCAAGGGGCCCCCACAGGCAACTGTGGTTGGTTTGACAGTGCCAAGCGCCTTCTGCAAACTGACATCAGGAACCTGGCATGGTGACTTTTGTTTGCCAGGGGAAAGGCTATGGCTCGTGTCCTGGCCCCGGTGGCCCGGAGTGGCCGGCTGCCTACTGAAATTCCGAACGGATCAGGATACCTCCCAGATGCAAGGGGCCCACACAGGCAACTGTGGCTGGTTTGACAGTGCCAAGTGCCTCCTGCAAACTGACATCAGGAACCTGGCCTGTGACTTTTGTTTCTCTGGGGAAAGGCCATCGTTCCTCTACAGGGCCCGGTGGCCCGGATTGGCCGGCTGTCTGTTGAAATTCCGCACGGATCAGGATGCCTCCCAGACCAAAGGTACCACCACAGGCGCCTGTGGCTGGTTTGACAGTGCCAAGTGCCTCCTGCAAACTGACATCAGGAACCTGGCCTGGTGACTTTTGTTTCTCTGGGGAATGGCCATGTTTCGTGTCAAGTGCCCCGTGGCCTGGAGTGGCCGGATGCCTGCGGAAATTCCGAACGGATCAGTATACCGTCTAGATGCAAGGTGCCCCCACACGCAACTGTGGCTGGTTTGACAGTGCCAAGTGCCTCCTGCAAACTGACATCAGGAACCTGGCCTGCTGACTTTTGTTTCTCTGGGGAAAGGCCATCGTTCGTGTCCAGTGCCCGGTGGCCTGGAGTGGCCGGCTGCCTGCAGAAATTCCGCACGGATGAGGATACCACAAGGATGCAAGATGCCCCCACAGGCAACTGTGGCTGGTTTGACAGTGCCAAGTGCCTCCTGCAAACAGACATCAGGAACCTGGCCTGGTGAGTTTTGTTTCTCTGGGGAAAGGCCATGGTTCCTGTGCAGGGCTTGGTGGCGAGTAGTGGCCGGCCGCCAGCTGAAATTCCTCACGGTTGAGGATACCTCCCAGATGAAAGGAGCCCGCACAGGCAACTGTGGCTGGTTTGACAGTGCCAAGTGCCTCCTGCAAACTGACATCAGCAACGTGGCGGGGGAGTTTTGTTTCTCTGGGGAAAGGCCATCGTTCGTGTCCAGTGCACGGCGGCCTGGAGTGGCCGGCTGCCTGCTGAAATTCCTCACGGTTGAGGATAGCTCCCAGATGCAAGCTGCCCCCACAGGCAACTGTTGGCAGTTTGACAGTGCCAAGTGCCTCCTGCAAACTGACATCAGTGACCTGGCCTGGTGAATTTTGTTTCTCTGGGGAAAGGCCATCGTTCTTGTCCAGTGCCTGGTGGCCTGGAGTGCCCGGCTGCCTGCTGAAATTCCGCACAGATGAGGATACCACCTCGAAGCAAATGCCCCCACAGGCACCAGTGGCTGGTTTGACAGTGCCAAGTGCCTCCTGCAAACTGACATCAGGAACCTGGCCTGGTGACTTTTGTTTCTCTGGGGAAAGGCCATCGTTCTTGTCCAGTGCCCGGTGGCCTGGAGTGGCCGTCCGCCTGCTGAAATTCCGCACGGATGAGGATACCACAAGGATGCAAGATGCCCCCACAGGCAACTGTGGCTGGTTTGACAGTGCCAAGTGCCTCCTGCAAACTGACATCAGGAACCTGGCCTGGTGACTTTTGTTTCTCAGGGGAAAGGCCATGGTTCCTGTGCAGGGCTCTGTGGCGAGTAGTGGCCGGGCGCCTGCTGAAAGTCCTCACAGTTGAGGATAGCTCCCAGATGCAAGGTGCCCCCACAGGCAACTGTGGCTGGTTTGACAGTGCCAAGTGCCTCCTGCAAACTGACATCAGGAACCTGGCCTGGTGCCTTTTGCTTCTCAGGGGAAATGCCATGGTTTGTGTCCAGGGCCTAGTGGCCAGTAGTGGCCGGTCGTCTGCTGAAATTCCTCACAATTTAGGATACCTCCGAGATGCAAGGTGCCCCCACAGGCAACAGTGGCTGGTTTAACAGTGCCAAATGCCTCCTGCAAACTGACATCAGGAACCTGGCCTGGTGACTTTTGTTTCTCTGGGGAAACGCCATGATTCATGTCCAGTGCCCGGTGACATGGAGTGGCCGGCTGCCTGCTGAAATTCCGAACGGATCAGGATGCCTCCCAGATGCAAGGGGCCCCCACAGGCAACTGTGGTTGGTTTGACAGTGCCAAGCGCCTTCTGCAAACTGACATCAGGAACCTGGCCTGGTGACTTTTGTTTCCCAGGGGAAAGGCTATGGCTCGTGTCCTGGGCCCTGTGGCCCGGAGTGGCCGGCTGCCTGCTGAAATTCCAAACGGATCAGGATACCTCCCAGATGCAAGGGGCCCCCACAGGCACCTGTGGCTGGTTTGACAGTGCCAAGTGCCTCCTGCAAACTGACATCAGGAACCTGGCCTGGTGACTTCTGTTTCTCTGGGGAAAGGCCATGGTTCAAGTCCAGGGCCGGGTGGCTAGGATTGGCCGGCTGTCTGTTGAAATTCCGAACGGATGAGGATGCCTCCCAGACCTAAGGTAACACCACAGGCGCCTGTGGCTGGTTTGACAGTGCCAGGTGCCTCCTGCAAACTGACATCAGGAACCTGGCCTGGTGACTTTTGTTTCTCTGGGGAATGGCCATGTTTCGTGTCAAGTGCCCCGTGGCCTGGAGTGGCCGGATGCCTGCGGAAATTCCGAACGGATCAGTATACCGCCTAGATGCAAGGTGCCCCCACAGGCAACTGTGGCTGGTTTGACAGTGCCAAGTGCCTCCTGCAAACTGACATCAGGAACCTGGCCTGGTGACTTTTGTTTCTCAGGGGAAAGGCCATCGTTCGTGTCCAGTGCCCGGTGGCCTGTAGTGGCCGGCTGCCTGCAGAAATTCCGCACGGATGAGGATACCACAAGGATGCAAGATGCCCCCACAGGCAACTGTGGCTGGTTTGACAGTGCCAAGTGCCTCCTGCAAACTGACATCAGGAACCTGGCCTGCTGAGTTTTGTTTTTCTGGGGAAAGGCCATGGTTCCTGTGCAGGGCTCTGTGGCGAGTAGTGGCCGGGCGCCTGCTGAAAGTCCTCACGGTTGAGGATAGCTCCCAGATGCAAGGTGCCCCCACAGGCAACTGTGGCTGGTTTGACAGTGCCAAGTGCCTCCTGCAAACTGACATCAGGAACCTGGCCTGGTGCCTTTTGCTTCTCAGGGGAAATGCCATGGTTTGTGTCCAGGGCCTAGTGGCCAGTAGTGGCCGGTCGTCTGCTGAAATTCCTCACAATTTAGGATACCTCCGAGATGCAAGGTGCCCCCACAGGCAACAGTGGCTGGTTTAACAGTGCCAAATGCCTCCTGCAAACTGACATCAGGAACCTGGCCTGGTGACTTTTGTTTCTCTGGGGAAACGCCATGATTCATGTCCAGTGCCCGGTGACATGGAGTGGCCGGCTGCCTGCTGAAATTCCGAACGGATCAGGATGCCTCCCAGATGCAAGGGGCCCCCACAGGCAACTGTGGTTGGTTTGACAGTGCCAAGCGCCTTCTGCAAACTGACATCAGGAACCTGGCATGGTGACTTTTGTTTCCCAGGGGAAAGGCTATGGCTCGTGTCCTGGGCCCTGTGGCCCGGAGTGGCCGGCTGCCTGCTGAAATTCCAAACGGATCAGGATACCTCCCAGATGCAAGGGGCCCCCACAGGCACCTGTGGCTGGTTTGACAGTGCCAAGTGCCTCCTGCAAACTGACATCAGGAACCTGGCCTGGTGACTTCTGTTTCTCTGGGGAAAGGCCATGGTTCAAGTCCAGGGCCGGGTGGCTAGGATTGGCCGGCTGTCTGTTGAAATTCCGAACGGATGAGGATGCCTCCCAGACCTAAGGTAACACCACAGGCGCCTGTGGCTGGTTTGACAGTGCCAGGTGCCTCCTGCAAACTGACATCAGGAACCTGGCCTGGTGACTTTTGTTTCTCTGGGGAATGGCCATGTTTCGTGTCAAGTGCCCCGTGGCCTGGAGTGGCCGGATGCCTGCGGAAATTCCGAACGGATCAGTATACCGCCTAGATGCAAGGTGCCCCCACAGGCAACTGTGGCTGGTTTGACAGTGCCAAGTGCCTCCTGCAAACTGACATCAGCAACCTGGCCTGGTGACTTTTGTTTCTCAGGGGAAAGGCCATCGTTCGTGTCCAGTGCCCGGTGGCCTGTAGTGGCCGGCTGCCTGCAGAAATTCCGCACGGATGAGGATACCACAAGGATGCAAGATGCCCCCACAGGCAACTGTGGCTGGTTTGACAGTGCCAAGTGCCTCCTGCAAACTGACATCAGGAACCTGGCCTGGTGACTTTTGTTTCTCTGGGGAAAGGCCATGGTTACTGTGCAGGGCTTGGTGGCGAGTAGTGGCCGGCCGCCAGCTGAAATTCCTCACGGTTGAGGATACCTCCCAGATGAAAGGAGCCCGCACAGGCAACTGTGGCTGGTTTGACAGTGCCAAGTGCCTCCTGCAAACTGACATCAGGAACCTGGCCTGGTGACTTTTGTTTCTCTGGGGAAAGGCCATCGTTCGTGTCCAGTGCCCGGCGGCCTGGAGTGGCCGGCTGCCTGCTGAAATTCCTCACGGTTGAGGATAGCTCCCAGATGCAAGGTTCCCACATAGGCAACTGTGGCTGGTTTGACAGTGCCAAGTGCCTCCTGCAAACTGACATCAGGAACCTGGCCTGGTGCCTTTTGCTTCTCAGGGGAAATGCCATGCTTCATGTCCAGGGCCTAGTGGCCAGTAGTGGCCGGTCGCCTGCTGAAATTCCTAACGATTTAGGATACCTCCGAGATGCAAGGTGCCCCCACAGGCAACAGTGGCTGGTTTAACAGTGCCAAGTGCCTCCTGCAAACTGACATCAGGAACCTGGCCTGGTGACTTTTGTTTCTCTGGGGAAACGCCATGATTCATGTCCAGTGCCCGGTGGCATGGAGTGGCTGGCTGCCTGCTGAAATTCCGAACGGATCAGGATGCCTCCCAGATGCAAGGGGCCCCCACAGGCAACTGTGGTTGGTTTGACAGTGCCGAGCGCCTTCTGCAAACTGACATCAGGAACCTGGCATGGTGACTTTTGTTTCCCAGGGGAAAGGCTATGGCTCGTGTCCTGGCCCCGGTGGCCCGGAGTGGCCGGCTGCCTACTGAAATTCCGAACGGATCAGGATACCTCCCAGATGCAAGGGGCCCACACAGGCAACTGTGGCTGGTTTGACAGTGCCAAGTGCCTCCTGCAAACTGACATCAGGAACCTGGCCTGTGACTTTTGTTTCTCTGGGGAAAGGCCATCGTTCCTCTACAGGGCCCGGTGGCCCGGATTGGCCGGCTGTCTGTTGAAATTCCGCACGGATGAGGATGCCTCCCAGACCAAAGGTACCACCACAGGCGCCTGTGGCTGGTTTGACAGTGCCAAGTGCCTCCTGCAAACTGACATCAGGAACCTGGCCTGGTGACTTTTGTTTCTCTGGGGAATGGCCATGTTTCGTGTCAAGTGCCCCGTGGCCTGGAGTGGCCGGATGCCTGCGGAAATTCCGAACGGATCAGTATACCGTCTAGATGCAAGGTGCCCCCACACGCAACTGTGGCTGGTTTGACAGTGCCAAGTGCCTCCTGCAAACTGACATCAGGAACCTGGCCTGGTGACTTTTGTTTCTCTGGGGAAAGGCCATCGTTCGTGTCCAGTGCCCGGTGGCCTGGAGTGGCCGGCTGCCTGCAGAAATTCCGCACGGATCAGGATACCACAAGGATGCAAGATGCCCCCACAGGCAACTGTGGCTGGTTTGACAGTGCCAAGTGCCTCCTGCAAACAGACATCAGGAACCTGGCCTGGTGAGTTTTGTTTCTCTGGGGAAAGGCCATGGTTCCTGTGCAGGGCTTGGTGGCGAGTAGTGGCCGGCCGCCAGCTGAAATTCCTCACGGTTGAGGATACCTCCCAGATGAAAGGAGCCCGCACAGGCAACTGTGGCTGGTTTGACAGTGCCAAGTGCCTCCTGCAAACTGACATCAGCAACGTGGCGGGGGAGTTTTGTTTCTCTGGGGAAAGGCCATCGTTCGTGTCCAGTGCACGGCGGCCTGGAGTGGCCGGCTGCCTGCTGAAATTCCTCACGGTTGAGGATAGCTCCCAGATGCAAGCTGCCCCCACAGGCAACTGTTGGCAGTTTGACAGTGCCAAGTGCCTCCTGCAAACTGACATCAGTGACCTGGCCTGGTGAATTTTGTTTCTCTGGGGAAAGGCCATCGTTCTTGTCCAGTGCCTGGTGGCCTGGAGTGCCCGGCTGCCTGCTGAAATTCCGCACAGATGAGGATACCACCTCGAAGCAAATGCCCCCACAGGCACCAGTGGCTGGTTTGACAGTGCCAAGTGCCTCCTGCAAACTGACATCAGGAACCTGGCCTGGTGACTTTTTTTTCTCTGGGGAACGGCCATCGTTCTTGTCCAGTGCCCGGTGGCCTGGAGTGGCCGTCCGCCTGCTGAAATTCCGCACGGATGAGGATACCACAAGGATGCAAGATGCCCCCACAGGCAACTGTGGCTGGTTTGACAGTGCCAAGTGCCTCCTGCAAACTGACATCAGGAACCTGGCCTGCTGAGTTTTGTTTTTCTGGGGAAAGGCCATGGTTCCTGTGCAGGGCTCTGTGGCGAGTAGTGGCCGGGCGCCTGCTGAAAGTCCTCACGGTTGAGGATAGCTCCCAGATGCAAGGTGCCCCCACAGGCAACTGTGGCTGGTTTGACAGTGCCAAGTGCCTCCTGCAAACTGACATCAGGAACCTGGCCTGGTGCCTTTTGCTTCTCAGGGGAAATGCCATGGTTTGTGTCCAGGGCCTAGTGGCCAGTAGTGGCCGGTCGTCTGCTGAAATTCCTCACAATTTAGGATACCTCCGAGATGCAAGGTGCCCCCACAGGCAACAGTGGCTGGTTTAACAGTGCCAAATGCCTCCTGCAAACTGACATCAGGAACCTGGCCTGGTGACTTTTGTTTCTCTGGGGAAACGCCATGATTCATGTCCAGTGCCCGGTGACATGGAGTGGCCGGCTGCCTGCTGAAATTCCGAACGGATCAGGATGCCTCCCAGATGCAAGGGGCCCCCACAGGCAACTGTGGTTGGTTTGACAGTGCCAAGCGCCTTCTGCAAACTGACATCAGGAACCTGGCATGGTGACTTTTGTTTCCCAGGGGAAAGGCTATGGCTCGTGTCCTGGGCCCTGTGGCCCGGAGTGGCCGGCTGCCTGCTGAAATTCCAAACGGATCAGGATACCTCCCAGATGCAAGGGGCCCCCACAGGCACCTGTGGCTGGTTTGACAGTGCCAAGTGCCTCCTGCAAACTGACATCAGGAACCTGGCCTGGTGACTTCTGTTTCTCTGGGGAAAGGCCATGGTTCAAGTCCAGGGCCGGGTGGCTAGGATTGGCCGGCTGTCTGTTGAAATTCCGAACGGATGAGGATGCCTCCCAGACCTAAGGTAACACCACAGGCGCCTGTGGCTGGTTTGACAGTGCCAGGTGCCTCCTGCAAACTGACATCAGGAACCTGGCCTGGTGACTTTTGTTTCTCTGGGGAATGGCCATGTTTCGTGTCAAGTGCCCCGTGGCCTGGAGTGGCCGGATGCCTGCGGAAATTCCGAACGGATCAGTATACCGCCTAGATGCAAGGTGCCCCCACAGGCAACTGTGGCTGGTTTGACAGTGCCAAGTGCCTCCTGCAAACTGACATCAGCAACCTGGCCTGGTGACTTTTGTTTCTCAGGGGAAAGGCCATCGTTCGTGTCCAGTGCCCGGTGGCCTGTAGTGGCCGGCTGCCTGCAGAAATTCCGCACGGATGAGGATACCACAAGGATGCAAGATGCCCCCACAGGCAACTGTGGCTGGTTTGACAGTGCCAAGTGCCTCCTGCAAACTGACATCAGGAACCTGGCCTGGTGACTTTTGTTTCTCTGGGGAAAGGCCATGGTTACTGTGCAGGGCTTGGTGGCGAGTAGTGGCCGGCCGCCAGCTGAAATTCCTCACGGTTGAGGATACCTCCCAGATGAAAGGAGCCCGCACAGGCAACTGTGGCTGGTTTGACAGTGCCAAGTGCCTCCTGCAAACTGACATCAGCAACCTGGCCTGGTGACTTTTGTTTCTCTGGGGAAAGGCCATCGTTCGTGTCCAGTGCACGGCGGCCTGGAGTGGCCGGCTGCCTGCTGAAATTCCTCACGGTTGAGGATAGCTCCCAGATGCAAGCTGCCCCCACAGGCAACTGTTGGTAGTTTGACAGTGCCAAGTGCCTCCTGCAAACTGACATCAGTGACCTGGCCTGGTGACTTTTGTTTCTCTGGGGAAAGGCCATGGTTCATGTCCAGTGCCCGGTGGCTAGGAGTGGCCGGCTGCCTGCTGAAATTCCGCACAGATGAGGATACCACCTAGAAGCAAATGCCCCCACAGGCACCAGTGGCTGGTTTGACAGTGCCAAGTGCCTCCTGCAAACTGACATCAGGAACCTGGTCTGGTGACTTTTGCTTCTCAGGGGAAAGGCCATGGTTCATGTCCAGGGCCTAGTGGCCAGTAGTGGCCGTTCGCCTGCTGAAATTCCTCACGATTTAGGATACCTCCGAGATGCAAGGTGCCCCACAGGCAACAGTGACTGGTTTAAAAGTGCCAAGTGCCTCCTGCAAACTGACATCAGGAACCTGGCCTGCTGAGTTTTGTTTTTCTGGGGAAAGGCCATGGTTCCTGTGCAGGGCTTGGTGGCGAGTAGTGGCCGGGCGCCTGCTGAAATTCCTCACGGTTGAGGATACCTCCCAGATGAAAGGAGCCCGCACAGGCAACTGTGGCTGGTTTCACAGTGCCAAGTGCCTCCTGCAAACTGACATCAGCAACCTGGCCGGGGGAGTTTTGTTTCTCTGGGGAAAGGCCATCGTTCGTGTCCAGTGCCCGGCGGCCTGGAGTGGCCGGCTGCCTGCTGAAATTCCTCACGGTTGAAGATAGCTCCCAGATGCAAGGTTCCCACATAGGCAACTGTGGCTGGTTTGACAGTGCCAAGTGCCTCCTGCAAACTGACATCAGGAACCTGGCCTGGTGCCTTTTGCTTCTCAGGGGAAATGCCATGCTTCATGTCCAGGGCCTAGTGGCCAGTAGTGGCCGGTCGCCTGCTGAAATTCCTAACGATTTAGGATACCTCCGAGATGCAAGGTGCCCCCACAGGCAACAGTGGCTGGTTTAACAGTGCCAAGTGCCTCCTGCAAACTGACATCAGGAACCTGGCCTGGTGACTTTTGTTTCTCTGGGGAAACGCCATGATTCATGTCCAGTGCCCGGTGGCATGGAGTGGCTGGCTGCCTGCTGAAATTCCGAACGGATCAGGATGCCTCCCAGATGCAAGGGGCCCCCACAGGCAACTGTGGTTGGTTTGACAGTGCCAAGCGCCTTCTGCAAACTGACATCAGGAACCTGGCATGGTGACTTTTGTTTGCCAGGGGAAAGGCTATGGCTCGTGTCCTGGCCCCGGTGGCCCGGAGTGGCCGGCTGCCTACTGAAATTCCGAACAGATCAGGATACCTCCCAGATGCAAGGGGCCCACACAGGCAACTGTGGCTGGTTTGACAGTGCCAAGTGCCTCCTGCAAACTGACATCAGGAACCTGGCCTGTGACTTTTGTTTCTCTGGGGAAAGGCCATCGTTCCTCTACAGGGCCCGGTGGCCCGGATTGGCCGGCTGTCTGTTGAAATTCCGCACGGATCAGGATGCCTCCCAGACCAAAGGTACCACCACAGGCGCCTGTGGCTGGTTTGACAGTGCCAAGTGCCTCCTGCAAACTGACATCAGGAACCTGGCCTGGTGACTTTTGTTTCTCTGGGGAATGGCCATGTTTCGTGTCAAGTGCCCCGTGGCCTGGAGTGGCCGGATGCCTGCGGAAATTCCGAACGGATCAGTATACCGTCTAGATGCAAGGTGCCCCCACACGCAACTGTGGCTGGTTTGACAGTGCCAAGTGCCTCCTGCAAACTGACATCAGGAACCTGGCCTGGTGACTTTTGTTTCTCTGGGGAAAGGCCATCGTTCGTGTCCAGTGCCCGGTGGCCTGGAGTGGCCGGCTGCCTGCAGAAATTCCGCACGGATGAGGATACCACAAGGATGCAAGATGCCCCCACAGGCAACTGTGGCTGGTTTGACAGTGCCAAGTGCCTCCTGCAAACAGACATCAGGAACCTGGCCTGGTGAGTTTTGTTTCTCTGGGGAAAGGCCATGGTTCCTGTGCAGGGCTTGGTGGCGAGTAGTGGCCGGCCGCCAGCTGAAATTCCTCACGGTTGAGGATACCTTCCAGATGAAACGAGCCCGCACAGGCAACTGTGGCTGGTTTGACAGTGCCAAGTGCCTCCTGCAAACTGACATCAGCAACGTGGCGGGGGAGTTTTGTTTCTCTGGGGAAAGGCCATCGTTCGTGTCCAGTGCACGGCGGCCTGGAGTGGCCGGCTGCCTGCTGAAATTCCTCACGGTTGAGGATAGCTCCCAGATGCAAGCTGCCCCCACAGGCAACTGTTGGCAGTTTGACAGTGCCAAGTGCCTCCTGCAAACTGACATCAGTGACCTGGCCTGGTGAATTTTGTTTCTCTGGGGAAAGGCCATCGTTCTTGTCCAGTGCCTGGTGGCCTGGAGTGCCCGGCTGCCTGCTGAAATTCCGCACGGATGAGGATACCACCTCGAAGCAAATGCCCCCACAGGCACCAGTGGCTGGTTTGACAGTGCCAAGTGCCTCCTGCAAACTGACATCAGGAACCTGGCCTGGTGACTTTTGTTTCTCTGGGGAAAGGCCATCGTTCTTGTCCAGTGCCCGGTGGCCTGGAGTGGCCGTCCGCCTGCTGAAATTCCGCACGGATGAGGATACCACAAGGATGCAAGATGCCCCCACAGGCAACTGTGGCTGGTTTGACAGTGCCAAGTGCCTCCTGCAAACTGACATCAGGAACCTGGCCTGCTGAGTTTTGTTTTTCTGGGGAAAGGCCATGGTTCCTGTGCAGGGCTTGGTGGCGAGTAGTGGCCGGGCGCCTGCTGAAATTCCTCACGGTTGAGGATACCTCCCAGATGAAAGGAGCCCGCACAGGCAACTGTGGCTGGTTTCACAGTGCCAAGTGCCTCCTGCAAACTGACATCAGCAACCTGGCCGGGGGAGTTTTGTTTCTCTGGGGAAAGGCCATCGTTCGTGTCCAGTGCCCGGCGGCCTGGAGTGGCCGGCTGCCTGCTGAAATTCCTCACGGTTGAAGATAGCTCCCAGATGCAAGGTTCCCACATAGGCAACTGTGGCTGGTTTGACAGTGCCAAGTGCCTCCTGCAAACTGACATCAGGAACCTGGCCTGGTGCCTTTTGCTTCTCAGGGGAAATGCCATGCTTCATGTCCAGGGCCTAGTGGCCAGTAGTGGCCGGTCGCCTGCTGAAATTCCTAACGATTTAGGATACCTCCGAGATGCAAGGTGCCCCCACAGGCAACAGTGGCTGGTTTAACAGTGCCAAGTGCCTCCTGCAAACTGACATCAGGAACCCGGCCTGGTGACTTTTGTTTCTCTGGGGAAACGCCATGATTCATGTCCAGTGCCCGGTGGCATGGAGTGGCTGGCTGCCTGCTGAAATTCCGAACGGATCAGGATGCCTCCCAGATGCAAGGGGCCCCCACAGGCAACTGTGGTTGGTTTGACAGTGCCAAGCGCCTTCTGCAAACTGACATCAGGAACCTGGCATGGTGACTTTTGTTTCCCAGGGGAAAGGCTATGGCTCGTGTCCTGGCCCCGGTGGCCCGGAGTGGCCGGCTGCCTACTGAAATTCCGAACGGATCAGGATACCTCCCAGATGCAAGGGGCCCACACAGGCAACTGTGGCTGGTTTGACAGTGCCAAGTGCCTCCTGCAAACTGACATCAGGAACCTGGCCTGTGACTTTTGTTTCTCTGGGGAAAGGCCATCGTTCCTCTACAGGGCCCGGTGGCCCGGATTGGCCGGCTGTCTGTTGAAATTCCGCACGGATCAGGATGCCTCCCAGACCAAAGGTACCACCACAGGCGCCTGTGGCTGGTTTGACAGTGCCAAGTGCCTCCTGCAAACTGACATCAGGAACCTGGCCTGGTGACTTTTGTTTCTCTGGGGAATGGCCATGTTTCGTGTCAAGTGCCCCGTGGCCTGGAGTGGCCGGATGCCTGCGGAAATTCCGAACGGATCAGTATACCGTCTAGATGCAAGGTGCCCCCACACGCAACTGTGGCTGGTTTGACAGTGCCAAGTGCCTCCTGCAAACTGACATCAGGAACCTGGCCTGGTGACTTTTGTTTCTCTGGGGAAAGGCCATCGTTCGTGTCCAGTGCCCGGTGGCCTGGAGTGGCCGGCTGCCTGCAGAAATTCCGCACGGATGAGGATACCACAAGGATGCAAGATGCCCCCACAGGCAACTGTGGCTGGTTTGACAGTGCCAAGTGCCTCCTGCAAACAGACATCAGGAACCTGGCCTGGTGAGTTTTGTTTCTCTGGGGAAAGGCCATGGTTCCTGTGCAGGGCTTGGTGGCGAGTAGTGGCCGGCCGCCAGCTGAAATTCCTCACGGTTGAGGATACCTTCCAGATGAAACGAGCCCGCACAGGCAACTGTGGCTGGTTTGACAGTGCCAAGTGCCTCCTGCAAACTGACATCAGCAACGTGGCGGGGGAGTTTTGTTTCTCTGGGGAAAGGCCATCGTTCGTGTCCAGTGCACGGCGGCCTGGAGTGGCCGGCTGCCTGCTGAAATTCCTCACGGTTGAGGATAGCTCCCAGATGCAAGCTGCCCCCACAGGCAACTGTTGGCAGTTTGACAGTGCCAAGTGCCTCCTGCAAACTGACATCAGTGACCTGGCCTGGTGAATTTTGTTTCTCTGGGGAAAGGCCATCGTTCTTGTCCAGTGCCTGGTGGCCTGGAGTGCCCGGCTGCCTGCTGAAATTCCGCACGGATGAGGATACCACCTCGAAGCAAATGCCCCCACAGGCACCAGTGGCTGGTTTGACAGTGCCAAGTGCCTCCTGCAAACTGACATCAGGAACCTGGCCTGGTGACTTTTGTTTCTCTGGGGAAAGGCCATCGTTCTTGTCCAGTGCCCGGTGGCCTGGAGTGGCCGTCCGCCTGCTGAAATTCCGCACGGATGAGGATACCACAAGGATGCAAGATGCCCCCACAGGCAACTGTGGCTGGTTTGACAGTGCCAAGTGCCTCCTGCAAACTGACATCAGGAACCTGGCCTGCTGAGTTTTGTTTTTCTGGGGAAAGGCCATGGTTCCTGTGCAGGGCTCTGTGGCGAGTAGTGGCCGGGCGCCTGCTGAAAGTCCTCACGGTTGAGGATAGCTCCCAGATGCAAGGTGCCCCCACAGGCAACTGTGGCTGGTTTGACAGTGCCAAGTGCCTCCTGCAAACTGACATCAGGAACCTGGCCTGGTGCCTTTTGCTTCTCAGGGGAAATGCCATGGTTTGTGTCCAGGGCCTAGTGGCCAGTAGTGGCCGGTCGTCTGCTGAAATTCCTCACAATTTAGGATACCTCCGAGATGCAAGGTGCCCCCACAGGCAACAGTGGCTGGTTTAACAGTGCCAAATGCCTCCTGCAAACTGACATCAGGAACCTGGCCTGGTGACTTTTGTTTCTCTGGGGAAACGCCATGATTCATGTCCAGTGCCCGGTGACATGGAGTGGCCGGCTGCCTGCTGAAATTCCGAACGGATCAGGATGCCTCCCAGATGCAAGGGGCCCCCACAGGCAACTGTGGTTGGTTTGACAGTGCCAAGCGCCTTCTGCAAACTGACATCAGGAACCTGGCATGGTGACTTTTGTTTCCCAGGGGAAAGGCTATGGCTCGTGTCCTGGGCCCTGTGGCCCGGAGTGGCCGGCTGCCTGCTGAAATTCCAAACGGATCAGGATACCTCCCAGATGCAAGGGGCCCCCACAGGCACCTGTGGCTGGTTTGACAGTGCCAAGTGCCTCCTGCAAACTGACATCAGGAACCTGGCCTGGTGACTTCTGTTTCTCTGGGGAAAGGCCATGGTTCAAGTCCAGGGCCGGGTGGCTAGGATTGGCCGGCTGTCTGTTGAAATTCCGAACGGATGAAGATGCCTCCCAGACCTAAGGTAACACCACAGGCGCCTGTGGCTGGTTTGACAGTGCCAGGTGCCTCCTGCAAACTGACATCAGGAACCTGGCCTGGTGACTTTTGTTTCTCTGGGGAATGGCCATGTTTCGTGTCAAGTGCCCCGTGGCCTGGAGTGGCCGGATGCCTGCGGAAATTCCGAACGGATCAGTATACCGCCTAGATGCAAGGTGCCCCCACAGGCAACTGTGGCTGGTTTGACAGTGCCAAATGCCTCCTGCAAACTGACATCAGGAACCTGGCCTGGTGACTTTTGTTTCTCAGGGGAAAGGCCATCGTTCGTGTCCAGTGCCCGGTGGCCTGTAGTGGCCGGCTGCCTGCAGAAATTCCGCACGGATGAGGATACCACAAGGATGCAAGATGCCCCCACAGGCAACTGTGGCTGGTTTGACAGTGCCAAGTGCCTCCTGCAAAATGACATCAGGAACCTGGCCTGGTGACTTTTGTTTCTCTGGGGAAAGGCCATGGTTACTGTGCAGGGCTTGGTGGCGAGTAGTGGCCGGCCGCCAGCTGAAATTCCTCACGGTTGAGGATACCTCCCAGATGAAAGGAGCCCGCACAGGCAACTGTGGCTGGTTTGACAGTGCCAAGTGCCTCCTGCAAACTGACATCAGCAACCTGGCCTGGTGACTTTTGTTTCTCTGGGGAAAGGCCATCGTTCGTGTCCAGTGCACGGCGGCCTGGAGTGGCCGGCTGCCTGCTGAAATTCCTCACGGTTGAGGATAGCTCCCAGATGCAAGCTGCCCCCACAGGCAACTGTTGGTAGTTTGACAGTGCC